>NC_044506.1:2167500-2510000 GCF_902362185.1 Chanos chanos | reverse complement strand
CAGACAGACAGACACACACACACACAGACACACACGCACACACGCACTCACAGGTTTGTATGTAAAACTATCTGTTGTCTTACCTTTTGTTGCAACATCTCTATGTTTTGATCTCCTTGTTGGTCCTGTAACATACATGTAGTACATGATCATTTAGTATATAATCATAAATTAATTATGTTGTCACTTTCAGTAATATGAAGACAAACAAACTAGATCTACACCAATTACATATATACTTACACACTGGAAAAAGTGTTTATTTTTTCATTTAATTCATTTTTTTATACTCACTGTGCTCAAGTTTTGTTCTCTGGAATCTGAACCTTCCAATTGATCAGCTCAGCTGCAAAGTTTTGATTGGGCAAATGTATAGCACAGGGTGCTTTTATATACTGGCAAATGATAGAAGTATGGCATGAGAGCCAACTGGTCATGCAAGTTTGGAAGGTGTAACATGATGAAATCACCAGTGGTGTCAAAGCTCTGTCAAGGACACGCCTCAGATAATAATAAGTCCTTAATGTCCTGTTGTACTGGCAAATACCATCCATGTCTCAAAATATTTTCACTTTCCTCTTTCTGTACAGGGCTTACTTTAGATTTGGTTAGAATGTGAACATCTAAGTTCGATAAGATTTTCAATAAGATAACATTTATTTACAGATCCCTCCATTATGCTGTATGTCTCTGGGTTTCATTGCGTAACAGTGCGCTTGTATTGCATTTTGTCTCGCCTAAGAGTCTTTCACAATTTAATCTCAGAGTTTCACACTACTATGTGAAAAATTATGTTTTCTATGAGGTGGTCTCTTCAAAGACAACCTTAGCGATATTAAAAAATCAGTTTTTGGTTGTCTAGTTGCAACCCATTAGCTGAATGAATCACAGTTATTTTATTCATGATATTATTTACAAACATATTCCATTAACTTTTCATGTGATTCTTTTCTTGTAACGTTTTCTGTTGAGCGGCATCACTGAACTGCTGCCAAACTTACTACTACTGTGAGAACATGCTTTTCAGTTCTGAGGGAGATTGTCAATTTATGTCATTAAGAACAGAGGCTTGACAAATGATAGATTAGCACATGGTTAATTCCCATTCAAAGACTCTGAAACAAGTTTTGAAATGAGTCAGTGGTCATATTGACATTGGCATTACGAGTCAGTGGTGATGTTGACATTGGCTTGGTGAGTTTTTTTTTATTTTATTCTGAGTCAAATTAATTGGCCTTCATTGTACCAATTCAGTTTGGGCCAAATTGTTAGGGTCTCCAGTGCTTTGGCTGACAAGCTTATGCCTGTCCTCTATTTACTTTGAACTGATTTAAATTCAGACAGTTTCCACAGGAACATGCATCACTCTTGCCTCCACATGTGTGTTGAGCTTGGTGCTCAGGTGCCACTACAGATTGACTGGCTTCATGGAGTTGTTAGTTAGTGTTTCACTGGAGATAAACCTAATTCAAAAGGCCAATCTGCACACAACCATAACTGTCAAACGTGCTTTTTGTCGTCTAATGAACGATGCTAAAATGCAGTCAGACTTGATTAGTCTTAATGTCTTGTGCCAACCCATTTCAGGTTTACGATCCAGTCTAAGTTCCAGAACCAAATACTTGTTTTAGGAGTGAACTTCATTCAACAAGTGAAAGGCATGATGTCAGTCCTTAAACGTGTATCTGTATCTGTACTAAAGCAAGGTGTGAGAGAAAGTTCTCATGGATTTCGATATGTTGTCACATAATGTAATTTATAATGAATTAATTAATTTACAGATCAATTAAATTAGTTGTCTATTGGTTGCAAGGTTCTAACTTTTTCTGAGTAGCCTTTAATTGCAAACTATTGTAAAACTATTATATTCATTTTGTAAATTTGTTGTTTTCCTGACTTGATTAAATTGACAACATTAAATAAAGTATGACAAAGCGTAGTGCGCTGCACCTGGTGCCTCCACGGGTGCTTTTTGGCAAAAGAGATAATATGTTGTCAAAATAGAAGAAGACAGCCAAGGTACTCACGTTGTAAAACTAAAACGCCTTTATTCTAATGGGCTCAAAACTTATTTAAAAATGCATCTACATGTTTTGGCTACTCTGAGCCTTCATTGGAGTGCTCTCTCTCTGACACACACAACACTATGGCTGCAACCAGGTAAAACAGTTGAGTAATGGGTATGACTATGAATCAGTTGTCTAATGGCTAATCAGTTGTTGTGCAGATGGCTATGAATCAGCTGTCTAACGGCTAATTAGCCATTATGCAGATCCCCAGCCGATCAGCACCACAACCCCAAGTCCACCAATAAACTCCCAGGAGGGAAAACCCAAAGAACAAGCAAAAATAAACCAATGACACCGATCAAAAAGAAATACAGATAACATGTACAAACATCTATCTATCTGTCTATCTGTCTATCTATCTATCTATCTATATATATATATATGTATATATATATATATATATATATACACATACACGCTTGTATACACAAAAAAGGTTAATTTGCTAAAATGGTGTAAAATGTACCGTACTTCTGTGTAATTGTTATGTGCGGAGCACCGTGCTTTTTTTTTTTTTTTCAGTGTGTGTGTGTGTTGTTTTGTCTGTGTCTTGTTGTTTCTCCCTCTCCCATCTCTGCTCTCCTAAAATAGGTACCCAGCTGCGGCGAGAGCCAGCTTCCAATCTTCATCTGGACTGTAGATGAAGACACCGCCTCCTCGTCCTGATCGATCAACCAGGGACGCAGTGCTACTTTCGCCTCTGCTAACCAGAGACGGGGAGCCTAAATTTAAAATAGCTGGATGTGTTCTGTTTAAGATTTTTGATCTCGTTGTGTTTCTCCTGTGTGCTTTTGTGAATATTTACAAACTTGCTTTGACTGTGTATTTTTGTTGTTGACTTTGTTACATGAAAATGAAATCACCAGCGGTTTCAAGGACACGCCTCAGATAATAATAAGTCCTTAATGTCCTGTTGTTCTGGCAAATACCATCCATGTCTCAAAATACTTTCACTTTCCTCTTTCTGTACAGGGCCTACTTTAGATTTGGTTAGAATGTGAACATCTAAGTTCGATAAGATTTTCAATAAGATAACATTTATTTACAGATCCCTCCATTATGCTGTATGTCTCTGGGTTTCATTGTGTAACAGTGCGCTTGTATTGCATTTTGTCTCGCCTAAGGGTCTTTCACAATTTAATCTCAGAGTTTACTACTACTATGTGAAAAATTATGTTTTCTATGAGGTGGTCCCTTCAAAGACAACCTTAGCGATATTGAAAAATCAGTTTTTGGCTGTCCAGTTGCAACCCATTAGCTGAATGAATCACAGTTATTTTATTCATGATATTATTTACAAACATATTCCATTAACTTTTCATGTGATTCTTTTCTTGTAACGTTTTCTGTTGAGCGCCATCACTGAAGTTAACTGCTGCCAAACTTACTACTAGTGTGAGAACATACTTTTCAGTTCTGAGGGAGATTGTCAATTTATGTCATTAAGAACAGAGGCTTGACAAATGATAAATTAGCACATGGTTAATTCCCATTCAAAGACTCTGAAACAAGTTTTGAAATGAGTCAGTGGTCATATTGACATTGGCGTTATGAATCAGTGGTGATGTTGACATTGGCTTGGTGAGTTTTTTTAGCTTTATTCTGAGTCAAATAAATTGGCCTTCATTGTACCAATTCAGTTTGGGCCAAACTGTTAGGGTCTCCAGTGCTTTGGCTGACAGGCTTATGCCTGTCCTCAGTTTACTTTGAACTGATTTAAATTCAGACAATTTCCACTGGAAAATGCATCACTCTTGCCTCCACATGTGTGTTGAGCTTGGTGCTCAGGTGCCACTACAGATTGACTGGCTTCATGGAGTTGTTAGTGTCTCACTGGAGATATAACTAATTCAAAAGGCCAATCTGCACACGACCGTAACTGTCAAACGTGCTTTTGTCGTCTGAGGTACATAAGTGAACACGACTGTCAGACCTGCCCAGAGATGATGGACTCAAACGATAATGGCCACATGTTCTCTTTGTATGCCTGTCCACTGAACTTGTCTAAGTCATAAAACAAAGTCATCATATCTAGTGTCTGTGACCGCACTACCCTTCATGTCTCCCTTTGTGCTTGTCTCATAGTCTTTATAAAGCTTATGAGGGAATGTACTCTTGCTTGATCAGGTGATGCAGGAGACTGTTTTGAATACATTGTGTTTTGCATCCGTGTTTATGCCTAATGAACAATGCTGAAATGCAGTCAGACTTGATCTGTCTTAATGCCTTGTACCAACCCATCTCAGATTTTCAACCCAGTCTGTTCCAGAACAATACTTGTTTTATAAGTGAACTTAATTTGACAAGTGAAAGTCATGAAGTCACTCCTCAAATGTGTATCTGTATTAAAGCAATGTGTGAAAGAAGGTAATTAGCTCCATATATTCAGACATGTTTCAATATGTTGTCACATAATGTAATTTACAATGAATTAAATTACAGATCAATTAAATTAGATAGTCTATAGGTTGCTAGGATCCAACTTTTTGAGTTACCTTTAATTACAGACCATTGTATACCTATTCTATTTATTTTGGAAATTTGTTTTCCTGATCTGATTAACCCCTCCTGGAATCGCAACCTTATCGTGGTGGAGGGGTTTGTGAGTCCCTGTGATCCTGGGAGCTGTGCTGCCTGGAGCATTAAGCTCCTGGTAGGGTCACCCAAGGCAGAGAGGTCCCAGGTTAGGGGCCAGACAAAAAGCGATTCAGAAGAGCCCTTATGAACAGCACACACGAAGATACAGGCACCTCGCCCAGAATAGGGAGACCGGGGCCACCTCCTGGAGCCAGGCCTTGGAGGGGAGCTCGTCGGCGAGCACCTGGTGGCTGGACCTGCCACGGGGTCCGGCCGGGCTCAGCCCGAACGAGCAACGTGGGGCTGCCCTCTCGTGGGCCCACCACCTGCGAGGGGAGAAATAGGGGCCGGGTGCGATGCCACACGGGTGGCAGGATGGGGCGAGGGCCCCAGCGGACTGGACTTACGGTACAGAAACTGGCTTTTGGTACGTGGAATGTCACCTCTCTGGGGGGGAAGGAGCCGGAACTTGTGCGGGAGGTGGAGCGATACCAACTAGATATAGTTGGGCTCACTTCTACGCACAGTCTTGGCTCTGGAACCAAACTCCTGGATGGGGGCTGGACTTTGTCCTTCTCTGGAGTTGCCTGGGGCGAGAGGCGGCGGGCAGGTGTGGGGTTACTTGTTAGCCCCCGACTGAGCGCCGCCGTGGTGGAGTTTATCCCGGTGAACGAAAGGGTTGCCTCACTGCGCCTTCGGGTTGCAGGGGGGAAATCTCTGACTGTCGTGACGGCATACGCGCCGAACGGCAGCTCAGAGTACCCAGCCTTCCTAGATACACTGGAAAGTGTTCTAGTGAAGACACCATCTGGGGACTCTGTAGTTCTACTGGGAGACTTCAATGCTCACGTTGGCAATGATGGAGAGACTTGGAGGGGAGTGATTGGGAGGAACGGCCTACCTGATCTGAACCCGAGTGGTGCTTTGTTATTGGACCTCTGTGCGAGTCATGGATTGTCCATAACGAACACCATGTTCGAGCATAAGGTAGCTCATAAGTGTACCTGGTACCAGAGCTCCTTAGGCCAACGGTCGATGATCGACTTTGTAGTTGTCTCATCAGACCTGCGGCCGTATGTGCTGGACACTCGGGTGAAGAGAGGGGCAGAGTTGTCAACCGATCACCACCTGGTGGTGAGTTGGATCAGATGGCGGGGGAGGCTGCCAGACAGACCTGGTAAACCCAAGCGCATAGTGAGGGTGAACTGGGAACGGCTGGCTGAGGACCCTGTATGAAAGATCTTCAACTCACACCTCCGGAGGAGCTTCTCCCTGATCCCGAGGGAGGCTGGGGACATGGAGTCTGAATGGACCCTGTTCAGAGCCTCCGTTGTTGAAGCGGCAGCTTTGAGCTGTGGCCAGACGGTTGTTGGTGCCTGTCGTGGGGGCAACCCAAGGACCCGGTGGTGGACGCCACCGGTGAGGGAAGCCGTCAGGCTGAAGAAGGAGGCCTTCCGGGCTTGGCTAGCACGGGGGACTCCGGAATTGGCTGAGAGGTACCGGCATGCCAAAAGGGCAGCAGCGACGGCTGTCATGGAAGCAAAAACTCGGGTATGGGAGGAGTTTGGGGAGGCCATGGAAAAGGACTTTCGGTTGGCCTCAAAGAGGTTCTGGCAAACCGTCAGGCGACTCAGGAAGGGCAGGCAGGGCCTCGTCCAGGCTGTTCTCAGCAGGGACGGGGAGGTCCTGACCTCAACTGAGGATGTGGTCGGACGGTGGAAGGAACACTTTGAGGAGCTCCTAAATCCGACTGACACGCCCTCCATAGAGGAGGCAGGGCCAGAAGATTCAGGAGGGTCGTCAGCCATCTCTCTGGCAGAGGTCACTGAGGCAGTTAGAAAACTCCACAGTGGCAAGGCGCCAGGGGTGGATGAGATCCGCCCTGAAATGCTGAAGGCTTTGGATGTTGTTGGGCTGTCATGGCTGACACGCCTCTTCAACGTCGCGTGGGAGTCAGGGACAGTGCCTGTGGAGTGGCAGACGGGGGTGGTGGTCCCCATTTTTAAAAAAGGGGACCGGAGAGTGTGCTCCAACTATCGGGGTATCACACTACTCAGCCTCCCTGGGAAAGCCTATTCTAGGGTATTGGAAAGGAGACTGCGGCCGATTGTCGAACCTCGGATACAGGAGGAACAATGTGGATTCCGTCCTGGTCGTGGAACAACGGACCAGCTGTTCACCCTTGCACGGATACTGGAGGGATCATGGGAATTTGCCAATCCAGTCTACATGTGTTTTGTGGACCTGGAGAAGGCTTACGATCGTGTCCCCCGGGGTGTCCTGTGGGGGGTACTGCGGGAGTATGGGGTGCCAGGTTCGCTGCTGCGAGCCATTCGGTCCCTGTACAGCCGCAGTGAGAGCTGTGTCCGTATTCTCGGCACAAAGTCAGACTCATTCCCAGTGAGTGTTGGACTCCGCCAGGGCTGTACCTTGTCTCCGATCTTGTTCTTAATTTTCATGGACAGGATCTCAAGGCGCAGTCGGGGTGAGGAGGGTGTCCAGTACGGTGGCCTTAGGATTGCGTCTCTGCTTTTTGCAGATGATGTGGTTCTATTGGCCTCATCAAACTGTGACCTCCAGCACGCATTGGGGCGGTTTGCAGCCGAGTGTGGATGAGGATCAGCACCTCCAAGTCCGAGGCCATGGTCCTATGCCGGAAAAAGGTGGCTTGCCCCCTCCGAGTTGGGACTGAGTTCCTGCCTCAGGTGGAGGAGTTCAAGTATCTTGGGGTCTTGTTCACGAGTGAGGGTAAAATGGAGCGGGAGATCGACAGGCGGATCGGGGCGGCGGCGGCAGTCATGCGGTCGTTGTACCGGACCGTCGTGGTGAAGAAGGAGCTGAGTCAGAAGGCAAGGCTCTCAATTTACCAGTCGATCTTTGTTCCAACCCTCACCTATGGTCACGAACTTTGGGTAGTGACCGAAAGAATGAGATCGCGGATACAAGCGGCGGAAATGAGCTTCATCCGCAGGGTGGTTGGGCGCACCCTTAGGGATAGGGTGAGGAGCTCGGACACCCGGGAGGAGCTTGGAGTAGAGCCGCTGCTCCTCCGCATTGAAAGGAGTCAGTTGAGGTGGTTCGGGCATCTCGTCAGGATGCCTCCTGGGCGCCTCCCTATGGAGGTGTTCCGGGCGCGACCAACTGGGAGGAGACCCCGGGGAAGACCCAGGACACGTTGGGAGAAATATATATCTCGGCTGGCCTGGGAACGCCTTGGGATCCCCCAGGAGGAGCTGGTGGATGTAGCCGGGGAAAGGGATGTCTGGGCGACCCTCCTCAGCCTGCTACCACCGCGACCCGGTCCCGGATAAGCGGGAGAAAATGGATGGATGGATGGATGGATGATCTGATTAAACGGCAGACATGAAATAAAGTATGTTTGAAAATACAACATTGCTGCACTACTGATATTTCTCAAGTATTTGCATATTTTGAGGTAAAGTTCATTTTACTCCAACCATTTATGTCTTAATTTATGAATGTGCCCATCTGTGTCCGCTAATTTATCTATCAGTAAGTCAGATAATAAATGTTTCAGGGGGACCATTTGATGAGAGCTATGAAATTTGCATTGGGATGCAAGTACTTCCTTGATTCCTTGTAGCATGCAAAAGCATGCAAAACCTAAATTATAAATACAGCTAAATTTATGTAGACATTAATCTCATTTACTGAGAAATGACACTCCCAAAAAATGACACATACTAGACTATTCTCCTTTCGCAGACCAGTGTCTGAGAGGTGATTCAAGCATACCCTTGAGGTTGGGCAGAACTAGTGAGAACAGCACAAGATAATTCCATGCACAGTTGAAGACATACAGGCATAACTCACTCACTACACACAGCAGAGGTGCCCTGAGGTGAGATATGATATGAGTATGAGAGATACTAGTGAGTACAGAACTACTTATACCTCTTCAACGATGAAAGGATTTCCTCCTAATTTATCACCTAACAAAAGGAACGTTGCACTTACATAGATTTGAGATGGAGACTCCACTTATCACCTGGTGCTGTTTAGGCTTTGATTTTTTAGAGGGTTTTTTTGGATCAGACTCATTATGGCTCAACCTTTGGTATGGCTTGGCAGAAAGCATGCTGATCCCATCTGGAATTCCAAGGAATTATTCTATCAGTCCCTAAAATCTATGCTATACCATGCAGGATTTTGTTTTGAGACTGAGTCAGATACTGATCCCCTCTTGCTTACAACTCCCTCAGTTTTCGTTAGTTCAGGCCATCGGCAAGACACCCATTGTTACTACTGAAAGAGAAGTGATTACAGATCGATCCTCCGATCTACCATGTCAGTTCTTCTTGTAACTTGTTATATGTGAACTTGCAAAGGACAAATCTGAGAAAGCCCTAGATAATACAGACATCCTGGTATGAACCCAATATTCACATTTAGTACTGAGTCTTCGTACTGCTGCTCACTGTTGGGTCTTCGTTCCAGGCCTGGTTTTGTGGCCCTTCCATTTTCTATTGAAAGGCAATGAGCTGGGTTGTTCTATAATCACTCCAATATACCAATGACACTAGTTTGTCAACTTATCTGCCCCCTGTGTGAATACACCAGTACTTGGGCTGTGATGCACAAAATGAGGCAAGAGTGTGTGGCCCAGCTTTATTTCCCTGAAGTCATCTGTGACTGTGCACTGAGTTCTGCCACTCTGACAATCATGCGTGTTACAGGTTTTTGTGAAAGGATGTCATGTTGTGTAAAAGAGGCTGGATGCAAGTGCAGGTCAGTGTTCTTTTAATTTACAACAAACATAACAAACACTTTTAGCTCTCTGAATATGCGTTAATCAACACCCTCCATGTTATGGCAAAAAGCCGAGAGAGAGAAGTTGACCATTGCAGCAGTAACCGTGTTCATGTCTGATGTACAGTCTCGTTGATTTGTGCAGGTAGATACATTTCTGTCTTTAGCTCTGGCTCGTAAGCGAGGGAGCTCATAGCCAACCCAATCCACATTTGTTTTAGGATTAATGTTTGACTCCCTGTTATGATGTCACTCCATACTACTAACCTATCTTACGCCTAGAACGCAAGAAACTTAACTTGATAATGCTTAGAAGGGCGAAGCTTACACTGGCTGTGCAATGTCCATCCATCCATCCATTTTCTCCCGCTTATCCAGGACCGGGTCGCGGTGGCAGCAGGCTGAGGAGGGTCGCCCAGACATCCTTTTCCCCGTCTACATCCACCAGCTCCTCCTGGGGGATCCCAAGGCGTTCCCAGGCCAGCCGAGATATATATTTCTCCCAACGTGTCCTGGGTCTTCCCCGGGGTCTCCTCCCAGTTGGTCGCGCCCGGAACACCTCCATAGGGAGGCGCCCAGGAGGCATCCTGACGAGATGCCCGAACCACCTCAACTGACTCCTTTCAATGCGGAGGAGCAGCGGCTCTACTCCAAGCTCCTCCCAGGTGTCCGAGCTCCTCACCCTATCCCTAAGGGTGCGCCCAACCACCCTGCGGATGAAGCTCATTTCCGCCGCTTGTATCCGCGATCTCATTCTTTCGGTCACTACCCAAAGTTCGTGACCATAGGTGAGGGTTGGAACAAAGATCGACTGGTAAATTGAGAGCCTTGCCTTCTGACTCAGCTCCTTCTTCACCACGACGGTCCGGTACAACGACCGCATGACTGCCGCCGCCGCCCCGATCCGCCTGTCGATCTCCCGCTCCATTTTACCCTCACTCGTGAACAAGACCCCAAGATACTTGAACTCCTCCACCTGAGGCAGGAACTCAGTCCCAACTCGGAGGGGGCAAGCCACCTTTTTCCGGCATAGGACCATGGCCTCGGACTTGGAGGTGCTGATCCTCATCCCGACCGCTTCACACTCGGCTGCAAACCGCCCCAATGCGTGCTGGAGGTCACAGTTTGATGAGGCCAATAGAACCACATCATCTGCAAAAAGCAGAGACGCAATCCTAAGGCCACCGTACTGGACACCCTCCTCACCCCGACTGCGCCTTGAGATCCTGTCCATGAAAATTAAGAACAAGATCGGAGACAAGGTACAGCCCTGGCGGAGTCCAACACTCACTGGGAATGAGTCTGACTTTGTGCCGAGAATACGGACACAGCTCTCACTGCGGCTGTACAGGGACCGAATGGCTCGCAGCAGCGAACCTGGCACCCCATACTCCCGCAGTACCCCCCACAGGACACCCCGGGGGACACGATCGTAAGCCTTCTCCAGGTCCACAAAACACATGTAGACTGGATTGGCAAATTCCCATGATCCCTCCAGTATCCGTGCGAGGGTGAACAGCTGGTCCGTTGTTCCACGGCCAGGACGGAATCCACATTGTTCCTCCTGTATCCGAGGTTCGACAATCGGCCGCAGTCTCCTTTCCAATACCCTAGAGTAGGCTTTCCCAGGGAGGCTGAGTAGCGTGATACCCCGATAGTTGGAGCACACTCTCCGGTCCCCTTTTTTAAAAATGGGGACCACCACCCCCGTCTGCCACTCCACAGGCACTGTCCCTGACTCCCACGCGACGTTGAAGAGGCGTGTCAGCCATGACAGCCCAACAACATCCAAAGCCTTCAGCATTTCAGGGCGGATCTCATCCACCCCTGGCGCCTTGCCACTGTGGAGTTTTCTAACTGCCTCAGTGACCTCTGCCAGAGAGATGGGTGACGACCCCCCTGAATCTTCTGGCCCTGCCTCCTCTATGGAGGGCGTGTCAGTCGGATTTAGGAGCTCCTCAAAGTGTTCCTTCCACCGTCCGACCACATCCTCAGTTGAGGTCAGGACCTCCCCGTCCCTGCTGAGAACAGCCTGGACGAGGCCCTGCCTGCCCTTCCTGAGTCGCCTGACGGTTTGCCAGAACCTCTTTGAGGCCAACCGAAAGTCCTTTTCCATGGCCTCCCCAAACTCCTCCCATACCCGAGTTTTTGCTTCCATGACAGCCGTCGCTGCTGCCCTTTTGGCATGCCGGTACCTCTCAGCCAATTCCGGAGTCCCCCGTGCTAGCCAAGCCCGGAAGGCCTCCTTCTTCAGCCTGACGGCTTCCCTCACCGGTGGCGTCCACCACCGGGTCCTTGGGTTGCCCCCACGACAGGCACCAACAACCGTCTGGCCACAGCTCAAAGCTGCCGCTTCAACAACGGAGGCTCTGAACAGGGTCCATTCAGACTCCATGTCCCCAGCCTCCCTCGGGATCAGGGAGAAGCTCCTCCGGAGGTGTGAGTTGAAGATCTTTCATACAGGGTCCTCAGCCAGCCGTTCCCAGTTCACCCTCACTATGCGCTTGGGTTTACCAGGTCTGTCTGGCAGCCTCCCCCGCCATCTGATCCAACTCACCACCAGGTGGTGATCGGTTGACAACTCTGCCCCTCTCTTCACCCGAGTGTCCAGCACATACGGCCGCAGGTCTGATGAGACAACTACAAAGTCGATCATCGACCGTTGGCCTAAGGAGCTCTGGTACCAGGTACACTTATGAGCTGCCTTATGCTCGAACATGGTGTTCGTTATGGACAATCCATGACTCGCACAGAAGTCCAATAACAAAGCACCACTCGGGTTCAGATCAGGTAGGCCGTTCCTCCCAATCACTCCCCTCCAAGTCTCTCCATCATTGCCAACGTGAGCATTGAAGTCTCCCAGTAGAACTACAGAGTCCCCAGATGGTGTCTTCACTAGAACACTTTCCAGTGTATCTAGGAAGGCTGGGTACTCTGAGCTGCCGTTCGGTGCGTACGCCGTCACGACAGTCAGAGATTTCCCCCCTGCAACCCGAAGGCGCAGTGAGGCAACCCTTTCGTTCACCGGGACAAACTCCACCACGGCGGTGCTCAGTCGGGGGCTAACAAGTAACCCCACACCTGCCCGCCGCCTCTCGCCCCAGGCAACTCCAGAGAAGGACAAAGTCCAGCCCCCATCCAGGAGTTTGGTTCCAGAGCCAAGACTGTGCGTAGAAGTGAGCCCAACTATATCTAGTTGGTATCGCTCCACCTCCCGCACAAGTTCCGGCTCCTTCCCCCCCAGAGAGGTGACATTCCACGTACCAAAAGCCAGTTTCTGTACCGTAAGTCCAGTCCGCTGGGGCCCTCGCCCCATCCTGCCACCCGTGTGGCATCGCACCCAGCCCCTATTTCTCCCCTCGCAGGTGGTGGGCCCACGAGAGGGCAGCCCCACGTTGCTCGTTCGGGCTGAGCCCGGCCGGACCCCGTGGCAGGTCCAGCCACCAGGCGCTCGCCGACGAGCTCCCCTCCCAGGCCTGGCTCCAGGAGGTGGCCCCGGTCTCCCTATTCCGGGCGAGGTGCCTGTATCTTTGTGATCGCTGTTCATAAGGGCTCTTCTGAATCGCTTTTTGTCTGGCCCCTAACCTGGGACCTCTCTGCCTTGGGTGACCCTACCAGGAGCTAAATGCTCCAGGCAGCACAGCTCCCATGATCACAGGGACTCACAAACCCCTCCACCACGATAAGGTTGCGATTCCAGGAGGAGGCTGTGCAATGTATTTTGTTGATTTGGGAAATCGCATGTTGGCAAACACACCTGGACACCTGGCATGACAAACAGTCAAGAGTTGTCATAACCTATGTCTGCATTTATTCTGTAACATTTGTTTATCTATACAAACCTACCTAACCATCCCATCACTCATTTTTCTAAACTCGACAAGTTAGCATTACCTTTGTGTTCACACACAGGCTACTTCGACTACATATGATGCAGTCTTCTTAATCTGAAAAAACAAACCTATCAGTAGCATACAGCAGAGTGTCTGAACCCACTGAAAAAACCAAAAGCTCTCACAAACCAAATTATCATTCTGGAAAAGTTAAGAATCAAATACGACTCGGAGGATCTAGAATTGCATTTGATGCTTTACTTTCCAGAGCGAAAGGCTTTTTCGTAAGAGTCTAGCTCTTCAGCTTCAGAATCTGCATTTTGACAGTTTTGACTGCATCAAATTCAAAATCACGAAATCGCAGTGTGGCATACGCTATAGTATCCAGGTAAAGACACTGCCTTTAAGCTTCCCGTTTCTGTCTCAAACTGTGGTGCATTTAGCTGCCAGAATTAAGAAACTCTCCAGGTAACCTTTGTAAACAGTCCATCTCTACCATATTCTGGAAATCTTGTTTTGCATGTCGTCATGCTCCTGTCTTCCTTGGCTTACTTGGTCCTGGGTTCCAGTGTTCTGCAAAAGATCCACTGCAGAGGAGGGATTTAGCCTTTTGCCCACCTCTGTTTTCATTGGTCTTTGCATATTGTAACTTTTGTTTATTTTGTATGTTTTGGAACCTTGGATTGAAGTTCTGTTAGCTGCTGTTCACTGTGACGTTTCCACCTGCCCCTTTTGACAATGACTGCAGTTGTGAATACTGCACAGTGCTATACATAGGTATACATATTAGTAAATAATAATCCAACTCTGTTACCTGTTTACTCCAGTGTTGTAGCTTCTTCTTTCTCGTCACCATGGCACACTCTGTTGTGGTCACTCACCGGTAGAAAAGTCCTAATAGATTTAGGGAGCTCATCTGGGATTTCTCTTTCTCCACTTTTGCAAGAGGTATTAAGTGGGTGTCTGAACATCTGTATTCCAGTGTTTGGTGAGTAGGTGAATTTGTTTTCTTTTTTTTTCTTTGTTCTTTGTGTTCAACTTTTGGATAGGTAGAATTTCCTGTCTGGGTTGTAAACCTTTGTCTCAGGGCACCATTTTGTTAGTTTGCTTTGTTATTCTGTCATTTTTATTTTTGTGGTACTCTCAGGTAGAGACTTTGTCTCTGGTGTCACTACATAACTGGAGTGGATGAGCTCAGTCAAAAGATAAGCCACTGCAAGCTTTTGTATTTAAAGTCGCACTGCACCTGCTGTGCCTCCTACACTAGGACATGTTCTAGGTGAGTGGCTGGCTAGAGAGTTAGGGGTCAAAAGGTATTCCTATGCAGTGATCCACCACTAGGGCTACTTCTCTCCTGCTCTTTTTTTATTATTATTATTATTATTGTTGTTGTTGTTTTGTACTGTTGACAGGTGCAAGCTGTTTATTCGTTGTTGCTAGCCCTGATGCGCTTTCCCACCACAAAATATTTTGGTGCTCCCAAAGGCCATTCTGTGCCAACAGATCTGCTGTTGTTCTCTGAGGCACATTTGTGAATGTGGATATGAGACCCACGTGGAGATGATGGACACAAATGAGAATGGCCTCATGTTGTCTCTGTACAGAAGTACATACAGTTCTGATAGAGGACAGTGATAAAATATACAAGGAAAACAGAGTAAAAACTTTCCAAATGATTCCAGTAACTAATTTTATCCATTTAAGCAATGTTAATCCATCAAAGACAATGATTGTTCAGGTGTCAGTTATTTAGAGAGTAAAGTGACTTTGCAGGGTATTGAGGTCAAGTCCAAGCTGAATCTGGACCTTGAACTTATCTAAGTCATAAAGCTTAGATAACTCTGTGACCGCACTACCCTTCATGTCTCCCTTTGTGCTTGTCTCATAGTCTTTATAAAGCTTATGAGGGAATGTACTCTTGCTTGATCAAGTGATACAGGAGCATTGTTTTGCTGGTCTCTCAAGCATGTAGCATGCAATGAAATCTGTTGGAAATGATATCATATGTTGTGTCTTGCATAGGCCTACTTGCTTATGTCCAGTGATCAGTAATGAAATGCAGTCAGGCTTGAATTGCTCAGGGCGTAGTACCAACACATTTCATGTTTACAATCCTGTTTAAGTTTCAGAACAAAATGTTTCATTGTGTCAGTGCCAGCCCTCAGGCCTGCCTTTGTGCTTGTTTCAGAGTCTTTACTAAGTTCATTAGGAAATTTACTCTCATTAAATCAGTCAACATGGGAGCATTGTTTTTTAGTAATGTGAATGAAAAACCGGTTTGTAAAGCATGTAGCAAACAATGAAAACTTCTGAAAATGGTAATTATATGTTGTGTTTTGCACACTTTGTTTATGTCTAATGAACAACAATGAAATGCTTGATTTGCCTGACTGCATTTCATCTTCCTTCCTTGTCTTCCTTGGCTTACTTTGTCCTAGGTTCCAGTGTCCTGCAAAAGAGCCACTCAAGAAGAGGGATTAGAGGTGTTTTGTTTCTGGAGATTTTTGTATCATTTATTCATTTATTTTGAAGAAAACTGTTTACTTTGATAAATGGTGCACAGCCTGTGCAGTCTAAGACTTCAACCACCTCAGTGAGTTTTATTGCATGAGTTCAAGAACTGTCTCCCTAAGCAGATAGTGAATCAGAAGGTTACTGTGCTGTCTGACACTATCGCTTAACTGACGAGCTCATTTTAACGCATGAGACAGCTTCCCCACTCAGCAGAGACTCAGATTGCAACTGCTACAAATGTTTCTAACGCCGCAAAAGTTAGTTTGCCCATCCCTTCCTCACCTGACTCTCATTAGTGTTTTTACAGCCATGGGCCAAATCATCTCATTACTCCCTGTCCTGCTCTACAGGACAACAGTGAAGCTTCAGCACAGACTGAGGTAAAGTAAGTTCATTCCTTTAGGCACATCTGATGTTTCATCCCTTTCTCTTTTTCTATTTACAGGTTATGGGTCCTTATCTGTACACAGGGTTGCCAAGCACCCCATTCACATCCTGAGAGAAATGGCCACTGCTCAATCTTTTATTTTAGGAAAGACCTTGCCCTTCTCTGAGGAAATGTATTGTAGGAGCAATGTCTTAATACAAGGGACTGAAGGTGACATAGTTCAGGTCCTCCTACACGCTGTGTATTTGTAGACCAATGACTTTTCTGGCTTAGTCAAGGTTGCTGTTCAGCTCCAGTTAATAATAGATTATGTTTTTTTTTCATTCTTGGTAATGATATTGCTGAAGATTACGTGTTACTTTACCTGAGGCTGTCTCCTAACCCAAGGTAGTTTCTAATGACAGTCTTGTTATATTTTTTTCCTCTGTGTTTTCAACTTTTGTGCAAGCACTTCAGCCTGAAGCTGTTCTTGATGTATTGGATTCTTTTTTACATAAGGACAGTTGTCCTGCCTCTTCTCTTGAGAATTCTGTTGTGTTGACATCCAAAGAGCTTAGTCAGCAAACTGATCTAGAGGTGCTGGTTTCATGGTGTAAACAGAGAACAACAAGTTTCAGCACAGAAGTCTGAACCGACCTTATCTCATTGTTTTACACCAACTGAACCCTAGTGAAGTGTCATCCTTACGACACAACCATCCTTTTGCTTGCCACCTTGGGGTGAGGAAGAGGAATCTGATATTTCAAGTGTTTAACTATCAAAAGTAAATGACAAATAATGAAAATAGTGTGATCCTTCCTTGTTTTATATGTTTTATATATGGTCAAAAAAGTCTTAAAAAATGTTAACAAAAGAAAGCCATCTTCTTTGTGTCAATCACGGAAAGGATGTTGGTGGTCAATTATTATTATTATCATCATCGTCATTATTATTATTATTATTACATCAGTGACTCCTTGAATACCTATAAGTCCAATTACAGTCACTCAAGTATGGGTGAAATAGCTACAACTTTACTAGATATATTAGCTAATTTAGTAACCTAAAGAACCATCACGCTCTGTCCCTCTCTGTCCCTCTGTTTATCTCGTTCCCCCCCCCCCCCCCCCCCCCCCCCCCCCCCCCCCCCCCCCCCCCCCCCCCCCCCCCCCCCCCCCCCCCCCCCCCCCCTCCAGTGGTCAGTGGTAGTTGAAGTCTTTATTTATTTCCTAGTTTCTTGGTTTAGTCCTGTTTTGGTTAAGTTCTATTTCTTCCTGTGTTTTGGTTTGGTCCTGTTAGTTCAATCATTGTTTTTACTTGTCTTTAGTTAGTTAAGCCCCAGTTAGCTTTGTAGAAATACTCCTTGGCTTCCCTGCTACTTTGTCTGGCTTTGTTTAATGTTTACCATGTATTACGGTTGATGTACATGCCTTTTTGAAATCCCTGAATCTACAGTCTGTAAGTTCTTTGAAGTTCTCTTTGTGATGTTTAATCTTAATAAAATAAAACCTGACCTGCAAATGCATCTAGTCTCTCTGAACAAGTGTGATAAGAACACACTGATACTGAGAAGGATTGGACTGATACCTCAAACATACTCATACTACCCACTGGTCTTCAATTCTACAATGGTTTGATTTGGGTAAAAATGGTTCTGATTATCTGGTTGCCAGTCTTCTTTCCAGCCTGTTCCTTCCAAGTTTAAGCATTGTGTCTGTGTGTCCTTTACACCAAGAAAAAGGTGAACCTTCTTTCTGCAACCTAAACAAAACGTTCAATACGCCCATCCGGCAGTACTTCTTCCCTGAGGCTGTGACCCTGCTGAACTCCACACTACAGTGCTAAGCATTATTGCACTCATTACTGAACTGTCTCAGTACTTTTATATTTGCACTGCTCATTTTTGCACTGGCTGAACCTCTCACATTGTTCAGATTACTATTATTTATATTATACATACAACCAGCTGTACATATTTTGTCTAAACTATAGGCAAAGGAGCAGATCTGGAGGGTTCTCGGGCATAGATTGTTTGGTGAACTGGGATGTTTGGATGCTGTCGCCCCCCCACTTTAACATGTTCACTCAGGTTTGTTGACTGTGGAGTGGGTGGCCGCCTTGTGTCCCAGAGTGCCATCATGTCCATATTACCTTCTAGCTCTCCCTTTTAGCTATGCTGTACTAGTTAGTCTTGCTGGAGTCCCTGCCTGCACTCGGCACACGATGTATATTTACCTCAACCATTATGTGGAAATGAACATCTAACAATGTGCCTCTCTCTCTCCCTCTCTCCCTCTCTCTCTCTCTCTCTCTCTCTCTCTCTGTCGAGCCACACATGCTACTCCTGAGACACCAGTGATCCTGACTCCTCCCGCCCTGTGGACTGATCCATCCTGGTGTCATCATCTTCCATCCCCCGTCAGCCTCCTGTCTACATCACCATCCCCTTTGTTCATGCCCCAATTTATTTTCAGCTGTAACTGCCCACGTGGTCGGCACCTATTGCACACCTGTCTGACCAAGGAGGGGTCTCCTCTCTCTGTGGTCCTCCTCAAGATTTCTCCCATTTTCCCATTTCCCTCTTGGGTTTTTGGGGAGTTTTTTCTTGCCCGCCATGAGGATTAAGTCAGGGGGTGCCGTCATATTTTGATTTGACTGTTGTGGCCTGTAAAGCCCCTTGAGACTATAAACAGTGATATTGGGCTCTAAATAAACTTGAACTTGAACTTGAACTTGAACTCATCATTACCTGGAAGGAGGCAAGTTTGAGGTCTTCACTGACCATAGTGCCTTATCCTAGGGATTCAGTTGTCCCACGACCAGCTCCAGGCTGGACCCTGAGGCTTCAGGAGTTTAATTTTGAGGTCCATTACAGCACAGGCTGCATGAACATCGTGCCAGATGCTCTGTGACAGGCAGTGGAGCCTGTGCTATCACCAGCTATCACTCTTACATGCCTGTCCATCCGACCGCCTGCACCTCTGATGTGCCAACCTCTCTGGCTGAGATAGCATGTGCACAAACCCAAGACCAGGAAGTCAGAGAGATGCAAACCAAGGAGACTACCTTGGGCAGGCAGACGGACTGCATTGGATGTGAAGTAATCCAGGATGAATATTCTGTCCCTTTGCGTGTGTGTCTTCTGTGCATGAATTGACAGATAGCTAAACACTCAGTACAGAGAGGCTTCAATGAAGACCCAGGCGCAGAAGTAAAGTTCAGTCGTCTTTACTTGTATGTCTTGTCACAGTTAAGAACATCTGCTACAGACAGAATGTAAAATGCAAATAATGCAAATAATGTAAAAAGAATGTTACAAATAAACGCTGTATAGCTTAGGCTATAATATGAACTACGGAATACTAAAACACTAACAACTGAGCTAGTGTAACAGTATGGCAAACACAGTGGTGAGCTGTTGATGTTACTCAGCATCACAAAGTGTATGCAGTCACTAAATATGCACACACACACAACTGATTACTATAGATGAACAATGCCAGTTACAAGCAAATCTTCTCCAAGGCTTTACACGAACAGAAGGAAAAAGATTTATCTGACAGAACTATGAAATGCCTTCTAGAGTAAATGCTGGAGACAAAATGGCAGAACAAAGTGTGATGTCACAAGTCACGTGCATGAGTTACACCAATGAGAAAGAGGCCGTCTCTTAAAGTAACCTCACTTAAGGCAGCCTTCCTTACTGCACTAGTAAATGACTGGTAGGAGGTGCTAAAACCCAGAATAATTAAGTATAATATGACAATGTCCTCTATAGGACAATACCTAGGTGGGGTTGAAATATCAACTGGTAGTGCCCAGGGAGCTGACCAATGCATGCCTCCACTACTTCCACAACAATCCACTAGGGGCACACTTGTGCAGGCTCAAATCCAGGCTGCCAGCTGTGTTTGGCTATGCTGTTCAGATACATCTTACTTTCTCTTTTACAGCTGAGAAAATTTGTCAAAAACTGAAATCTTGTCTCAGATGTAGTTTAATTTTTTAAGTTCTGTTGGTCTTATTTTGGAGTATATACTGCCAATCAACAGATCTTACCTGTCCAGGATGGGTTTTTGAACAGGGTTGTAAGTGACAAATTGTTAATCCAGATTATAACAATGTAATCCAAGTAGTGTAGTCTCATATTACAGTAGTTTCGATCATTTCTGACTTACAATATGAATACCATGGAATAATGTTTATTGCACAAATACTATTCTTTCCCATTGTGCCTTCGTTTCACTTTAACACACTGCTTCTCCACAGCACAGGCATTGGTTTTATCCCATCTTTATTGAATATGAGGACATAACAAATAAGAACCACACACACTTATAATCACTGTTCTTTTGAATGGCTAAACATGTATTAAATGTATTTTCATTTTTATAATTTCACCAAGGTAAATTAAATTCTGACTCATCAGTCCCCCAAGTAGTCATTGTGTGATTATCACCAAACATTTAAAGAATAGCCCTCTCCAGATATATAACTGTAATACATCTAAATGTATATCTTATTCATGTATATACATAGGATGGAAAATACAAAAAAACCCACATTTTGTTCTCCTTTTTTCTTTCTTAAAATCTTCATTAAATCAAAAAGACAAAAGAAAATCTTTGAATTTTTGCAAATTTAGCAACAATTTCCTCTGTTCTACAGAGTAACCACTATGTTGTCACCTTACTTAGTTAAGTGTATCTGATATGCTTATCAAGTCATTATGAATTTTCTTTATTTGCATTAATATGTACTAATACATTTTAAAATTCCCAGCAATCACAGACTCCCCAAACGTTTTACTTTGACATCTTTTTTCCCCAGTTCTTAGAACATACATTCTTGCAATACATAAACAATTTGAGAGAAAGAAACAATTTAAGAGACAGAGGACACAGTACACAAAAAACTTGCCACCAACTCATGCAACACAGTCAGGACTGTTAATTATACCCTCTGCTCATGCTTGTTAAATGTGCTCTGGCAACTAAATGTCCCAAAATTTTTCCAAAGCCTTGTTTTTTGTGTCCTCATCTAAGTTCAGCTTTTTCTCGCCTTTGTAGTACAGCATTACCTTGGTTTCAGTGAATCTGCTCGGCAGTAGGTGTGATACCTTGAGAAAGAAATGAAAATGCTTAGTACACTGCAGCCTGGAAAAGAGAAGTAAAATGTGTAGAGGAAAAGTACATTTGTGTCTTCATATATATGTGCTACTGCACTTACTCTTTGTACATTTATTAATTAATCATACATATGAATCGTTTATCAAGCTTTATAAATCAAAATTCTGGGAATAACCACAGCACTGTGAGGTTGGTGTGCACTGATCAGTTGATAAATTTCACTTAGCTATTCGTCTCCAATTACATTTGGTAACTAGGAAAAAATTAAACATATTTTTAATTATCGCATAATTGTTACATCAATTATTGCAAGATTCGCTTCCTTTGCACAGAGTGATTTACACTTACTTTTAAAAATCTTCAGTATGAGACTGCTCTAAAGCTCGTTGTTTTGTTTGTGTGCTACATTTGTAGGCTTTCTTGTTTTTTTTTTTTGTTTTGTTTTGTTTTGTTTTGTTTTGTTTTTTTATAATGAATGAATGAATTAGTTTGCTATTTTCCATTGTATTTTAAACTGACAAGAATATGCCCATGTACATCTTACAAAATTAAATGAAAAAAAATTAACAAACAAACAAAAAAAAGGTTTGGGGTGGATCTGGTGAGAAGTAATGCTTTTGTGTAATACCTCTTTTCTGTTCAGGTGAATCATTTTTTCAGGATTTTTTTTTGTATAGAATCCTAATGAACCAATTGGATCATTTGTTTTCTTGCCATAGTCCAGACTGAAGCTCTATCACAGAGAAAAGAGACAAAGTGAAAAACTAATGACAGAACATTATAAAGATTACCTCTAAGCTTATAAGCAGACACAATTTCAGGATGTAACATAAAACAAATGATGGATCTTTATGAAATATCTATCAGTGGTACTTCTGGTTAAATCCATAAACATGTCTCTAAACATGTGTTTACACTGCTATCCACAATATTAAACATAACTGTCTTATTACCTAAAAATTATGCCAAATTCAAGTGATATTTTTATGACATCACATCACCCACCAAAACATCAAAGTCAGAGCTTTCCAGTTCTCCCAGTCCTGCCTTTTTAAGCTCTTCAAGGATTTTGGAAATGTTCTTAAGAAAATGCTACAAAAGAGATCATTTTGTTTTGGAAATGGACAGTACACACCTAATGCTTAATGAATCTCTTTCACTGATTTATTTACAACTCACATTTACATCATAATATTATTGTTGACAACCCCATGAACTTTAAACTGTTTCTTACTCTCAAGTCCTTATTGTTTACATTCTTCTCAAGTGTTTTAGTGCCAATGCACTGGTAAAGTTTTCGTGTTTGGATTCTCTTAATGAGCTTCTCAGCTTTTGACAGATCAGGAACTTTTGACTGAGGATTTTTAGACTGAGAATCTTCTAGTGACAGTCGCATGATTTCCTGAAGAACATCATCTGTGGAGCACAAACAGAGACCAACATAAGATAGTAAATAGAGTTTTTCTGTAGATTTGAGGGATGTCCCAAAAAGTCATGAGGACTGGTGGATTTTGACTGGTCAGACCATATCTGTCTGGTGTTTCCTCTCAATTTTTTGTTTCAGAGTGAAGAGATATTTGAATCTGCTCTAACAGTGAGACTGATTCAGTGGCTTATCTTATATGACAGACTACAACAGAACTGGTCAATATCATATGAACACTTCTGCCTTGTGAGCACTTGTCAGGAAGTTTTTTTAGAAAGACATAGCACTATATTGTAGCAGTGCTGGCAAGACCATTGCTCCTTCCAGCATGCTCTACTGTTGTGTGTACTTAAATTGAATTCAAATTTTAGGCACCTTTTGATTGCGGCCAAACACTTTGTATTACTGCACCCTGTCTCTTGCACAACCATGAAGATGGAGTGGGGGGTTGTGGACTACCACATCTCCTCTGATACATATAGAGTCAGCAGCTGCTTCTTTCTATGAGACTGAGGAGGACTTTTACCAGGAGCCATAATGCGTGGCTTTATTTTTTCTAGACAATATAGTGTATTGAAGGAATGCAGAACAGTAGCATAAGAGGTTTGCTGTAAATTTGCATATTTTGTTCTTAAACGTAGGTGAGGAATAACACTGAACCTGTGAGGTGCAGATAACTCTTCTCATCCTCCACAGCCTCTGTGATTGTTTTGTTGATGCCTAGAATCTGAAACCCAGCTCTTTCAGCCTCTAAAAGGGCATCGACAATCCTGTCAAAAATGGAAAAAAAAGAGAAACATAAAGAACTGATAAACCCTGGTTTATGAAACGAGATTTTAAGGGCAGTTTTCTGGCCTAATTTACATAAAGACACATTCAACACACGAGTCAGTATTTCTAAGCTCTTATTCTTATGGACACAGTCTTTCTTATGGACATTATATCTAACTTATGGACGTAATTTACTCCTTGTAATGTATTTAAGATTGGTAAATAAAAAAAGCATATATTGCATGTCTACATGATTCAGACAGATTAGGTTAACAAGTATTGCTTAACCAACAGAAGTTATTTTGTAATTTATAGATGCATCAAGTGTCATGTCATGGGTGGATGGGGGTTTAGATAAAAATTTTAAACATTAAATTCATGACAAATTCTTACAGTAAGCTATTTCATAAAGAGTCAGGTAAAGACTGATAAAGGCCATATAGGTGTTGACTGCCTTATGTCAGAATCCAGAACTTGCAAGACCTTCACACCTTCCTCTACTCTCTCTGTAGTCAGAGTGTGGGACGACTTGGAGGGCAACAGTTTGATGCATGTGATGCATGTACAGTTTGCTGAGCCCTAAAAGTCATCCGACAGTATGACTAATTTCGAACAACTATTTCAAACATTTCTGAGTGAAACAGTGTAAACTGGTACAGTAAAGTTTGTGGGACACACATATTAAATATTAATTGCACTGTTCAAATCCCACTATCCATTTACAAAAAATTACAGAGTTACAAAAAATTTTGAATGTATCTCACATTTGTTCAACGAGCTTCTTAACTGGGTGTTGGTAGGCACTGCTGTGGAGACTGTGGTGGGCATGGAAGAGTTCATACATGTTCCTTGCTTCCTAAATAGATGTTAAACGAGTTTATAAAAATGAACACAGAGATTTCATTTAATATGTTGTTATTCTGAGTGACATCATTTTACATCATCACCTTGTCTCTCACGCAGATCTGGTTGTCACAAACTCGAGCAAACATCATGTAGCGCTCGTGGTCAAAGTTGCATTTAATGCCCAGGTGGTGGCAGTCCCTGTGAAGAGAACAGTCAGATAGCTGTTATGACAATGATTCTCTGCACAGTTAAACTTTAAGATCCAATAAATCTCTGCTTGTGGCTGACTCTGTGCAGAGGACAAGGAAGACAGCATATACCCAAAAGCCGGAATAAAAACTAGCAAAATTCAGTAAGATAAAAATTTTCCGTCTGAAATCAGTACCAGTGAAACAATGGACAAATATTGCAATTGCACACTAACCAAGAGCAAATTGCAATAAATTAGATTGCGTTGTATCCACGTGTGGTGTTTAGCCTCAGGACCCCTTCCCCCTTCAGCTTGCCCCTTACTGCAACAGTAAGCCCCAGCCCTGCCCCAGGTTTGGCTTCTTTTTTTCAGTGTAATATTGTACGTGGAGATACTTTGCGTTTTGTGTGTAATGTTCTGTGTCCATTCCGGCTGCTGCAGGTGTACTGCCCCACTAATTGGTGGGATGACCATTTGTTTTAAATGAAATTGTTAATAAAATTTACTGTTTGGTGGAATCTCGTCTCTGGTTTCTTGGCTGTTACGAACCTGTGTTGCCCTTTTTTGGGTTCCTGAGTAGTCAGCCCTTCTAAAACATTTCCCAGGGGTGAGACTCCCCTAGGTGACGCTGTCAACCCCCTCAACTCTCCATACACCCCACCCTGCTCACCAGTTTGTTTTTTGGAATTTGATGTACGCATCTGTCATGTTTTTTATACAACAGCACGTTATCACAGTTTTTTTTGCAGGAGGCCGTCCACAGTTGACCTATGGCTCAGTGTGAGATATCTCAAATGGTAAAAAAAAATTGTCTCATCTCTTCCAGTATGTTCATGGCCAGACAAAGTGAGCCCGTATACCTCAACATATAACGTGACATGCTGATCCATGAAACCCCATAGTCGATTTGATGGGATAATGTTCAGTAATATAGTGCACCTAAAAATACCTGGAAAAGATGTTCAGTGCAGTGGGCAGGACCTGAACACTTTGAGATGATGTAGCCTCAGATCTCCCTTTGCTCAGACATACAACTTCATACTGAATACATACACGTGACCTCATGCTTACAGCACACATAACTGTATACTGAACAGATATATGAGTTTTTGTTGAAAGTATATGGGAAACGTATGTGTTTTGAGCTGTTAAAGTGTGATATACAACATATCCACTAGGTTTCCTCCACAGGCTCTAGTTCTGAAACAGGGTTACCTGTAGGGATGTAATGATACATTAAGTTCACAGTTCAATTCGATTCACAATACTATGTTTACAGTTCGATTCTTCCACCATATCTTTAAGAAAATCAATTGAACTGACACTAGAATGAAAACAATGGATTCATTTTAGATGCATTAACAATGCTAAACTATTATTGTCTTTTTGTACCACTAAACCAAAAGCTTGACCCTAGGAGGAATTCTTTGAAAGCTAAACAAAAATAAATACTCCTCAGATATAAAATATTAAATTGAATGGGGCTGACTGTATTATATTAATATGAAATGATGAAAATTGCACCTCAACACACAATGTTCAGATTTAGCCACAGGTTAATGAGCTAACTCATTGCACCTTTCAGAATTTCTGCCACTTTGGTTTTCACTTTGTTGTACAAGGCTGGTATTACAGAGTGACTCATGTCTATAGCGATAAGCATTCTTATGGATTTGGTGATATACTGTGCTCTTGCAAAATGGATGAAAAACTTTTTTCAAGAGAAGTTTGGCCTTTAAGCACTTTCTTTCTCACATCTCCTGACTGGTGGTGTGGTGGTGTTGTACATGCTGCATCCTATTTGTGGTATTAGCCATCCAGCTGATAGTAATTCTACGGTGCATACCGTCTTCGTTTTGTCAGTTATTTTCTCCTACTGAATGATCAGAAAGCCAAAAATGTTGCCACACTTCTGATTTAAAGAAGGATGGCGCATCCTCGATTTCAATCTCAGGTCCAGCCACACTCATTACTCTTTATGCTAATGTCGCTAGTCCGCTACTGAAACCTCTTCTTTTTGTCTATGACTGAAATATGCACAGGCCTCGAAGCGTGACGTATGACTTGTGCACTGGTAACACAAAGCACTCTCATGTCACTTCACTACTTACTGCACTCCACTGGCTTCCGGTAGCAGCCGACATCCAGTTCAAGACACTGGTGCTGGCCTACCAGGACACAAGAGGCTCCGCCCCATCATATTTTCAGTCCGTGATGACTCCTTATACCCCTGCTAGAACCCTCTGCTCTACCACCTCTGGTCAACTAACAGTCCCCTCACTTCGGGAACCCGGCAGCCTTTCTTCCCGACCACGCCTCTTCTCTGCCATTGCTCCGCGGTGGTGAAACGACCTCCCTCACTCAGTTAGGACTGCGGAATCTCTTGCCATCTTCCGCAGGAAACTGAAAACCCACCTCCTCAGAACCCACCTGTCCCCCATTGCCTGACCTCCCTTTCTATATATATATATATATATATATATATAAAATACTAACCTTGTCTTGTATTTGTGTTTGTCATTCACTGTCAAAGAATTCCAGGAGCGCAATACAAAGTGTAAATTAATGCACAGCCTTATTGTGATCTCTGTTTATGAGGTAATAGGATCTGATTGATGCACTTATTGTAAGTCACTTTGGCTAAAAGCGTCTGCCAAATACCAAATTGTAAATTGTGACTACTTTCATTTTAGATATTTATTTACTACAACTGATGAAGTGTAATGTAGGCCTTGTGTTCGTTATATTTCGTGTATTTGTATGTATTTGTATGTCTACACATTTAAAGTAAAAGAAATGTTTAGTGATGATAATGCAAAAATATAATTAGAGCTGACAACTAAAACCGCCCAACTTATATGATCCGAACCATCCAACTTATATGATGCCTACTGTCGCATTTTTTGCGCCGTGATACATCGGGCTACAAGGCATTGTTACACTCCTAGTCACCTGCTCTAGCTCTGTCTTACATTAAATGAAAAAAATAGGGATGTCCCGATCAAGTGTTTTTGCCCCCGATCCTGATCCGAGTCATTTAATATTGAGTATCTGCCGATACCATGTCCCAATCGGATACTTGTATTTTCCGAGGTAATACAGTTGCACAGTGCACATTTCAAGTACATTAAAGTTATTAAAACCAATTCAATGTACATGCTTGACAAGTGAATAACAAATGCATTAAGAAAAACATTGCCTGCGGCCAAGCAATTCCTTAATTTTTTTTAAATTACTTTTTTATTTCACAAAATAAGTTTCAAGTTTCAAGTTTCAAGTTTAAGTTTATTTAGAGCCCAATATCACTGTTTACAGAAAGTAATCCTTCTTGTAAAGCTCCGGTAGAGCAGTGTCTGAAATGTAGTGTCGAAACGGTAAGGCGGGCTGTGGGAGTTATACTAGAAAATATACATAAGTGTTCGATTTAATTGAATCTTACAATAATTCAAGTGGTTAACTTGTCTAACTGTCAGATTCGTTGATACTCTTTCTGAAAGTCTCTTTTTTGTATGCTTTGTTATCAATCCTTAGCATTAGTTAAGTGACTGTCTTGCTCTCTGTGGTCGTTAGTTTAGGCTAACTCGCATACATCACATACTGCTAAAACGTTAGGTGTTTCAATTTTGAAATGATACCTTGGTTGTTATTAGTAGCCTTGAGGATTAATGTCGTCGGAGCATGCTGACCTAAAAAACGTTCAAAACTAAAAGTTAAAAGAAAACCCGTTCGCCTGGAACGTTCTCCTCAATTTGCCGAATTTGAGCGCACCTCTGTATTCGTAACCACATGTGCTGGTCATCCAAAGCGATTAATTCAGTTTAACTCTCGGTAATCTTTTTGGCCTTGGCCCTGTTTCGAGGAAATTTCTCTCTCCTTTTAAAACCATATCCTCCAATGTGTGTTGCTTCGGAGCAGCCTTTGCTTTGTGTTACCTGAGTGAACTCACTGTATTCCGCTGAGTGTGTATTTTGTAGGTGCCGTATTAAAGTGGCAGTTGCCTATTGAACGCAGCGCTGTGTTACTACCGCCTCGCGGAATGCTGGCATTGCAACCATTACAAGTGGCTGTTGGACTGCTTTCGTTTCCCAATTTAAAACATATCCACACTGCAGACATTTCCTGACGTGTTAGCCGCGTCCTGCCACAAATCATGCTCTCCGTTTACACCTATGTGGCAGCTGATGTAAAACAAAGGATTGGGCTGAGGGTCGTGCTCAGTAAATACAATCCGTTAAAAATGCCTTGATCTGCCGCGATACCCATCTTTGAGATCGGATCAGGACATCCTTAGAAAAAAACATTCCCATCCCTAGTACAGAAAGACTCTCGAAAAGACCTGGTCGAATACTGACATAACAGAAAAATTGACTCAACGTTCTGGAGCTCAGGAGTATCTTGTGGATCACACAAAATGTCAGTGCTCTCAACAGTAACGCTGAGATGCGCAAAGAGTATTTCAGCTACGACAATTTGTTCGTTTGTTTAAGTTTGTAACACACTCACTTCATGTGTAACTAGTCTACACGTATCATTTTAACTGATGACATTGTTATAAGGGCAGAGGAAGTAAACTGCCAGGGTTTGACTGTCTTGTAATTTCCATAATCTATGAAACTGTAACAGGCCCAAACACTCTACCACACACTGAACACACTTCAACAGGTATTGAACACAAATTCATTTGAGATAACATGAGTGTGCATCTCCAGTGCAAACACAGTTGCCAACCATAAATTCCCCTTCAGTGACACACAATAACCCTACCTTCTTTACTTTTAAAGAGGCAGTTTATCTCAGTGTCTGTTTTTTATAGTACAGAGCCTTTTGTAGATACATTTATAAAGTTTGTTAATAATTTTACATGTGACTGATAATACAAAAACTGATTGAAACCCACCTGCTGAGGTAATCCATCTTGTTCACATCAATACCAGTTGTCTTGTTGGCCACAATCTCATATAAGAATGGCTTATCTGAACGTGTCCCAGCCTGTTAGAAATAGAAAAGAGAGAATTCATTTTTAATAAGAACACAAATATCTACAGAGCACCTTCTTTTTCTTAGTTGCAGAGAAAAAATGCTGTCTATCCCACCCCCAGTACATGACAACACAGTTTTTTCTTTCTTTTTATACACTCAACCCCTCCACTGTGAACCCATGCTCTGGCAGGAAATCCTGAAAGATGCTCTCTTAATTCAGGTGGTTAGATCTGAACCAGTGTAAAATAATAAAACAAAAGTACATCACACCAAAAGATAAGTTCCAAGTCACCTATGACCAGATGTGAAATGACACCTGAAAGACAACATACAGAGCCAAGTCCCCAGCTTTTTAAATGCGCCAAAATGTACAAACATGAAAATAACAACAACAAAAACTGAAGCAAAACTGGGTGATTTGTGGCTGGTCTTTGCTTTCTGGGATAAAGAGGAGAGAACAAACTGAAACTAGATAACAGGAGTGTTCCTTATATCCTGGCAGCACTGTATTTAAGTAGTGGAGGACAACCCTGTCTTCCCTTGGACTGACAGTTGTGATTAACTAGGCGTACCATGTATGATGAGAGAGGACAATGTATCTGAGAGTATGGGCTTGCGATAAAAGCTCTTGACACAGAACTCAACATTTAGCACCATATGGTCAGCAGGTCAAGTGTTAAACTCATGGAATTTGAGACCAACAATTACAATTTACAGGAGTAAGCAGCTCATTACTTTCTACTATGCATGAGTAAATTAAGGAACTGCATAGTATCTGAAACTGATCACTCTAACCTCATACATACCAATGCATCACCTAGCAAGACATAGGTATGATCATTACAGACCTTAGCAATGGAACAAAATAAACTGTAGACTTAATCTACCTAAAAACTTTAATAATCTAACTTTAGATTGCACATGGGCCAAACAGAAACTTCTAAACAAGCAAAAACTGACTGGTAAAAACCACTTATTCAAGAATATTTCACGTCTCGTTTTCCTTTTAGCAACCTAGCTGTGATGTCTAGGGTGCTTCGATATGAATTATGACCCCATGTGACCATAATGTTTACACTGACACAAATAACAGAGAATCTTTAAGCAATAGGACAACCAGAGCCAACAGTACAACCAAAATACAGCCAACAATATTTTGTCATTTATAATTACACATTACAGAGCATGTACTTCATATGAAACCATTTTCTGTTGTTCTTTTGTTGGATGTAGAAGGAACAAGCATAATTAGGACTAGGCAGTAGGAAAAATAATCGTACAGAAAAATATCTATATTAATAACATTATTATTATTATTATTATTATTATCATTATTGTTGTTGTTGTTGTTAATAATACTAGTACTGCTACTACTACTACTACTACTGCATGTCCACCATATTGGAGCAGTCAAGATCCACTAGTAAACATACTGAGAGATACAGACTTCTGTACAAAAATCGGCTTTGACTCGCTTAAATTTAATCGATTTTCATTAAATTTGGTTTGTTATAAACGTGAGAAATTGAACATGATACTGGTTATTTAGGCTACTGGAATTAAATTCAGTTACTGGGGACGGATCTAATCAGCTCTATGTCAAAACATTAACCTTCTGAATAGCCACAACTTCCTCTGGGACATGCCAGCTCCGATCTATGAATAGGCAACATCATGTGTAAAGTATTAGGGAATTTCAGCTTTTGCGAATTTCTCCAAAAACAGGAGAAAATGTAATCAAAAATCTAATTCCTACCTGATGCCCTGATAGAATTGAATGGCTCTCTAAATGGCATGTGCAGACATAATGCTGTGACTGAGGGGCAATTAGGCTAGGTTAAAATAGTTTCATGTAAAAATGAGACTATAACTATTTAAGGAATCATATACAGTGAACCAGTTATTATTTCGAAATAAACTCCAACAGGGCTATCCAGGACCCTGACGCAAAGCTGCGTATCTACACGGCTACTTACTAAAGAAATCAATCATGACACAAAATATTGACCAAAAATGGTTTTATTGCTTCCACTAAAAAAAGTTCGTTAGGTTCTATGGTTGGTCCATTGCAACGGGCTGTTATTCATAGCAATGGCCTGCTATTCAGAAATAACTGACAGTAGAATGCCATAATCGACCAATCAGAATCGAGTGTTCAACAAAGTCGTATAATAGACCGAGCGAAAATAACCTTGCTCATAACAATATTTTGTTAATAACTAGCTAATTTCATGAAAATCAGCTCAGAATTAAATGAGTTACAATCGATTTTGCAGAGAGGTCTGCATCTCTCAATTGGGTACATTCCATTTGATTGTTAGTGAACTGCGAAGTACAATCTGAACGGTATATCGCCGTCTCAAGTGAAATTCTGTAGGGTGCCCAGTGTGCAGGGACTGCCCAGTGTGCAGGGAGCTAGAGAACATAGGTATATCACTTCGCCAGGAGTTGTTCCTCCAGAGATGCTCACTGTCAACTGATGTGTGGGCACGAGCATTTACCTCAGATACCTCAGATAACTGCCACCACAATAGAAGGGAAGGAATTCACCTATGTGTGTGAGTACCATTACATTGTTATTTATTACTTTATAAAGTGTAGAGTGGTGTGTTTTACTGTACTATAACAAATATATAGTTCGTCTATTGTCTGGAGAACATATGTTAGTTAGAAGGTAGTTCACTTGAGCAAAGTAATTTATTTGACCAAAACAAACAGTGTGTTACTATGTAAAAGATGACAACAACAAACGAATTAAAGAACTAACTAACTAACTAAAGAAATAATGTCAGTGCATATACATTAAGCAAATGGTTTCAAACCTCAGACCCTGTGAACAGTTCCACACACAGCAACGAAACTTTAAATGAATGAAATGTTAAGCTGACCTTGCTGATTGTTTTGTTTAGATAGCTAGCCAGCTACCTGCTAATTTTAACGACTGAGCGAACTGGTGGTTTCTTCGCTATGCGATTCTTATCTAATTCAACTCGCATAACTAGCTGAAACTGTGCTGACGTTTCAAAACATTCTGTAGTTAACTTAACTATCCACATGATCATTTCAAGGGTCTGCATGAAAATGTATTCACAGGAAAGAGAAATGCGGCCAAAAGTGGATGGATGTAAGTTCATAATGTTGGTTAATGTTGTCTGGAATGTGTGGTTGCCTAGATAATGTGTCTTTGTCTCTGTCTATACAACTTTATATGATTCAGTACAAACTTTCTTTGGAAACATATGCATGTAGATTCTTTTGTTGACATGTCTTACAAGAGATGGGGCTGGGAGGCTGCATGACAGTAGTGCAGGCATCCCGCAAGTGAGAAAACCTTTAAAAAAGTACAAGGTAAGATATTTGAGTCTCTTTAGGTAATGGCTACATAAGCCGGGATCCTGCCTGACAGTTTGAGACACACTTGGGCAGTATTTACTGTATTCAGTAATTAATGTGTGTAACTAATGTGTGTGCATCTGCCTTGTAGGAAATGAAATATCCCCCCCAACCACCTATATAATAAATAGAATACATCGATCAGTCATGATCTTGCAGGACTATGTGTCTCTGCTGAGGAGCAGAAATTAGTGCTGCGAGTTGGTCCCTCCTAGCAGACCCCCCTCCCTCAGCTGCATTTTGTCCCTGTCCTCGGGGTTCCCTAAGCTCCTCTCCACCATCCCCGACACCCAGGCACATATTATGTAGTAATGCACACCAAATGATGACCTTTGGAAGAATCAAGTGATCCAGAGGCACCGTTTGCAGGAATATGGCCCTCCATCTACAATTCAGTTGGCCAAATGCCCTTTCAATTATGTTTCTTGCTTTGGCATAGTGAACACTGAAATGCCTCTGCACAGGTCCCTCAACTAGCTCTCTGTATAGTGTTATTATAGCAACTGGCGTTTCAATACATGGGTAGCCACCATCACCCAACAGGAAATAGTCATTTGGTGGGTATGCAGCGTGGCGATAAATTGGGCTGCATCGCAGGATTCTGGCATCATGTGCTGACCCAGGGTAGCCACAGTGAATAGCAATGAATACAATGGCAATTTTTGGTACATTTAGCATCAGGTAGCCTTCCTTCATATTTTAAGATGGGTATTTAATACAACATCCAACTTTTGCAAAATATCCTTGACCCCTGATTACAACGAGAACCCATTGTTTTCAAATTCATGCACCTTAGAAAGCTTTTGGAAAAGTATCATTTTAGATGGCGGAAAGCACTGGTTTAGTGTGGACAGAAGGGCTAAACGGAGAAATAATTATGCGTTTTCTGATTTACCTGGCTTAGTGTGGACGTAGCCTAAGATGGACTTTACACCCGAACTTACAATTGACCTTATGCTCTGTTGGTGCAACCGGACACTGGTCTCTGTCTTTCCAGAGATCCTCAGTATTAATCGTCTGAATCAGAGCTACATATATCTTCACCAGTGCCTTGGTGTGCTGTCCCGGATACATGCACAGACAATCACGGAACCCTTTAAGTCTTAAAGAAAGACTCCCTCAGCCAGCTTTTTTGAGGTCAGCACAACATGAAAAGGTATCATTGAGCTCTAACCACTTTTAAAGGCACCCTTTTGTGTTCACTTTATTGCTGTCCTAAAACTGGCAAGAAGTTGGGTTAAATGTTGTGTAAACGGTGATTTTCTAATTTAATAGATTAACTTTGACTGGTAGACAGGTAGCACAATAACCACAGTATTTTTTAGACTGCAAAAACTGTTTAACTGAATTAGTAATCTACATGGTTTTAATAGTCAACGGGGACATGTTTGTAGAGATTAATTTCACATTACAGACAACTGAACTACACACTCTCAAAAAAGCAAGGTAAAGCAGAACAGCTCTTTGTGTTCTCTGGATTATGTACAATTTATGTCATAAGAAATGATGAAGGTGCACATAATATTTCTTAGATACAAAGAAAGACATCTGCCTACCCTCCTGGCGGTGGAACAATCCAAGCTCTTTTCGCCTTTTATGAGAGCTTTGATGAATTCAAAGTCTTCATCTGTAAAATTGTGATCTGCAAACATCAACTCTTCAACTGTCCTCTCTGTTGTGTCCTTTGTTTTCTCCTGAAGCAGGGCCTCAAACATTTTCACCGATTGCTCTTCATGCTTTTCTCAAGAAGATATTAGAAAATATATTAAGAGAATGCAAGACATATTCATGACATTTGTACACACTACATACTTAATACACTTGCACCAGTACCACAGTTGCAACTATTATTACTATTATTATTATTATTATTATTACTATTATCATCATTATCATTAGTATTATTATTATTATCATTATTTAGGGCTGAAATCACGATTTGAGACAATGCAATTAGCAAATCCCAAAAGGCTGCAATTTACGATATACATTATGCAGTTCGTCTGTCCCAGGATTTAAACTGCTGTGTCAATGGTTTTATAAATTCAATGCCGCCCACCTTGTGTGACAGCCACGCTCACCAATCACAAGGTGACTGTGTATATGTCAACCAACAACAAACACGTGAAATATGGTGCAGAAAAATGGCCCCAGGTTAGCCATAAGCGACGTTGGACAATTTATCATTACTATTATTATTATTATTATTATTGTTTTATTTATTTAATACAGTCACAGCTTTTGTGATAATTGTTCTATGCAAAATTAAAAAATGTAATAAATACATCCTGGGAGCAGGGTTTCTGCTAGGAATTTTTCTTACCGGTCTGGTGTCCTGAAACTTTACCAGACAAATCTGAAACTTACTGGTCATGTTTCAATAACAGTCTATGTTACAGACACAAATATAATCTATGTCCATCTAGGTTGACGAAAAAATGACAAAGATCTCAAATCAGTTTGACTATTTAATGAACAGTAACGATTGAGCAAAACCTCAACATTGGCCACTTAAATGTAAGTTATTACCAAACATCTGTAACCTTTAACATCTGTAGCCTGTTTTTTTTTTAAAAGGCTATGTCCACATGGCATCAAATGGAGCATGTAGGCTACCAGGTAATACTTTATTTTCTCCTTTTTTCACCGCGACAAAGTCCTACGTGTCCAATGTGTTTTTGCAGCTTGTAATGTGCATAAGCCACGTCACTCTCTCCTCCTCCAGATGGCTTAGGGATAACCTCCGTTATAGCCAGATTTTGTATGAGCATTATTACTGGACATTTTGACCAGCAAGTTTTTAATCTTTTTTCTTTTTTCATGAATTTTACCACGCAAAAAACGGTAATTACAGTAACAGAACTTTAAGTTCTCATCCTTTCATTACAATATAGAACAGTTAATAGTTTGATGTTATCTCATGTGGTAATGCTCCATCACATGTTTTAAATCTATTATACAGTGAATATTGAACTGAAGCTTGACTTTAAAAAATTATGTCGCAAATCAGATTGATATCACAATATCTGTCAGAAAAAAATGCAATTAGATATTTTCCCCAAATTGTGCAGCCCTATTATTATTATTATTATTATTGTTGTTATTATTAATAGCAATTACTATTACCAACACCACCAACAACAACACTACTACTGCTGCTACTATTACTTCTACTACTACTGCTGCTACTACTAAGAATAGTAATATTAAGCCAGTATTGTTTTTTAATCTTTTCATAGCTACCTTTTACTATATTAAATCAGTGATAAATCAGAATTATTTTCCTCATATTAGTTAACAGACAGATTAATTAGCTCTGGGGAAAAATAAAAATTAAAAGACTTGCATCCAAATTTGATATTAGCATTTATGCTGTGGTTTAGAATCCGGGTTGTCTCACATGTGGGAGAATATAGGAATTGGTGATGGAGGTATGATGCACATCTTGGATCATTTCTTCTTTTATGTATTTCTGATTCAGAACGTGAAGTATTTTTCAGTTTGCCCAATGCCAGTTAACTCATTCAGTACATATTGCCTATGTATATCAATGTGTCTTCTCGACTCAGTCAGTATGAATATTCTTCCTTTATTGTGGTTGCTATTTTTAATATAAGTTTGAGTAGTATGGGCTCCATCATCTGTAAGTCCCAATCAGCATTTACCTCTAAACTTAGCAAATAGTCCAACTGTATCCCACTTGCTTCTGTCTGCTCTTTTACCCATGTTCCATAGCGGATATGAGAAGGTCTGACCAGTAATTCAGCGTGAAATAAGATTGTTAACAACATTTTTTACCATAAAAACCTCACCTTAGCATCTCCATGCACCTACATTTGAATAAGGGAATTTTCCCAATACAAATAATGACATTCTGACTACACATTTAGAAATGTGAAATAAATGTGAGTTTTGCTGTTGTTGTCTCCAATTAAAAAAAAAAAAAAAAAAAACTACCGTACCTCCCACTTCTTCATCCACTCGATATATTGTTCTTCACCAGCGTCCCTCATGAACACTTCAAAGACATGGGAAAATGGGCCGTGACCTTAACACAGAAATGACATAATGAAGTAGATGCCTACTTACCTGACCTTATCAATGCAGCTTTATTAATTACTCTAAAACGGAACCTTCAATTGTGTCACGATGACACCAGGAAGCCGGACGCAAGTGCAGAGATGTATATTTTAATGTGAACCAGGTGAGTACAAACAAACACAGATTCCAACACTGAATACATAACAAACGGGAAAGCAACTCAGAATAACACTGGGAATATCCGAATAAGTTTCAGAACGCTCAGAATACACATAGGGAAAGTGTAGACTCCGCGACGACTAAGTGAAACGGTGAGGTCAGTAAAGAGTGGGGAATCAGGGAAAACAAAAGTGAACACAGGTGTGAATGATGAAGGGACAGGTCGATGATTAGTAAACCGGCGACGCCGATCGCTGAATGGCTGGAGTCGGTGCGGGAGGAGACGAGGTCCTTACAAATTGATTGTCAGCATACTGCCTGACTGATTCTAGGCTGATTAAATATTTAGAGCTGTGGTATCTATTTTGGTTTGATACCAAGATTTAATACATCAGTCGCAACCAGTGTTGGAAACAATGCGTTACTGTAATTCTACAACTTTGGCAGTAACGCGTAATGTTACAGTTACGGAGATTCAAATGGGCTCGTTACTCCTTAACTTTTGTCTTGCATGAAAATATTAATGGACAACTGCAGACTGTAGCAGACAAATGTAGCCCGTTACCCCAATTTCCTGTTTATGATCTAACATCACCCAGCCAGTGGCTCAATGAATCAGTGAATCAGTCAGTCAGATTTAGCCCACACACTGGCCGACAGTTCAGGCAATGTGAGCTTGCTGTCCTGGAAATATGGACATTATTTTTCCCTCCTCCAGATCAAGGACAAAAATACACTGGTGAGTTGTAGTCCATGTGCAGGTGTGAGAACTTTATCCACTTCAAAGAATAGTAATAGTGATTCTAATCTTCTGAAGCACCTGGTAAAACAACATGCTTCTACAAAGCGAATTGCGAAAGACCCCAGTGCTGTCGCCGCTGACCAAGGAGCCACTCCATCCAGACAGCTAAGGTATGGATTAATAAGAGAATTGAAGCAAACATTTAGAAGGAGCGCAAAAGTTACTTTCCCTCGTAACTAATTACTTTTATATGCAGCAATTGATAAAATAATTGCTATAAAATATTTCCTTTTGAAAGAAATTCTTTAATGTCTGTGTATGTATTAATTTGAGTTTTTTTTAAAAAAATCAACATCCATTGATTGGCATGTAAAAGAATGTGCCATGCTTCTTGGTGGTTAAACACATATTTTTGCCTACCACCAACAACTACATCATGTTTGTTACTCTAAAGATGCATAATCGATAGAAAACATACAGAGCATCTCGTGACCATGACACTGTAGTGTGAATATACATAAACACTGTATTTTGTAGACGCAAATGCTTAACAGAGGTATAGTTTTGGATCTGATTGGCTAATCACTGTGCCTCCAATTATTGTGTGCACATGTTCTCAGTTTGTTCCCTCATTGTGTCTGCGTACATATAACCCTGTGTTTTCCTATCCAACCTTTCGAAGTCTTACACTTGTCAGTATTGAGTTGGTCCTTGTTTCCAGTTTTCCTTGTCGCACTGTTAATCTTGTTCCTACTCACCCTCTACCTAGCCCTCAGTACTCAGTTTACAGTGTACCAGACCTTGCCTGTTTATTGACCACGATTTGGATTATGGTTTGGATTATGATTTGCATTTCTATTAAGAACTGCTTGCACTTGCATCCAGCCTACCTCTCAGTTTGTTACAGTTTGTTTGGAATGCAGGTGTGCTAAATTGCTTCTTATTTGACTGAGCTTGTAACAAATTCTCTCTATACTTTTAAATAGTGAAGACGACAAAATGCATTTAAAGGTCAGGGCAGACTACTCAGACTATACTGAACTTTGCAGACAATATTGTGGACATGATTAAGAGAAAAAAATGCTGTTTAAGGCATAGAAAGAGAAAAATGAATAAAGACACTGCACTCCCAAATCTCAATTAAACACCCCGTATTTACAGTTCACTCAATTCTTGGACAATGAGTTCGCACCATTCATTCATTCAGTAAAAAACAAAAACAAATGTACTAAAGATCACACACATTATTCATACTGATCACCTGACAGACAAACAAATAATGTGACATTCCAAGCTCACAGCTCCCCACCAAAACACCACTATTTACCAGAGATGTAGTCAAGACCACCTTTTTTATTTGTATAATGCTTGATGGGTTTGACTGACATTTGTATTAGCCAGTGAACAAGTTTGGTTTTGATTATAGTTCCAACTATATAAACCTTCAGCAGATGATAGCAGCTGGTTTTCCACTAGTGATGGGAAGTTCGGATCTTTTCACTGACTTGGATCTTTGAATTTGTAAAACGAACGACTCTTTTTTCAAGTCATCCACTCATTTCATTTATTGGAACTAGTGTGGCAATGTAGCTGTCACCTGATACCTCTTTTCCACCAACGCGAACCACGTGCTTGTGCTGGGCTGGTGCTAGAGCTGGTTCGCAGCTAGTTCAACTTGCGAACCCTCTAAGACAGGGGTGTCAAACTCCGGTCCTGGAGGGCCGGGGTCCTGCTGTTTTTCTTGTAGACCAACTAAACAGAATCTCTGATTGGCTGACGAGTGTCCACACCTGTTTTCAAGGTGAAAATCAACAGGTAACTAAGAGGTGAAAACAAAAATCAGCAGGACCCCGGCCCTCCAGGACCCGGAGTCTGACACCCCTGCTCTAAGAACCAGTTTGCTTTTCCATGGGCTAGAGAGCCACCACAGAGCCATTACGTCACTGTATACGTCTTTATACACAGCCTACCTCAATGCTTCCAAGCGGCAGAAAAGTTAATCAAACATACTAAATGGAATGACTAACATGGCATCATGAACAAAAACTGTTTCTCTGCATAACAAGTTACTACAAATCCCCTCACATTTTCGTTGTTCAGTCATTTTAAACAGCAGTTTTCAATGACACGCATGAGTATGTAATGTGTTATTTTGACACTGATAGTCAGGCCACGATTAGCTGAAATAAAGCTTAGTTTTTAAATGATGGGCAAGATAACAAGATACCATATTCCATTACAGCTTTAGTTGTTAAGGCATCTCAATCGGCAGTTTTCAATCAGTGACACATATTCGTATGTAATGCGTTGTCTATAACGTCCATGCACATTAATTAAATAAGAGTCTCAGTTGTAGACAGAAGTTCAGAATCGTAGCCAAAGAAACTTTCATTTCTAGAGGTGGTTGGGTATTCCGCCATGTTCTAACGCTCCATGACATGGCAAGTCACAGACATGTAACTTGTGTTGGTCATAGAGGTCCAGCAATCTATTGTCAGACATACAGCAGGGGCACTCTTTTTGTCCATGACATCTGCTTTGATCTTGTCATACAGCCTAGGCAATAGGGTTTTTGACAGACTCTTTCTACTGGATAAACTGTGCGAAGGGTCCATGGTCTTCTAGTACTTTGAACCTTGTACCTTGAAGCCTATGTCCTCAACCACAGAAAATGGTTGAAAGTGAAGTGCTATCATGTTATTTAGAACCTCATCTAATTTGCTCTGTCTTAATGGATCCATGGGTCTTGTAACAAAACTTCCCATGGAGGTCTGTTGTTGTGGCCGCCATGGCCTAACTGCTGCATGGGTGGTGGTGGTTGCTGCTGGTGTGCACACGGTTGGTGTGGTCAGTGTGGGAGGAGCAGTAGTGGTAGGTGCAGATGAAGGAGGTGCTGCTGTTGGAAATTTCCTCTGCAGTGACACCATCCCCACTTTGTGCTTTAAGTTGTGCTAACAGTACAGCTGGATGAATGGATTTCAGGTGCCTCCTTAAATTTGAAGGGCTTGCTCCCTGAGTGGATAAAGTTTTTCTGCATATGCTGCATTTTGCTTTATTATCCGAAGTTGTGACAAATTAGTCCAAACATCACTCAAGTGCAAATGTCATTCAAGTCCAAACATCACTCACGTAGAAAACATCACTCAAGGCAAGTGCTAATAAAAGATGGTGCTAAGAGAATCTGACTGCACTTACACTAGGCTACGTAACTGTGTGACAGCGGATGTTATTGATGTGAGTCTGCTGTGGTAAAACTACAACGTTCCAAAGATGGACTACTAAAAAGCAGATCTTAGCACTCTGACCTCTTGCCGTGTTGTTTCATGCAGGCTATATAAACATTGACAACCCAGTAAAAAATATTATTTCATTACTAAGGTTGGAATTGAAATAAAAAAGGAATATAGGCTACCAGTCACAAAAGTGAAAAGAATGGTTGCTCACGCTCACCCTCCTGTCCACTCATTATATTGGGATCAGTATGTTGGACTGCAAATAGCTGAAGAGGAAGTGAGATAATAGAAAACATTCAGGATAACAGGAAATAGTGCTCAAGAGCTTCCTTTCCCCCCCATGGGCTCATGGAGTGAGCATCATAGTGTTACAATCCTTTTAATCCTTTGCCTTCGAGTTCACAAACTGGCCTCATCCGTAGGTCACTTGCCCTGCTATTTGCATTAAATGTCCCAGCACCGCAAAGTGCACAGTCCCTTAATAGCATAGTTACACCTCTACGAATGGGACTCAGCGGTCCCATTTAAAAACCCTGTGTCTTACCAGTCTGTTGCAGTTGGCAAACATCTTTCCAGAATTGATCCAGCAATAAAGAGAAAAGGGAAAATACCCAAAAAAAAAAGATCTACTCCATTCATCCACAAAAGAAGAAAAGTAAAGTAAAAAGTAAAAAGTAAAAAGTAATCCTTGTAAAATGCGACACAATCCACACTAGTGTTGTCGAACACCACAAACAGAAGGTGTTGCTGCCTTTTGCACTACACCACTCTGGTCTACCTACTGCTGGCAGTACATAAAAAAAAATTCTCTCATCTCGCCAACGCCTCCCGCTGATTGGCAGTCCAGTCAATGGGAACTCAGTCCTTTACTAGTGATTCTTTTCCACTGCTTGCCTTCTGATGGACACTTCTCACGACCATTTACTTATTAATAAAACAATTACATCGATAAACATTTCAGTGGGTACCTGCACAAAAGACACATATCGACACACATCATTTTAATGGGTGACCATTATAAGCTCACAAAGTGGAAGGCACTTGATTTTCTAAATAGAAGGACTAGAAAGTGCAGTCTTGAATGCACGTTTACAACACAGTCTGTCAGTCTATATTACAGTAACATACATACAACACCATCTTACTTATCAAGACTATGATCAGTACTTATGCAGCTCATATTCAGTGCAGTGTGAATTTACAGATATATTCACACATCACATACTTAGGGCCGCCCCAAGCCTTTATGGGGCCCTAAGCAGAATTTGATTTGGGGGGGCCCCCAAAGCCTCGGCGCCACCAGTACTATTGACTATTGTCAATGCTTGATCATTCGCACACCTACTGTAAATCTAACACACCTATTATCAGTCTTATTAGTTGTAGCTGTGTTGCTTACATCACTGAACACGGTGTACTGAACAGTAACAAAATAAACCAGCAGACAATGCATTTACTGTAAATAAGTTAACCATTTTAACTGCTTTTGGTTTAAAAAATTTGCAATGTGCAAAAGTGCAGAACATACCGCACGACGGAGTATTAGGCCCACACTGAGGGAAAACAAATTTGAGATTTCGAAAAAATAAGGCGGTGATATTACGAGAATAATGATGTAATTAATAAAAAAGTCATAATATTTCAAGAAAAAAGCCGTAATATTATGAGAATAAAATCACAATTTTGCAAGAAAAAAATCATAATATTACAAGAACAAAATCATAACATTTCAAGATAAAAAACATGCCCTAATTTTCAGGAAGATACATATTACCAGCAATCAACAAAACTGGCAAGAGGACAGTCAATGGCAGCTGAGCCTGCTTCTGGCAACTGCTGTTTGTCTCAGGTGTTGTGTTGTGCCACACATCTGTCAGTACTCCTGCATGAATGTGGAGTTTTGTCTCCCCGAGTTTGTCAGTGTTTGACACTATGGGGTTTATTTTGTTTTCCTCACCATGCGCTGTCTATTTATTTGTTGCCATGTGGTCTGGGCTCCACCATTTACCTGTATTATCCTACTCACCTGTTCCTCATTCCCTCGTTGCCCTCTGCCTATTTAAGTCTGCTAGTTTTTCACCATTGTTTGTCTCACCAGTTTCTGTGTTTCATTCTAGTTTTGCTTTCTGCGAGTTGTGTGTGGTTTTTGACTCTTGCCTGATTACTTAACAGATTTTCTATTGCCTGTCTGCCTGTACCTGTGCTTTGACTATTTGCCTGTCTCTGGATTGTCGGCCCATCCCTTATTTCTCTCCTGGTTACTAACTCTACCTGTTTTTGGATTTCGACTTTTTGCCACCTGTTTTGGTAAAAAAAACTACTTTTTGCTGAGAAAACTGTCTGGATCTGCATTTAAGTCCCTGCCTGTGTCCTGACATCAGTCAACAGGTAACTTTACTTGATCATCTTATCATTAAATGTTAAGTGTGGTTTTGCTTGTTGAAAAATTACAGGTTTACAGTTTCGATCCTCATTTTAAAGCATGTGGCAGGCTGCTCTTCTGATATTTCCCCTCTAAAATAACACGTAGCCTAAAATTATGACTTTTCTCATTAAATTCCGACTTTCTCACAATATTACGACCTTATTCTCAATCTCAGACTTTCTGTCTGGCCCTACTGCTCTGTTGTAAGAACAGCAATCAACTACGTTTAAAATCAAATAACTTAGTTAAACATATATACTTTTTTGTGACATTAATAAGTATGTGCAGAAAGTAATGACATGAACACTGGGGTAAAATCTGTTAACACAATTTAATAATACTTTCTGCACCTGTTTTGACCTGGTTTAATGTATCATAGCTCTTGCATTCTAAGAAACTTTTCAGTACTCACCAAGGTCATGACACAAGCCAGCAATCTGCACACACATCGCATCCTTGTCATCAATCCCTAAATCTGGTTGATGCTCCTTCAGTATTTTGATCAGCTTGCCTGCGAGGTGACACACACTGACCACACACGCAGATTCTTAGATTCAACACACTCTAGTTGTTATTCCTCCTTTATCAGTTCCTATTTTAAACATGACCTAACATGTACTACTGCTAGCTAATACTACTGATTTAATCAATTCCCACTGCCTCTGTTGAGGCTAGAATTTGAGTTTAAGTTAGACACTAGTTTTTTTTCTTTTTTTTTTTTTTTGTTAGTTGCATATGTCTTATCAGTGACATTTCTTTCAAAAGTTGACACTTTTTCTCAACATTACAATTTAACATGTTGCATTCACACGCATATAATGTTATGTTACTGACATTTATTGAGTGTACTTCTCTATTCTTATTTTTAATGATATAACCAGTTATGTTTATTGCACATAGCCTGATACTCCACCTACAATTCATATGAATGCAGAAAAATTTAATTTATATACAAATATATAAACAGTTAACCTGACAAAGTATATATCTAAAAAAACCTGAACATGGTCCAGAATACATGTGAGAATGTGTTGAACAAGGAAGTGTGGTCATCATTTTACCCAATGGAATGTTCAAAGCGGTTGTGAGAAGCTCCTGGATACACAAAGTACCCTCCTCCAAGCTGCTTAATGTTCCGCAGTCTCTGGAACTGTGGGGTGTCGATGATTTCAACACAAAGTGGAGGCATCTCAATGTAGCCATGGATTGGGTCATTGAATATCTGAGGGGAGAAAAACCCGTTAATAGTCCTACAAAATAGAGCATATTAAATTCATACCGTGAATCAATTTGTTTTCACTAGACAAGGCAAAATCCCTGCTAGATTTCTCCATTTAAAACACCACATATACAACAAAATAGTGAATGAGTGGTTAAATAAATGAAAGTCTCACAAGAGAAAAAATAAGATAGAAAAAATACCTCAAGGCTGATGCATCAGTTGCATGAATGAACATGTTTTGCCAGGTAAGCATGAAGTAAGAGACACTGAGTGGATTAAGTATCTTGCTCAGTTTCTTTTGGTTTGTTAACATATATAGTTTTCAGTTGCGTCTTAACTAGCCATCTTGTTCACATACGTTTAACATTATCGTGAAAGCCGAGTGCTCACAATGCAAAAATCAACTGCAAAATGAACTCTAAATGAGTATACTCAAACCACCTGCTCAAACCACAGCTCACATGCACCCTTCCCACCTCTAGTTTTCAGTCATTAGACAGGCATATTTTAAAGCTTTATGTAGTTATTTATTATACAGATGACCCCAGTATACAGATGGCTGTAAGCAAAAATGCTACAACTCCCTGATCATATCAGTTTTCTTCTGCATAAGGATTTCCATCGTGTATTTTCTTCAGGAAGGGGAGCTTAACTGGGGGCACAGAGCGGCATTATGGACTGTGTTTCTTTTGTAAGAAGTGCTGAAAGCCATTACTGAGCTGTAACTGTTTCTCCCTTTCTGTCTTAGCAGAAAGAAGAACATTTCTGTTAGGATCCTAAATAGAGTACTGTTTGCCATTGGCTTGAGAGTACATTTCTCTGTCTTTCCTCAAGTAGTGCAAAATAAAAGGAGCATTTCCAAGTGCAGATTGTTGGACATGTGGATGATTCTACAGAGTGAACTGCATAGCAGTGCAGCACAGCACTGATTTGAAGAGATCATCTAAATGTTCTTAAGGGTTTGTTAATCTATTAGTAGATGAGTGGATTAATGATGAGTGTCTGTGTCAAACACTGTGAACACAGCATGAAGTTTGAGTTGCTATGTAATTACTTTGTCATGACACAAATTTAAAAAGAGAAAAAAAACGAAGGACAAAAAAATCCCAATATGCTAGCTCCAACACACACACACACACACACACACACACACACACACACACACAGGTTTATATATAAAACAGTGTCTTCTTACCTTTTGTTGGGACATCTTTATGTTTTGATCTCCTTGTTGGTCCTGCAATAAACATGTAGTGCATGATCATACATTTAGTGTGTATGTCATCTGTTTAAATAATCTGAAGAGAAACAAACTATACACCACATTACATATATATATATTTACCCCCTGAAAACTTACTTTTTTTTATTTAATACTTGCTGTGCTGAAGTTTTGTTCTCTGGAATCTAAACCTTCTAAATGATCAGCTCAGTTCTGATTAGGCAAATGTATTGCACAGGGTGCTTTTTTATACTGGCAAATTATAGAGGTACGGCATGAGAGCCAAATTGTTGTGCAAGTTTGGAAGTTGTGGCATGAGAATGAACACACCACCGGTGTCAAAGCTCTGCCAAGGAAACACCTTAGGTATTCAGCAGTCATCAATATCTTATTGTTCTGACGTATCCCACTGATGCCTCAACACATCTGAGATGTCTCATTTACAGACATGTGCCTGAGCAAGCAGAACATTTTCCTTATGCACAGCTATTCTGACACATAGAGTTGTTGAAGTGATACTGAGTTCACTGTTTATACTGACCAGAATAAAAACACATGTTACAAAGGCCTTGCTCTTTTTAGCTCTAAAAGGCCCTCTAGGATACAAGACCCAGGATCAAGGCGGGATGTAACAACAAGGGGTGCTCCTCTTCTGTCTGAAATTTGTTTCATAAATACAGCTGAAATTAACTTTGTCATAGGAACATTCAGACACAATCTACACTGCTAAACTCATTCTCTGTCATGCCTAGTTTCAAGTCCTGACAGGTTGTATGTGTTCTGTGCACATCTCTCTGTTCTATACTAACTTCCAGGTAACCCTTGTAACCAGTATCTCTCCACCATATCCTGGAAACCTTGTTTTGTATGTCATCATGCTCCTGTCTTCCTTGGCTTGCTTGATCCTGGGTTCCAGTGTTCTGCAGAAGAGCCACTGAAGAAGAGCAATTTAGCCTTGGCTTGCTACACTACTACAAATGTTTCTAATGCCCTAAAAGTTACTTTGCTCACCAGTTGGTGTTTTTTTCTCACCTGACTCTCATTAGTGTTTTTACGGCCATGGGCCAGATCATCTCATTACTCCCTGTCCTGTTCTACAGGACGACAGTGAAGCTTCAGCGCAGACTGAGGTAAAGTAGGTTCATTCCTTTAGGCACATCTGATGTTTCGTGCCTTTCTCTTTTTCTATTTACAGGTTATGGGTCCTTATCTGTACACAAGGTTGCCAAGCACCCCACTCACATCCTAAGAGAAATGGCCACTGCTCAATCTTTCATCTTAGAAAAGACCTTGCCCTTCTCTGAGGAAATGTATTGTAGGAGCAATGTCTTAATACCAGGGACTGAATGTGACATAGTTCAGGTCCTCCTACACGCTGTGTATTTGTAGACCAATGACTTTTCTGGCTTAGTCAAAGTTGCTGTTCAGCTCCAGTTAATAATAGATTATGTTTTTTTTTCATTCTTGGTAATGATATTGCTGAAGATTACATGTTACTTTACCTGAGGCTGTCTCCTAACCCAAGGTAGTTTCTAATGACGGTCTTGTTATATTATTTTTTCTCTGTGTTTTTTAACTTTTTTGCAAGCACTTCAACTTGAAGCTGTTGTTTATGTATCGGATTCTTTTTTACACCAGGACATTTGTCCTGCCTCTTCTCTTGAGAATTCTGTTGTGTTGACATCCAAAGTGCCTGGCCAGCAACCTGACCTGGAGGTGGTGGTCTCTGCCCATGGTGTAAATAGGGAACAACAAATTTCAGCACAGACGTCTGAATCAACTTTATCTCATTGTTTTACACCGGCTCTAAACAAGTCACATCTTGAATTTCAAGTTCAAGTTCAAGTTCAAGTTTATTTAGAGCCCAATATCACTGTTTACAGTCTCAAAGGGCTTTACAGGCTGCAACAGTCAAATCAAAATGACGGCACCCCCTGACTTAATCCTCATGGTGGACAAGAAAAAACTCCCCAAAAACCCAAAAGGGAAATGGGAAAATGGGAGAAATCTTGACAAGGACCACAGAGAGAGGAGACCCCTCCTTGGCCAGACAGGTGTGCAATAGGTGCCGACCACATGGGTAGTTACAATTGAAAGTAAATTGGGGCATGAACAAAGGGGATGGTGATGCAGACAGGAGGCTGACAGGGGGGTGAAAGATTATAACACCAGGATGGATTGTTCCACAGGGCGGGAGGAGTCAGGATCACTGGTGTCTCAGGAGTAGCGTGGCTCGACAGAGAGAGAGAGAGAGAGAAAGAAAGAAAGAGAGAGAGAGAGAGAGAGAGGGAGAGAGAGAGACACATTGTTAGATGTTCATTTCCACATAATGGTTAAGGTAAATATACATTGTGTGCCGAGTGCAGGCAGAGACTCCAGCAAGACTAGCTAGTACAGCATAGTTAAAAGGGAGAGCTAGAAGGTAATGCGGACATGAGGGCACTCTGGGACACAAGGCGGCCACCCACTCCACAGTCAACAAACCTGAGTGAACACGTTAGAGTGGGGGGGCAACAGCATCCAAACATCCCAGTTCACCAAACATTCTATGCCCGAGAACCCTCCAGATCTGCTCCTTTGCCTAGTAAAGAGCTGTTACCAAAAGGCTCGGATAAACAGATAAGTTTTCAGCCTTGACTTAAACATAGAGACTGTGTCTGAGTCTCGAACGTTAATTGGGAGGCTATTCCATAACTGTGGGGCTCTGTAAGAGAAGGCTCTGCCCCCTGCTGTAGCCATCATAACTCGAGGTACCAACAAAAAGCCTGCACCTTTTGATCTAAGTAGGCGTGGTGGATCATAAAAGACCAGGAGTTCGCACAGGTACTGTGGCGCAAGACCATTTAATGCTCTATATGTTAATAGTAAGATTTTATAATCAATACGAGATTTGACTGGGAGCCAGTGCAGTGTGGATAAGATAGGGGTGATGTGATCATATCTTTTGGTTCTAGTAAGAACTCTGGATGCTGCATTCTGAACTAACTGTAGCTTATGTATACACCTATTAGTTGAATTTCATGCAGTGCTGTATTTTGTAAACAATGAGAATGATTGTGAGAAAGCAGTCCCCTCTCATAGCGCTGGATAAATGGATCAGAGTGTTTCAGACTGTAGTTCTCCAACTGAACCTTACTGATGTGTCATCCTTACAACACAACCATCCTTTTGCTTGCCACCTTGGGGTCAGGAAGACCTATAGAAGGTAAAAGTTAAAGCAGTCTGTGAGAAGACTACTCAACTTGAAGTTTTAAAGTATCTGATATTTCAAGTGCTTAGTGATCAAAAGTACAAGTGAATGACAAATAATTAAAAAGTAATCCTTCCTTGTTTTATATATGGTCAAAAAAGTCTTAGAAAATGTTAACAAAGAATGCCATCTTCTTTGTGTCAATCACAGAAAAGATTTTGGTGGTGAATTATTATTATTATCATCATCATCATCACATCAGTGAATCCTTGAATACCTATAAGTCCGATTACAGTCACTCAAGTATGGGTGAAATAACTGCAACTTTACTGGTGTCACGCTGGTGGTGTGGTGCAGGACCCAAGTGCAAAGACACGATGATTGAAGTGACAAAACGGAAGACTTTACTGACAAACTGAAGATTAAAATACAAGTGCAAACTGATAACAAAAGCCGATAACAAAAAGGTGCAGCTTGACAGTGCACAAAATACACAAACAACGATAGACAAAAGACAAGGCAAACACTAGGACATAAATAGAAGGAGAACTGAACAGGGCAAAACAGGATTGGTTAATACTAACAAGGTTAATAATTAGACAAACGGAAACAGGTGAGGGGCGGAGACAGACAGAGAACAGGCGCACAAAGACATGTCAAACCAAAAGTCCAAAATGGAGGTGCAGGCTGTGACAACTGGATATATTAGCTAATTTAGTAACCTAAACAACCATCATGCTCTGTCCCTCTCTGTCCCTCTGTTTATCTCGTTTCCCCCCCTCCAGTGGTCAGTGGTACTTGAAGTCTTTATTTATTTCCTGGTTTCTTGGTTTAGTCCTGTTTTTTTCACAATCCAGCCCGGTCCTTCCACTGTCTAGCCACATTTTCCCTCTCTCCCGTGTGTGTCTGTTTGCTGGGTTCCACTCCAGGTTTTAGCATTCACACTGATCACTAGCCTTCCCTCAACTCACCTCTTCACCATCTTCTTCTCTAGTCTGTTTTTAAAAGCCTTGTCTCACCCATTCAGCCCTTGCCAGGTTATCTTGCCAGTTTTTGGAAGGTTCTCTCACGATTTTATGAATGCTCTGATTTTTGCTCATGTTTTTTGACTCCTGCCTGAAGAAATACTCCCAAAGCATACAGCGACTATGCTAACCACAAGCCTTTAGTTTTCCTAACCCCAATCAGCACCTAATGCGTTGGTCTCCAATTCTACAATGGTTTGATTTAGAAATTGTTCATAATGGTTCTGATTTTCTGTTTGCCAGTTTCCTTTCCAGCCTGTTCCTTCCAAGTTTTAGACAATCAAATTTATCATACACATTTGTGTGCTTATTTCTCTATAGGGTTCTAGAACAACAAACAATACATATTCCCATGACAGAGCAAAATGGTCAGTCATGTTCTTGTTAGAAAGGCAGAGACTAGGTCTTTCAGAGCAGAGCTGAAGTGCTCACAGGGCATAATGGGGAAAATATTATTAAACAGAGAACAAGTGGACATCGAGGATAAAAGTTTAGTTGCTTTGATTAGTTGTTCAAAGAGTTCGGTTTCGACTGAATTCCTCTTGTTTGTTGAGTGCTGTTCTTGTGTGAGCTGAATGCAAGAAAGCCACACGTACATGTACATACACATTCATAAACACACACACACCTCACCTTTGGAATTTCAGTGCTGTGGTCCTATTATAAAGTCCCAGAGTCCTTATTCAGTCTGGAGATGGATCTATCCGTGCCTCCAGAGTCTTGATTCACCCTCCAGTACAAAGCCTACAGACTACAGTTCCTGTACCACCTCACATACCTACCTTCCTCAATAACAAGTTCTCAATAACAAAATCGCAGATGTTTTGCCAGAACTATTTCACAAATGGGCAGTACCAGGAAAAAGTGAACAATCATCTCCAGGCATAAGCCACAATATAACTTGATAAATCAAGTTAAATAAAATAAAATCAGCTTAAATATGGAAAAGGATCACATACCAGACAGACATAGGATTCCTATAGAGTTGCCTAATGCATTTTATTGTAAATGTATTACATGATGTAAAGTCCAGAAAGCTGCCTGGGTATATACACACCTGTGTTCTCCTATGCGTGTTGCAAAGTCTCACACTTCATATGCTGACTGCACTATGCTTTGCCAGTTGCCTTGTAGCTTATTCCCTGTTAGCCGTGTTCTCCCTGTTGGCCTTCCGGCATATTGACATTGGCTTGTTCCTGACTTCTGATCTTGCCTTGCCCCCAGTGGCCAGTGTTTTGTGTACCAGTCCTTGGCTGATCATTGACCAACCACTTAGATTACGACTTAGAATAAAGAATCATCCGCACTTGAATCCACTCTCTCTCAATTCCTTACATTACCTGTGTATTTTGTTTGTTTGTCATATTTTTGCATTGCTTGTAATATTCTGGGCTGCCCTATTCTTCTGATCTGTGCCTGGTTTTTTATTACAATTTAACTTGCTCTCCATGTGTATCCAGCCCCCCCCCCCCCCCCCCCCCTTTATCTTATGACAAAGACTTGAAGTGTTACACTGGTGTATTAAATGGGAAAAAGTGGTCATGTTGCTGGATGTTGCTCTAAATTTCCCTTTTAGTCCTTACACAATGTGTTATATAGGATGATATTATAAAGTTTTCACATTTGAGGCTGCATTGGTTTTGTCTATTTGTTGCTGTTATTTTGCCTTTACGACTTTTATCATCTATTCGCTGTGTAGCTAAGTGTTGCTAAGCAGCACTTATGTAGATGAACTGTACATCTACTGGTAATGTTGTAACTTCATTTTCATACATTTGTACTATGTAGCACAAATACCATGAAATGATGTTTGGTAACATAGTAACTACATGTGTCCAACCCATTTTCTCACTCAGCCTCAATCTCTTTCTCTCTTTGGTATATATACCTAATAATCCGGAATAGTGTATTACACAAGTTCTGGCACAATCTTCACATTAGATTTGGTATTTTCTACACAGAAAATGGACAGCAAAGGACATACTTTAATCCACCCACTGATAAATATGAAAATTTGTAAAATGAGTACCATACAAACTGTTCTTCTTCACCATATTTTTATTAATTAATAAACAAACATGTATTGATGACGTGAAGGTTTAATTATATCTTAGTGCCTCCAAAGTAAATTAAATGCAAACACATCGCTCCACCAACTACTCATTGAATTGAATTATCACATAATATATAAACTATATCACTATTTCATCACATGACATATGGTTTGCCACAATTACTGAGTCTACTCACTTTAATGTTTGCTTTGATTAACTAAAAACACGTTTTCAGTGACATGACATTTTTTTCTAAATCCATAACAGACAAAATCATCAGGCATGTTTGCATCGAGATACTTCCTTTAATAATTTGAAATAAAAAGATGATAAATTCATGATTAAAATATTCATTCTGAGACTGAAGAGACAGAAAATAATATACCCTCCTTAAGTTTCAAAACTGCTACAAATCATTCAGTACCTATGAAACCATAAAACCCTACTCAGGATCTCCAAACACATTTTATCTCTTCTTGTTTCTTACATTCAGTCCTATCCCGGAAGCTTCCAAAACTGTTCAAGAGTCTCCTGTCCTATTGCAGGTGCCTCCTCTTTTCTGCAGAACAGCATTACTTTGGTTTCAGTGAATTGTCTCGGCAACAGGAATGACACCTTGGGAAAGACACAGAATGGTTGAGAGAGCAGAACCAAAAGCCATATACAGAAAACATTTTACATAATGTAGGGAGATATAAAGGGAATCATTTTGCAGAGAATACCAATTTGCTTCATCAAAGGGAGGATAATTTAATCTAAATCACTGTTCTTTGTGTTAATTTTGTTATCTAGCAATGCACTTACTCCATTTGAAGCTGTACTATTTTGCTTGAGGGAGTGTATGTGGGGTTTAAGAACTGCTATGTGTTAAGTTGTGGCTAAGCAACACAACTGTAATGCAACCTTCACATCTAACTGTTCCATATCTTGAAAACCCCTTTGAACTAAGGACATGGAAAAAGAGTTCACTTAAGTAAAATGCACTTTTTCCTGGAGCATACGTTTTCCTGGAAAGATTCATTATTTTTAGTACCTCCTCCTCTTTTAGTTCTATCTTTTCGAGAGGTTCTTCTTTTGAGTAGAATCTTAAGAGTTTTATAGGATCCACTTCTCTCATTCCATAGTCCAAGCTGAAAACCTATAGAACAACATAGAGGAGAAAAGGACAATAGTAACCAATGACATTTACCAAAGTTGATTGTACAAATAACAGTGTAAGAAGACTAGATGCATCGCTCAGTATCACCATGAAGGCAAACAATGAATTCTTTAGAACTGGGAGAGGGTGAAATATATAGTAAGCTAGTTGTGGTCAAAAGTATCTGATCAGAGAGCTTCATTTGCTGTCATTTCAAAATACAAACCTGCTGCCAAAAGCAACCAAAAGACAACTATACGAGTAAAAAAAAGAAAAGAAAAAACATGAAGTAAATATGATCACATAAATTTTACTAATACTCTCCTATTTATCAAAGTGTGTAGTATGGCCAGCCCAGGCTAAATGCTTTAGCATCAGAGACAAACATCTTTATCTGAGTTCTAAACTAAAAATCAGTTCTGAGCAGAAGTACTTGTAGCCACGGGAGGTAGCACACGACATTCTGCAATTATGGGATATGTTTCAGCGCAACACACAGCTCACTGGAGAGCTACATAAACAAAGAATTTATCTTTTAGCATTTTAGCAATCTGTCCATATTGAGTTAATATTGCCATTATGAACACCTCAGTGTGTGGCATACTTCTGCTTCCTGTTTAGGTATGTCATTTTATTTATTTATTTATTTATTTTAATCATCTGAAGGCTTCTACTTAAAATCACTATATTCACGGTACAAAAAAAGCTAAAAGAAAAAAAGGATCTCGTGCACATCCATGCCTTTGCAGTTTCAATAAAATTCCCTCAAACAAATGCTGGCTAAGAAAATTAAGATTAATAATGAGATTTCTCTGCAACTGTTGCTCTTTATATTTTACAAATCGGTGTGCGCCTGTGATGTATGCCCAGAATTATGCGTATTGCAGAATAAGGAGTTATCATAACACATGTGCAGCATTTTACAGGGACACAGCTGTCCACTCACCATGACATCAAGGTCAACTGCAGTCACTGTCTGTAATTCACGAGCCAACTTTTCCAATTTTTCCTTCTCAGAAAAGCAAACATAAAATGATTTTCTTCTCAACATGGGTGATGCATACAAACTATCTGCAAGTTGCTGTTTGATTTTTTTTTTTTTTTTGACAATCATAGCATATTGTAAGCCTAAAACTATTTCTTACTGTAAAGGAGTTCTTGCTGACTGTGTTGGGAAATGTTTTGATTTGGATGGATCTGTAAAGTTTTCTGGTAAAAATTCTGTTGATGATGTCACGAGCATCTCTTAAATTTTCAGCTGTGGATCGCCAGATTTGATGAAGGATGTCATCTGTAACAGAGAATAGGAGATCCACAAAATTACACAAAACTGAATTATTCTTTTTATTAGGGGCAAGTCCCAAAAATGTGTGACAGTTACCTAGGCCAGCCATTTTTTAACCATAATTTTGACCTGAAAGCCAAGTTCAAGAGGATATAAAAGTGGTGTTTTCCTCAGTGTTCCTGGAGAAACTTAAGAATCAGGCCTGCACTTGCTGGTGAGATCCAGCCGATTTCTTTCTACTTTTTTTGCAATTCATTGCAGAGGGCTTGTGTTTTCTGGGATAACCAGTTTGTTTTGGATTTTTGCATTCTGGGCTGGTTTTGGACTTCAGGAGAACTGAGGAGGGGAATGTAAATATTGTGTATACAGGTACCACTTTACGATAAGGCTACCCTTATAAAGGCTTCATAAAGGGTTTACAGTTAGGTCATAAATTGAGTTGTAAGCACTTTACAAAATATTAATAAACAATTAAAAACAAGTTATAACACCATTTTCATATATCGATGTGGGCTCACTATTTGGCAAGATCAAGTTACTGCTGCACTTTTTATCTGTCTGTTCTGTTAAATCTCAGATTTTGCTAGTTGCTTAGCTTACTTTATCTTGTCCCTTTATCAGTCAGCATGTTAAACTGTCAGCTTTATCAGATATTTGTTAATGTGCTACTACCATTTAAAAATCAATAGAGTTATGCTTGTATGGCACTGACCTTCCTATATTAACATGAAATTACCAAGTAATTGTTTACCTTGACATTTTCAAGATGCTGTATGCGGTCTTCCTCATTATTATAAAAGGCGTGGATATGGCATATGCTATCAGGTTGTTTTGTATACTTGATATTAAAGTGGTATATTGTGATGTGTGTTGGGGGGTAGATAGGTGGAGCTTCCAAACCTTGGGGCAATAGACCAGTTCGTTATTGTTCAGTTTATGTTTCCCGTTGTGTCTAGTAGAAGTGAATGTGTGTTGTTCATCATGTAGTCTTTGAGTTGTGTTGTTGATTCTTGGGATAGTTCAATGTTATCTGTGTACCGTAAATGTAACTGTAAGTGTCAGCAAGTTGTAAAGTGTAAAACACACTTTACAATAAGGCTCCATTTTGCCAGTAATACATGTTAGTAACTCATTGGTAGGCCTAATCAGGGCTCACTATTTGGCAAGCAGCAGGTTACTTTTGCTCTTTTTATCTAATGTGTTATAATAGCTTATTAATGAAGTGTTTACAAAATGTTCACAACCTAATTAATAAACTAATTATAAACCATTCATAGACCCCTTACAAGGGTAGTCTTATTGTAAAGTGGTGTGTGTATATATATATATATATATATGCATTGATGAATTGGTATTGTGGATGGTGAATTGGTAACAACCTGATATCTTTATATTGTTTGTGTGGGATGACTCGGTTTTGTGCTTGGTTTTCTGTCATTGCTTGTTCACCATTTGCACAATATAGTTTTGTTGGGGTGGTAAAAATTGTCTTGCTGTTGTTGTAGTTTAACTCCTAAACAGGAATGGTGTATTTTCTTCGAGCAATAAGTGTAACTCCTATCTGATAAGAGAGTCAGAGGGGTTGTTACAATACAATATTTTGTTTTTAAACACATCATTCCTAATATGCAGAATGTGGAGAAATGTCTTTCCATAACTTTAATCAGCTAGTGGCCTGTTTATCAACATGTGGGACTATAGTTGTCTTTCTCTGTTTCAGTAGAATTATTATCTGAATTACTGTTTGCACTTATTTCCGTAGTGTAATTGCACGTAATAATGATCATTTACAGGAAGATGCTTGAGTGTCTCCAACCTCTGTACTGTTGATAGAGTATTTTATGTATGTATGTATGTATGTATGTCTATGTGTGTTTGTATGTCTTTACTTTTTAAAATCAAAGTCTGTGCCCACTACAAATATTAATTAAAAAAAAAAAGCTAAAAGCCTTGTGGCTTTAGAAATTTTAATTCATTTTACCTCGCTCATGCCAGTTAAACCAGGCAGCAACTGGAGAGACTTTTTACGTTACAAGGCGTGGACTAATATATGTTTCAGTGATTCTGACACTTAACATTGTACAGACTCTCACCATGTCTCTCTCTCTCTCTCTCTTTCTCTCTCTCTGACCCACTCTTCCTCCCCTCTGTTCCTTTCATCCTTTTTATGGTCCAAGCCTCTCTACGCTCTCTACAAACACCAGCCTCAGCTTGATGTCAGCAACTCTTGTACCGCTCGGCCAAAAGCTGTTAAAGATCAATTTAAGGGAGAGCAGATCACCTCGGGAGGTTAGTGTCCCAGTGAGAATGAAATTCAGACCATGCCATAGGCCCAATCTGCATTGCTCTACTCGGGCACAAACTATGTAGAACAAAAAAAATGCTATCCTAGAGTTAAGCTATGCTACAGTTCAGCTTTCAGTTCAGCTAAGCTGTGGTTTAGCTTCAGCTCCAGTTTAGCTCTGGTTGTGTAAACCGTAATGAAGTCCGTCTGTCCGCCCTGTTCTCTGTGAAGAACTGGCCGAGTCTCACTACTTCGGAAGATCTGCGACGCTAAAAGACTCTCCCTGCACCGACACGAGGTCTCACTAACGTTTACCTACTGCTAACTTCAGAAACTTCGGTCTTTCATACATGAACGTAGCTGGACCTGCTCTTCTTCCTCCCCCTTTTTCTCTCCTTCCCTCACAACCCTTTTTTGTGCAAGTAACTACTACTAGAACATCACTCAAGACAGTTTGTTTTGGTTAAGCGTGCCTCTTCATGACTAATGCCTCGTGTAGTTGTCCATTCATACATACTTTAGGTAACGAGGATATTGTTACTGTCTACCGTTAGTTGTTTGTCTTCTTGTTAGTAGTTTAGATGCTGTTGTATATGTGTGTATAGCAGATCTGCCTTAATTCCACCTGAATGTTTATTCAACATTAGATTCACTCTGTACCGTTTGAATTTAGTCATTGTAATAAACGTGTACGTTCGCCTTTCTACTCTGAGCATGTGGTAATTCATTTCCTATAGTTACTGCATGCGATCCAGAAACTTAGTTAGCTAGAAGTATTGAATTCGAAAAGTATTATTGTGCTTTCTACTTTAATGCTATTATTTAATATATGTTAAGACTGATGAAGAGTTATTCTGAATAATTTCTAGGTTCAGTGTTCAGAGCGCTGAGCTATAAATAGAGTTTTTCAGAGTAACTGTAATTTCACTGGGTTCAGGTTCTGAAATAATGTTATGGTTACAGCTAAGTGATATTAGCATTAAGTCTAAAAATTACGGTGAACCATTAACCAGAATTTTCCTATACCACTCGCACAACAAACTAGTAATGTCATGTAATGTCATGTACAAGTAAAATGTAAAATGTTGATGTATTTTTCCTCATCTCTGTTCAACAGAATCTCATACAACAGTTAAATAACTTTTGAGGAAACTTGCCAGAATATTTCATTAGTGAGGTAAAGGAATAGCATAACATTTCTGGCCAGCGTGCCCTGTTTTACCAACGGAAATGTGTTCAGATTCTGAAGAAGTGTAAAACAGAAAATGTAAAATATCCTTTAAAGGGTGTTACCGGAAATGGTAAACTGTTTTTTATGAAAATTAATCTTTACCATTTATAATGTTGTCTGGTATCTTTATGTGATTGTCCGCTGCAATAAGTAAGGAATAAAATGTGACCTGTGAGAAGCAGATAGGCCGTCTCTTCTTTAAAGGCATCGGAGATTTTCATTGTGCCACCAACCTTAAAATCAGCAGCATCTGCTATTCTAAGTACATCTAGAATCCTGGAAACATTCATATAAAACAGGGAAAATAATGAGAAAAAGCCCATTTCATGTACTCATGAAAATCTGTTCTACACAAAAACACATACCACATTGTCACAAATGCATATTGCTTATTTGATAATGGATATTGATTTTAGGTGGTTACGTATTTAGTTACTTATCATGTTAAATAACTAAATATTATTTGTATTTAGACTTTGCTCAGTTTCACAATGTTTATATCAATCCTATACTTTTACCTTTGCCTATATAAACCTTGATGGAGCTAGGCCTATTGGTCCTCACTGAATACATTGTGAGATTAATGGAACATCCTTAGAGTCTATACTGTATAAGGTGTTATCAAAGCACAAAGCAACATTCAGCAGATGCTCAGTGAGACTCTGAGAGTGCAGTGGATAAATTTATTTGGTTATGAGAAGCAGGTCGTACCCTAGCCGTGGTCGTAAGGATATTATAGAGTGCCGACCACTGTTGATATTTAATTGCAATCTCATTCCAGTGCTTGCTGAGAGTCATTCTTAGATAACCACCTCAAATTAACATAACGTTGCTGTAGCACAGACAAAGCATTATTTTGCCAGGCTTAATCTGATCAACATTATTCCCATTATGATGTTATTTCCAACTTATAAAAAGACCTATTAATTTCAGGCTGATTATTTATACTGAATGTGTGAAGCAATGTATAAAGGATTAGCATGAGTTTGTATCCACTCAGATAATATTAATAGATCTATTATGAAGCGCACTTTACGAACAATCTATGTGTTGTGTGAGAGCTTTACACGTGAACAGATCTCTTTGTCTCTTATCTCTTGTAAATATATAAGTGAATATACTATGACTGTGACCAAAAGGACTTCTTTTTTTGATGATGCATATAACTCACATGCGCTCAACAAGATTCTTAGCCTTGTGCTGGCAGGCACAATGATGAAGAAGGTTGCGGGTATGAAAGAGCTCATACATGTTCCTTGCTTCCTGGAGAGTACAAGCGAGCAAGTGTTTTTAAAAATGTTCTCAACCAAATGTGCCGTCATACACTAGATATAACTCGTGATTACCTTGTCTCTCATGCAGATTTCATTGTCACAAACACGAGCAAACATCAAGTAGCGCCCGTGGTCAAAGTTGGATTTCAAGCCCAGGTGGTGACAGTCCCTGTGAAGAGAACCATGAAACACCTGAAGTACATGGGCTATGACAACAGTCTTCAACACAGTTAAAGATCCTCTTTTACAAGGTGGCTGTTTTTCCAAGGGAAAGGGGAAGACAGTGTGGAAAATATTGGAAAATAACCAAAAGTATAAATATCTGTTTTTATCAATAACTCTTTTAGACAATACTGATACTAAGCTCAGTAGTTTGCTATTTAAGGACAGCAAATGTCTGACCAACCAAGCAGTGCATTTCAGTAGAATATTCTATGTGTCTGTTAATCTGTGTCAATGATTGCTATTAATGTTTGTTTAAAGGGAAAAAGTTCATGTTACTGCTCCAAATACTGTAACTAAATAGTTTATGTAAATGCAAACATCAACCCAAGACAGGACATGCTGGTTAGTACTGATTCAACCAAACTGAGTACCAGCTAACTCTCTGATTAATCAATTAGATTTTAAAATCTATCTTTCTAGTTCATACACACAATGCAGTGAAACATTATGCCCAGAACTGTCAGATCATAAAATTTCACCATGCAGAGCAGAACGAATCAAAACCATTGACAGCCATTTTAACCCCTAAAATGCATAGAAATTAGTCAAAATTGTTATTATTATTATTGTTGTTGTTGTTGTTGTTGTTTCTGTTGTTGTTGTTTTGTTTGTTTGTTTGTTTTGCTTGGATTGAAGTCTTTCATTTCATTTCAAAGGGCTCAGAAAGAAAAGATTGAAACTCACCGGCTGAGATAATCCATTTTGTCAACATCAATACCAGTCTTGTGATTTGCCACAATTTCATAAAGGAAGGCTTTCTTTTTAGGCCTGCCTTTATACTCAGACTGCAGAATAAAAAAATAAAGATTTGCTGAAGGAAGGTTATGAATGTTTCAGTATTTATTGTAAACTTTTGACATTCCGAGAAACACTTAGCTCCTGAAAGACCTAAAGCTGCTGTAGGTGGCAAAGTCTTTTTCTCAAAAGAAAGTTGTGGCCTATTTTGGTCTTTACTTTTGACACAAAATTAGATTCCAGATTCAAAAGAGCCTTGAAACAAAAGCACATTTTCACTGCAGTCACTCTTTTTGTAGGTGAAATAATCCTATAATAACACCTTTCTGTTATCAACTAGACTTCATTTTTGCTTTTTTTACCCATGATGCACCATTCCAATGAGATGTTGTCATTTTACAATCTTTAATGTGGGTTTTTCTTTTTAATAAGTTCTTAAATGCTATTAATCATGACAAATCATACTAAACCATGCCAAGAACATTATCATTTAATCATGTGACACCGTAAAGGGAAAGAGGGTATATTTGGACTATAGCTTTTTCATTTAAGGAGCTATTTCATTTGTTATCACTTCCGTATAATCCAGTCAAAGAAGTAGAGGAAGTACTTTTTGGTCACACACACAGTGAGCAGTGAAATGTCGCTTCTGCATTTGACCCATCCTAACACCAGTAAGCAGACACATAGTATGAGCTAGGAGCAGTGAGCAGGGACCACCTCCAGGTCTTTTCATCAGTGCCTTGGTCAAGGTCACTAACAGGAGTACTAATCTTAACCACTGGGCTACTGTGAATAGATAATGAATAAGTAATACTTATCTAGAGTACAGAAATAGACGTCTTACCTCACTATCGGTGGAGGAGCCTCCAGATTCTGATTTTCTATCAGGGCCTCTTATGAGCTCTCTGATGAAGGTGAGGTCCGAATCATTCAAGTGGTATTGGTTTTTCATCTCTTCTTCAATTCCATGCTGACTAATCAGATGGTTGAACATTTTGACTGATTGGTCCTCATGCTGTCTCAGGTAGATATTTGGAAATGCATTTAATGACCACAGCAAGTATTGGTTTACGTTTATTTTTAATCCCTAATGGGGAACTCTAGTGCCAATTTAACATACATTAATTCTGTCCGTTTTCTGCTATTCAAACAGCAGATAAATGGATGATGTTGGACTAAAAGTTAAGTGACATTCAGAACCCAGAATATCTATAAATGTTTTCTATGTGCCAAAAGATATGATAATTTATTGAAATATTCCATTTCATAATTACCCTCCAATCTGGTTTAATTTCCTCCATAAACTCTTGAAAAAGATGAGAAAATGGGCCATGACCTTAGCAAGGAAAGATTCTAGTTATTTATGAATTTAATTTGATTGACTTGAATATCAGTTGCATATGAAAATTTAAAATCCATCGTGTATTATTCTGCCTGACCCATTTCATATGTCCCAGCTGAAAAGCGAGGAGTCAGCCTTAGTTAATATGATTCCAAACTGTGAAATTCCCTCAAAGAGCACCTAATTCACTAATTCACCTCTTTAAAAGAACTATAAATAATAATTATAGTAATAATAATATTAATTATTATGATTATTATTATTATTATTATTATTATTATTATTATTATTATTATCACCATTATTATTATTACTACTATTATTATCATTATTATCATTATTATCATTATTATTATTATTATTAATAATATTATTATTATTATTATTATTATTGTCATTGCTATTATTATTGTTTTTGTTGTTGTTGTTGTTGTTGTTGTTGTTACAGGATCACCTATGAGTGTTGAGTAGAGCTATCTCCAACAGATCTGATATTATTTTGCTTGTGCCGTACAGCTGTCCTTTACTGCATGTTCTCTTTTATGTATGTGCAGGTATAGCACATGTTTGAATGAGATAAATATGTTTCATGCTTAGAAACAAAATTAACGAAACAACAACATGTGTACATATGACCACACAGTTTAGTCCTCAAGGTACTCAATTCTGCAAGAGTATCAGGAAAATTCCCTTTGAAAAGTTACCCAAGGAGGAGACTGGCCTGGATTATTCTTTAACTGTCATTATCTGGCATGCAAAATGCATATTGCCAAGAGCTTCATGGAATTTGTGGTTATGAAATATGCATCTTTCATAATATGTAAACATTAATAGTGATGGACTTTATGAATCTCCATATAGAGGTATGGCGATCACACGCTTCCTTATGTGTCAGGCAGGTCTAACAAGAAATATTAAAGCACTTCGGGGGTTTTTTTTCCCTTTCCAAATGTCAGGGGTTTTTTGTTTGTTTGTTTGTTTGAAGAAGGAGCTTTATTTCTCTCTATAATCGTTAGATTTAACTTGTGTATTGACTGATTTTTTTTTTTTATCTGTTTTCATTTACCAGCCAGAACTTAAATTTTGTGGAAGTTCATCAGTATGATTAGTTCACATTATTATGTATCTTTCAAATGAATATAGCAAGGACTATTATTTGGTTCATTTCAGATTGGTACCAGGAACATTTCATAGTCTTTCAAAATAAATTCTGCTAAACGTCTAAATGCCTGTTTATCTTAATCCATTATTACCATAAGTACAGAAACACCACCTCACTTATTAAGATAATAATCAGTATTCCTGGTGTTCTCTATTAAATTCTGTTCATCGTTAAAGGTATTGTACATTTGCGGACATATCTATGTATGAAATACACATGTAAATAATATTTAGATAATCTGTTATAGCACAACTTATTATACTTGCTGTGCTTTTTTTCATTTGGCTTAGTGCATCAAATATCTGTTATTGCAGTTTAAATAACTAATTAACAAATTAATTAACTTTTCAGTACTCACCAAGGTCATGACACAAGCCAGCAATCTGCACACACAGCACATCCTTGTCATCAATCCCTAAATCTGGTTGACGCTCCTGTAGCGTTTTGATCAGCTTGCCTGCGAGGTGACACACACTGACCACACACACATCATTTTTAGTGACCTCACAGGTGACTGGGTATTATTAAATGCACCAAGGCCATCTAGGGAAAAAAATCTCCCAATGGTTGAGGCTAGAATTTGGGTCTGAGTTAGAGACAGTATTTTTTTTTTTTTTTTTTAATTTTCACACTATTGTTACGTGCATGTGTTATGTCACTGAAGTTTTCTCAAGACTTTATCTTGTGACATTTTATATGTTGCATTTCCACATATATAATGTTATTAATATGTCATACATATACAATATAATGTCATTTTATTGAATACACTTCTCTATTCTTATCTTTAAGGACAGCCAGTTATGTGAGAGCATATAGTTTCAGATACTTGTTACGTGCAGCGCATTTGTGTGTGTTTGCGTCTTGTGTCTTGGTTTTCTCTCTCTCTCTCTCTCCCCTCTCCTGTCACCTGACGCAGGGATCCAGCGGTGGCGCGAACAGCTGCCACTCCCCACCTGGCCTGGTGTTGCGTCCCACCTGCGTGTTCCCAGCCAGCCAACCAAAGACGGAGTGCCCCTCATCGGATGGCCAACCGGAGATGGGGCGCGGAAATTTAAAGATGCCGGTTTTTAGCTGTTTGTAGATTTCGGTCTCGTTTGCGTTCGCTCGTGTGTTCCCTCGTGTTATAATTGCTAGCTGTGTATCGTGTGTGACTTTTGCTATTGTTTGATTACGGATTTGGATTACGGATTGGCTTTGTTTGTTTTCGATTGGCGTGGGGAGAAGAACAGGTAAGAAGGGGATCCCCGCGCTAGGAGTTAACTGTATATAGGGGTTAGGTTAGAGGCGGGTGCCACTATTGTATGTTTTGTTTTGTAGGCAGTGAGTGTAGTTAGGTTTATCTTTTGTTTCTCGTAGTTAAGTGTGTGTTTTCCTGTAGGCATTTAGGGTGTTTTTTGTTATATTTCGTTCATTCCTTTGGCACCGTCTATAGTTCTCTCCCCTCTCCGTGTTCGTGTAAATATTCCTGTATATATATTTATATTCTTGTAAATATTACTTTGTTCACTTTGTAAATATCTTTAATACATTGCACTTTTTTGTTGTACATTGGTCCCGTGTCCGTGTGTTTTTCCCCTCGCACCGTCCCAATCCGACACTGGTGGTGGGTTTCTTTATGCTACGTCCCTGCTTCATACCCCTAGACCTAACTCACCATCTGGGACGTAACAATACTCAACCCACAATTCATATGAATGTGGAAAAAAATTCTATAATCTATATATAATCTGTGATCTATATATTAATATGTAATCTATCATTTAACCTGACAAACTTCATATCTAAAAAAATCTGAACATAATCCAGAATACATGTGAGAATGTACTGCACAAGGAGATGTGGTTTTAAGATCATTTTACCCAATGGAATGTTCAAAGCGGTTGTGAGAAGCTCCTGGATACACAAAGTACCCTCCTCCAAGCTGCTTAATGTTACGCAGTCTCTGGAAATGTGGGGTGTCAATGATTTTAACAAAAAGAGGATGCATCTCAATGTGGCCATGGATTGGGTCATTGAAGATCTGTAAGAGAGAAAGAAAGAACTGCTATTAATAGCAGTGCAGCTACCACAAATCAAAGGGTCATGAAAAGGCCCTTCTTTCTAAGCAGCCTATACTCCTAATAATGTGTCCAGTAGAATGCTAACTCTGGTCTACCAGACCATATTAACCAGTAACCTGTGTGCTGGGGAGGAAACCTCTGCTCAAATGAGTCTATTCAGAAGAGACACAGCAAGTGGACCCAGACGACCAGCTCAGCTGTGGACCAGCCCTTGAACCCTCCAGAGGCAGTGGTTCAAAGCAAAGAGAAACGGAACATCTTTGCTATTAAGAACAATGGACTACACCCTGTCCACACTGCAGTATGGACTCAGGAGAGATTTCATCCAATTACTCTTTATCATCCTCCCTACTGAAAGGTTTAGGACAACGTGATGTGGATGAAGTGCTCTTGATGTTTCAGTGTTTGTTTTATAAATTATTAATATTTACATGACTACACAGTCATATATTGCATTATCATGTACGTACTGTGTTGTCATTATGTCGTTATGTCTTCATATTGTATTGTTTCTTCTTTCATAATCTGATAAGACATAAAATGAATATCATCTCATCTGTAGAGACTTCTCTATGACTTCTCCTGGATTTCAATGTCTGCTTTATTCCCTCAGAATAAGTGACTTTGACCTTTGAGTTGTGGTGAGTTGAGTTAAATGAGATCATTTCTCCTTATCTTAGTCAGTGGGAGTTTTTCCTTACCGCTACTGCCTAAAGCCTTCTCCCAGTTATAGATGAAATTTGCCCATTTGAATGGCCTGTCAATGTCTGCGACTAGTTGAATTGTACTGATATAATATTCAGTTGTAGCATCCACACCTCAATGATCAATAATAAAAGTGTAAAACTGAGAGAGTTTCTTCATATCATATCATCATATTTGTTGATAATCTGTGTCTCCTCTTGACTTGTTATATTAGCCTGTTTCAACCACAAGTACAGCATTCCTAAAGTTCTGTATGTCTATCTGTGTTGGATTGTGAACTGGTGTTTGTTTGTTTGTTTGTTTTTTCTTTTGGTGGGGCGGGACCAATCAGATCTATCATGAGTGTCACCATAGTACACTACATACAATCTCAGCTGCATATTACAGCCTTATACTTCGTTCTTTGACCTTAACCTACCTCTGAGGTTTCCTGCCAAAACAGCCCGTCAAATGAGATAAGAGCATGCCACATTGCCACACTGCCATCTGACCGTGCATTTGTCTGTGGCATTGTACCACCTGACTGAAATTTGGATTCACCTGGTCAAATCTAGAACCCAAACAGTGTTGTAGAAACAGCAGGATGGGAGTCAGACTCATCCTTAATGACAGCCTTTATTCACTGCCCCACACTGTGACCTCACGCCACATTCCCCTCAGCCGATTCACCCATCCCACTGTCCTCCACCATTCTCCACCTGCCCTTGTCATAAAACCTGTCCACTATCAGATCTGACGTAGCTGCTTGGTTGTAAAAGTTACTAATTACCACATTTTGTATTTTCCTTGTGTGTGTGTGTAAAACAGTTTCACTCTCTCTCTCTCGCTCTGCCAGTTGGTCACATACATCACAGTGTTTCTGTAAAAAGCTCTATTATAAAATCATCATAAAATCTCACATATTAGCTGTTTTAGCAGAAATGTATCGTACATTGTATTCAATATCTATATTTATATTATCTTTATGTTGGTTTTCAAAGAGCTTGTTCTGTTCTCAAATAGCCAACTTAACAAAGACTACTTTGAATTTCAGTGATTAACAATCAACATTAAACATGTTTTCAGAAGAAAGTGAATATTGAATTTAGTGAACAAGATACAGCACAGTTCAAATCGGAGGTTGTTATAAACTTATGCTAATGTACAGGTAATTTGCCCATTTGAATAGACAGACACACTTAATTATCAGAGCAATTGTGAATAAATGTCCTAGATTTAAAAATAAAAATCACAATCTAATAAAATCAGTTAATCAGCAACAGTAACAATTAGAGAACATCTGTTGTAGAACACTTAGGACACACACACACACACACACACACAAAGAGTTTGACATACTACAAAAAGTCCATTTATGTCCCCTTCATTTCCCTGTCCACCATCCTTGTTTCTCCTGTTTTCCTCCATGAAAATGATTTTAACATAAACACACACAAATAATGCTTATGTATGAATTTTAACACTATTCAGTGAGAAAATCCATACAGAAGAATATGATCATTTATTTTCTTTCAAATTATTCCACATTTTCTTCTCCTTTTTTTGTTTTTCTTCCATATTCCTGATGTTTACTCTCTCAGAGTTTGACAGCCCATCAAAGAGGTCTGGGTTAAGACTAAACTTAATGCAGAGTTTGATCACAGTTATATATGCTCACCAGCAGAGCCCTGGGATGAGAGATGACTGGTAATGGAAACTGGGCAGGCTTCTCGTAATATGATAATGATGATGAAGTAAACATTCTGTTCAGGAAGATGCCCGAGTTCTTGATCTTTGTCATTGCCTCACGTTGCTAATATGTCTCGATATCTCTCTACTCTGGTCTCAAAACAGCCTTATTGTCATTTTCACTTTCATTTCATCTTTCATTGTGACAAACAGTACATAGATAGAGAGGCACCCATCAGTACACATGAGCAGTGAATCCAGCAACAGACCAATGACAGACTTTCATTGCTCGTAAATAATCTCCCTGCTTACCTCCACCATCTGTCAGTCTAGAAAGGTAAGAAATGTTTTTCCCCTTGTTTATAGTCCAATATGTGCTATGATTACATTATAATTACTCTGTGTGTCCATATTTTTTTTTTTTATTGTAGTGCCATAAAGACATTAAATGCAGAAGTCAACAACCTGTTCTCTATCAGCAACCACTCTGAAACAAGTTACATGCATGTGAAGGAAATTCAGCAGATGTATTTTTCATTGGTCTTACAGTGACAGACCCTGTTGACTGTAGGGATCTCAGCCTGTTTTAGGCTGCAGAAGATTTAGATGATCTCAAAATGACCATATCTGTCCTTCTGAACATATGTGTGTGACTTTAGAAGAGTGAAACTGGACATTTAAACTTTCTTTGTCCAAAATACTAAACAGACAGAAAAACAGCCATCAATAAACATGAACAGTGAAAACAAAAGTAAGTCAGTCTCAGACTTTCTCAGTCACTCCATGACTACCAAGACTATCTGTCGATCAAGAGAGGAAAGGAATATTTTTCCCCTTCTTTACATCACACATGGCGACTATAGATGTAATTCACTCATTTGAATGGACAGAAACAATTAATTATCAGTGCAAATATGAATAACTATGATAGATGAAAAATGAGTAATATTAAATAAATTCAGTGAATCAACAACAGTAATAATTAAACAACATCTGTTGCTACTAAGGGCAATGATCACTGCCAGAGCACGCACACACACAGACACACACACACAGACACACACACACACATACACACACACACACACACATATTCTTCAGAGTAATTAATATAACTGTATTGATTATTATGTCATTTCTCTGTTAAGGTCATGGCCCATTTTCCCATGTCTCTGAAATGTTCATGAAGGCAAACAGTAGGAGGTACTGTTTTTTGGGTTTTTTTTGTTTTTTAAATTTGGACAACAACAACAAAGCAATCATATGTATTTCATATTTTACTAAATCTGTATGTGAAATATTCATGTTTCTTACCTTCATTTCCCTGCGCTCCATCCTTTCTCCTCCTGTTATAATTTTAACATAAACATAAGTAATGCATATGCATGAATTTTAACACTATTCAGTGAAAAAAAAATCCTCACAGGAAAATATGATTATTAATTTTCTTTCAAATTATACAACCTTTGCTTCTATCTATTTTTATTTCACTTCCGAGTTCCTGATGTTTACTCTCTCAGAGTTTGACAGCCCATCAAAGAGGTCTGGGTTAAGACTAAACTTAATGCAGAGTCTGATCACAGTTATATATGCTCACCAGCAGAGCCCTGGGATGAGAGATGACTGGTAATGCAGACTGAGAAGGCTTCTCATAGATGTGATATTGGTAATATAATAAATGTTCTGTCAGGAGGATGGAGTTAATGATTAAACCGTGTCATTGCCTTGTATTGCTGACATGTTTTAAATATCTCTCCACTCTGGCCTCAAAACAACAGTGTTTTCATGTTCTCTCTCTACATCTCCACAGGCAGGTTTGGGTCTCGTTCTTGCTTTGGTGCTGTGCTGTCTACCTTACTGCTGTTTGGATGTTAGATGGGCTGTGTTAGAAGAGTGAAACTGAACATTTAAAATTTCTCTGTCCTAAATACTAAACAGACAGAAAAACAGCCATAAACAAACATGAACAGTGAAGGCAATATTAAGTCAATCTCACACTTTCTCAGTCACTCCATGGCTACCAAGACCACCTGTCAATCAAGAGAGGAAAGGAATGTTCCTCCCCTTCTTTATCACACACAATCTGACAGGTGTTCTAATGACTTTATAATGTCTTTACACAGTCATATAAAAAGATTCAGTGCTAACAACCAGTTCTGACACAGCAGTATCTGACCAGCCACTACTCTGAAACGAGTTACATACACGTGATGTATTTAACACTGGGCCCACAGGGACAGGCCCTGTTAACTGTCTGCACCTCAACCTATTTTCGGTAGTTTAAGCTAACTCAAAATGTACATATCTGTCCTTGAACATATGTGTCTGACTTTTGATTATGAAGTAAACATGCACTACTTTATATCTCGGTTAGAAATCAGCCTTCCTGCACATCTTCAGTTGGACCAACCTCACCTTAAACAAGGCATCAGGAGAGAAGCATAGACGTTAAGGAACTGCCGTTACACACCCACGTATGTGTTCAGGTGTCCACCAATATGATCATTGGCCATGGTCTCAGTGTGATCTTCTTAACCAGCTTTGCCACTTTTTCTTCTCCCCTGACTGTTTGCCAGGTTGACCACTGTTTACCTTTTGTTTGCTTGTTTGTTTGTTTGTTTGTGTTTGCTCTTGTTCTTGTTTTTTGTATTTTTGTTTACAGATAAACAAGAGGAGCATGCTGATAAGACCTGAGATGAAAGCAGTATGATGTGTTTGATAGAGATCTCCACTCATCTCTCCTGCGTGTTAGGGTGCAACCGTAGTATAAAAAAACTTGAATGCCCTCACGCCCTGGTTCTCTCTTTCCCCCTCTGCTGGCCGTTTTATGTTGGGATCGTGTTACTTCCTGGTTTCTGTTACTTCCCCATGTTAGTTTGATCATTAGTTGTACCTGAGTTTGTTAATGGAGTCCTGTTCTGCTATCCCCCTACTTTTACCTGGTTTCTTTGTGTAGAGTGTGTTGTGTGTTGTGTTTCCCTGAAGTTTGAATCCTGAAACCTGTAAGTTTTCAGAAGTCTTTTGTTCATCCTGTTCATTTCAAATCAAATGAAGCAAACCTGCACATGCATCCTGAACTTTCTCTTATTTGGGTTTTACTATTTTAAACCGGAGCTGTCGTGCGTACAAGCCTGTATAGGTATGTCTGGACTCTGAGTATTAAACTGACCTGAGGTTAAATACTAAAATAAAAAGAATGGTACTTACCAGAGTTGAGTTGCCAGGAGAGAGAGAAAAGAGCAGGTTGGATTTTGGCCTGTGAAGAATAAACCAATCTGGCAGAGTATACTACTGTGAAAGAATGAACAATGCTATACTTCAGAGGAACTGGTTTGTCTTCCTAGCTCTGCTGCCTCTCAATAAAGATTAGAACATAAGGGACAGTGTTTCATGTTTCTACATCACATTGTTTTGTCCCTCCCTCTCTCCCTTAGTGACAGCTCCCAGCAACAAAGAGAAAACAGGTTCAGAGCAAATAATCTGAACGATCAGGTGAGAGCTGAATACAGTGGAAAAGAAACACCTCAGCACACGCAAATTAAAATATTCAAATATTGACACACTGTCCTGTTCTGTGATGTAAAATGTCAATGTACTACCTCTTTTTCTAATATTCAGTCATCATCAACATCCTGTTTCTATACACCTACTATTAGCTTGCAGCAACCACCTCATCATGGCAGACGTCACAACAGGAGGGATAGCGTAGAGCTCTTCTCCACTTGTGACCTTGACCTTGTGACCTTGACCATAGGGCTCTTCTATTAGGAGGTTTACTGCTTGCTCTGAGTTACCTAAACCAGGTTCGTCACTAAACCACGTACTTAAAATACCCCCCAGTGCTCCACCAATGTGGGTTGGATATTTTGAATAGCCCCTATTGTTTCAGCACAAGCTCTCTTAAAAATTCAAAGACCTAACAAAAAAATTGAAGAGTTGTTTAAAAATCCTGGAGCCATAGCAGTGGCTGAAAACTCTAATGCAATGATATTTTGAGAGCTGAAAAGGAGAAAAAAATGTGGGATTCTGAAAGCCACACGTGAACACATCCTCAACAATCATCTCTATCACTCCAACAATCTTCTGATTTGTCAAAGAGCTGCAATTCCTTACTGCGTCATTAGAGGTCACCATATCTCCATCTCCAGCATTTACTTTCACTTTCAGTTTTATGTCATTCAAAAACACACACAAAAAAAATGGTCAGAGGATCAGAGGATCAGAGGTTCAATAATGGTTAGGAACAGCACCTTTGTACGTTTCCAAAAAACCTTGATGATCTTGCATGTGATTACGTAACAAACCATTACTTCAATGCTTTGAGTGGTGATGCCATTAGGTTGTGCTGGTAGTTGCCAAGTACCAGACAAATGACTGACTAACTTACTGTGACAGATCCATCAGACATACACTTATATATAGTCGGTATACGAGAAAGAAACACACAGAGCTGACCACATGTCTGTTTCTCAAACTTCAACCTTCAGAACAGAAAATAACAGTTATACATGCATGAAGAAATCTGTACGAAGTCCAGCTGTATCTGCTTTTTGTAGTCATGGTTGTTGTTGCTAGGCAGCAGAGACTGGAGGAAGTGTCTTCAGCAGGGGTGTCAGAGGGGTGAGTGGGTGTTTGTGACTGATCAAAACCCAGCTTGATATTAAATCACAATCATTACATTCACTGCCATTTCTCAAACAAAACACAACAAAGCTTTTTAAATGATTTCTATTCAGAACTTAAAAATAATTCACTCATGGAAACTGTAATTTTCTGTGAACAAATACTATAAAAGAACGAAAGCTCAGCTCTAATGGTCTAAGATTTTTTTTTTTTTTTGTGGGGGGGAGCAGGATGGGGGGGGGGGGGGGGGGGGGGGGATGGTACATTTCAGGATGACATTTATGAGGTTAGAAATTCAGATATTGTCAGCTTTCAGATGTCAGTTTTGTCTCAGTCTCAGTAGTTTTGTTTTAAAATTCAGTACCTAATTGATTCTTGCTTTTTGTTTTACACTTGTACCAATATTGCAGGTATTACAAAAATAAAGTGAGATGGGGGAAAAAATGTGAGATTACACACTGGCAGAGCTTACACTAACAGGAAAAGACACACGCGTAAAATAGAATACATCAGAATAAGCAAATAATAATGTAAAATAGGATACATGTAACAGAGAAGCCACACCCTCCCTCCTGTTGCTTTGTTTTTAATTGACAGGTTGTCATTGAAGCTTATGTATGACATGTTAATGCTAGTCTGATGTATGCTCTGTGGGAGCCATGCATCACAGAGAGGGTGTTCTCTCCTCCTCAGAAACAGGCTGAAAGAAAGATGACGAGCGTCTCTAAACGCGTCTCTATGGATTCTCTGTGTGCTCAGAAACTGTACATCAAAAAACTTTTGTTCCACAGCATTGTTAAACACTTAATAAATAAATACTACATTCTTATTTAATACCCCCTTCTGAGTGGTCAGTGAGTGTTCATTATGTCTGTGTAATGACTATTGAAAGGGGCCCCCGGAAATAATCTTGGTTTGACACCTGTATGTACCATGCATTACAAAATACCAGCTATTTGTCAAATCATATAGCCCACTCTGTGACAGCACCAATACAAATATTTATGTATTCACTGATCATCTAAATAAAAAACTTTCAACCAAATTTAATAAACAACTTGGATAGCTAATTTAGAATTGTATTTGCTTGCATTATATGATTTTTGACAGGTATCGATTAAAATAAGCAGGATAACATAATTCACTTGAGGCATTTTTCCTAACAGTTAATGCATATTAACCATATATTAAAACTGATTATAATTTAGTTCTGAATGGTAATCGATTGAGAACATGCTATTTTTTGTTGAGAATAGTATTATCATTGTCTGTTTGTAATCATCATTGTCCTCTCTATGAGAATAAACTTATTATCACTTGTTCTTTTAGACTGTTGTTTTTGCCCGCAATGTATACCGCAGTCTAGACCGGTAAACCCGTGTGTGTGTGTCAGAGAGAGAGCAAATAAGATGACATTAAGTCTGTCACAGTATATAATATGGCACTATCTTAAATGAAATATGTCTCTAAACACTAGGGATGTCCCGATCCGATTTCAAAGATCGGTATCAGGACCGATAAAGGCATTTTTAACTGATTGGCTTTCCTGAGCACCACTCTAAGCCCGATCTTTGTTTCAAATCATCTATCACACAGGTGTCCTAAAAGGAGAGCATAATTTGTGGCAGGGCGCGGCTAAAATGTCTGCAGTGTGAATATGTTTTAGGGAAACAAAAGCAGTCCAACAGCCACTTGTAATGTTTGCACTGCGACCATTTCGCAAGGCGGTAATAACACAGATCTGCGTTCCACCGGCTACCACTTCGATAAGGCACCTAAAAAATAAACACTCAGCGGAATACAGCGGGTTCACACAGGTAACATAAGCAAAGGCTGCTCCGAAGGAACACACATTGGAGGATATACTTTTAAAAGGAGGGAGAAATTTCCTCGAGACAGCAACAAGGCCAAAAAGATGGAACTGAATTAATCGCTTTGGATGACAAGCCTATATGGTAGTGAATACAGAGGTGCGTTCAAATTCGGCAAATTGAGGCAAACGGGTTTTCTTATAACTTTTAAAATTGAAAGTTTTTTAGATCATAGAGTATACTCCGACGACATTAATCCTCAAGGCTACTAATAACAACCAAGGTACGATTTCAAAAACTGAAACAACGCTTTAGCTTTATGTGACGTATGCGAGTTAGCCTCAACTAAGGAGAATAACACAGAGAGTAATACAGTCGCTTAACAAACGCTAAGGACTGATAATGATAGAGGCAAAACAGAGGCTTTCAGAAAAAGTATCAATGCAACTGACAGTTAGACAACTTAACCACTTGAACTAATATAGTAATAGTAATACTACTACTACTACTACTACTACTAATACTGAATAATAATAATAATAATAATAATAATAATAATAACAGTACAAGTTTATTTAGAGCCCAGTATCGCTATTTATAGTCTCAAAGGGCTTTACATGTCTATAACAAAGTCAAATCAAAATTTTATTGTCCATAAGTTAGAGAAAATAGATAGGTCTTTAGTTTGGTTTTAAAGGTATGGAGAGAGTTTGCCTCCCTAACTTCTGTAGGTAAACCATTCCAGAGGAAGGGAGAGTGGTAGGAAAAGGCTCAGATGCCAGCAGACTTCTTTTTAACTCTTGGAATGACTAATAGTCCAGGATCTTGAGAGTGCAGGGTGCAAGGGAGGTTATAGGGTGTAATTAATTCAGGTAGGCTGGCACAAGCCCATGTAAAACTTTATATGTTAATAAGAGGATCTTAAAACCTGCCCTTGCATGAATTGGGAGCCAATGAGGGGAAGCTAGGACATTGTAATGTGATCAAACTTCCTTGTTCTGGTCAGAATGCTGGCAGCAGCATTCTAGACCAGCTGACGACTGTTGGTAATAGAGGCAGGCAGGCCAGTGTACAGAGCATTGCAGTAACTGATGCGAGACGTGTATTCCTTATTTTGTAAGTGGGCTACCGGGTACTGACTTCACATTTCACATTAACAAAAGACTCACGTCGTCACTAGACATTTTGACATGTTCTGTCCTGTAGCCTACCGCTTAATTAATGCTGTGGGGAGCCCTCTGTGGATTTTTTTAAAGGCCACTCCTACATCGTGGTCGAGACGTTACGTCATAGGATGAGCGGTGACTGGATGAACTTTACAAACTGTAAACTACACCAGAGAACATCAGTGAGTGCACTGCCAGTTTTAATTGATAATAAATCATTTGAAACACCAGATCACAATGTTTCCAAACTTCAGATTGTTTCCGGAAACCACGAACACCTTTAAATACAGTTTGTTACTTCTGAACTTTATGAGCGTTGTTTCAGCAATAAATGGTAAGTTAATTGTAATTTCTTAAATCATAAACAAATATGTATTGCTCAGGATAAAGATGCCATTAACTTAGTTGTCTATGTTTCAAAGCGACGTTAGATTTTTGGTGACTGAAAAACGTGCCCAACACGATTCTTAAAAGAGATGTGAAATGGCTCAACGAATCAAACCTCAAATAATGGTGTTATTTTATTTGTCGTAATCCTGGATAAATAATTCAAGACTGCGCTATTGAATTCCTGGCAATGCAGTTTATTATTTTAATGTCGAGACATATAAAAATTTATATTAAGCCTCACAGTTAGGCTATAGCGTGACCGTAAAAAGTGTGTAGCAATTGATCTGAATATTGTCCGAATTTGTCAAAAATTAAGAATGCATTATCTGTCACCCTCCCGCCTTTTGTGCAGGATTTATTCAGTTTCTTTTCGCTTAGAATACGTTTTCAAACACTAAAACACTTTTTTTGCTCAGAATGCAGGGCACGTGACTGACGTGTGATTGTGACTCTCGCAAAGGAACTGCATTTTCCAGTCGCAGAAACCTTTCACTTTCATCTCTTTCTTTCTCTTTAGTTCGGTCTCAAACTACGAGTCTAATAGCATTCCTTGAATTGAGATATACTTTGTTCAGGAATAAGAAGTGCAGCTTAAGATCGAGTATTAACTGCCCAAACAACGAATGGAGCTAAATTTAACGAATGGAGTTTTATTTTCTAACCAAAACCTTAAATAGCTATTATATTTATTACATTACGACGCAATACTGAGGAGAGAATACTGATATATTAAAAACAAACTTAGCTTTACTAGGAAATATTGTTCTTTATTTAAAGCTTGCACTGGACCTGCAGAAACTAACTTGCTAAAATAAATTTAAAAAATAGCTCTCTGAGGTCATCCCTACTAAGATGATATGCAGCTTCTCTCTCAATAATATCAAGAACTCTTCCTATTTGTCTTTGTTTCTGAGTTTGGGCTCTTGCTCACTCAGGAATGTTCTTTCTTTCATCCACAGTTTTAGCAAAATATGCACAGCAATATTCTTGATTTCTTAAAAATACAATTCTTTGTACTGAAATATAGTCTGAAGCAAATCTGTGGAATATAATATGATAAATCAAGTAGGAGGATTAGAAAATATCAAGGACTGATTTCAAATTTCTGTCATTATTGGCAAATAATATCAGTTTGTCACACTCACAACAAACTGAATATGCACCATACACTTTTTTCTAGGTGCAACAGGCTGTCACATTGTAATTTCTTGTCTAAAGAGAGAGAGAGAGAGAGAGAGAGAGAGACTGTAAAAGACCTTTAGACTTGTCAGAGACTATAGTATGACATGAAAGAGAATGGCTGAGTTCATGAGACCAAGTTGCACAGTAAGCATTTATAATAAGAGGAAATACAAATGTATTCAGACTGATTTCATGGCACTTTTTAAAAGAATATGCACAACCCCTCTATTAGCGTAGAAGACAAAAGGAAGAGAACAGCCTTTCCGTTCTGAGCCGAACTTGTTCCTAGACGTTTTATATAAGAGCAATATCACATTTTGACACACTTCAGAAGGGTTTTGGTTTTGTGTTCTTGCTGATGTGGCAGAAAAGGACAAACAAAAGGCCTGTGTCATGTGATTATCAGGAGATTATTAAGGAACTTCCAAATTAGAAAAAAATTATGTATGCTTTAAAATCGTTTTGTTTCTCCTGACCTTTACATATATCTTGAATTAACATATTTTTCATTCTTTGTGAACCACATAACTTTGCAAATTTCTCAAGCACTTCACAAACAATCTGTGGTCTAAAACTGGGTCTTTTCCTTTTTGTCTCTTCAACCCTTATAATGACATAATTAAATATGATTGTGATGTTTATGGTGTAGAGTGTCACCCTCAGACACTGTATGAAGCTGACCAAAGTCATCTACAGTCAGATTTATACTGATTTAGCTGTCATTTGCAGGCTTCATAAGCATTAAAAAGTTTTGCTCACTTTGATATAATAGAAATAAAATCCACTGCTTTAGGGAATTGATCCCTATTAATTGCCTAAAGATTTTTGTATTGGATGTTTCAAAGAATTTAGATCAATATCATATATATCATTTATGGTGTAAATATCTGCTTAATTGTTTCATTCTTTGGTTAATCACTTTTCATCCTATTAATTGTTTTTCTCTGCATGCAAGTGTTCGTTCAGATGACTGTAAGGATCAGTGAATTTCACCATGACAACTGAAGGTCTACTGTATGGCAACACAGTATTAAGGAATTGTTACAACCCTTCGCTGTTGGCAAAGAATTACTCCGATAGGTTTCTTTTGTCATGTTCCACACATACACTAGTCCACAGTGAAGGATGATTCATCTCACAGTGTGACACAGTCTTTATCATTAGATTTGTCTATGGTCTGTGCTGTGAGCCTCACTCTTCACGCTTCCATCGCGCTGGTTTGATCCCTCGCCTGACAAAACTGAGCAAACAAATTTCGTGCTACGTCGCAGCAAGCGCTTTTGATTACACCAATCAGATTACACACGATCGAAGACATTTATAGGAAGCTGGCATGACTTCTGGCCCTGCTGGAAGGTGATTGGCTTTTGCCAGGTGAAGTTTTCGCTGGAGTTGAACATTTTTTAACTCAAGCGAACACTCATGTCGAACCATTCCGCGTCGCACGTAGTTTCGCCGCGATTAACTCCATCCATTCGAGTCCTGCCACTGACATTTCATGTATTCCAGTCGCTCGAAAATTTTGCGTCGCGTTCGGATAAAACACAGCTTTATAAGCATATATTGTGAGGTGAGCTTGATGGCTGTTGCTCCAATGGAGAAAAAATCCAGAAGTATTTGTCAGGAGGATGCAATTCGTTTCATGAATATGCTGTCCTGCTCTACATATTATTCTCAGTAGCTATGCAGTGGTATATGGCACTGTCCTTTGAGCTGCACTTCACATAAGACTCACACAGGCAACTTACCAATATAAAGAGGAAATGTATTCCCAGTGTTCTACTGATATAAACTGTCATAAGCATTTTGTTTCAGATTTGCCACAGAACAATATAACCAAAACTGAAAAACTGTTTGCTAAGAAGATTGTGAGTGTGATAAGATAAAGAAGACTGCTGAAATGTGTAATTGTTTTGTCAGTTAACTGTAGTTTACTGGGATATTTAGATATATAAATGAAAAGCCATGTAATGTCATTTAAAAGGTATCAGTTGAAGACAAATAGACTACCAAATAGCTCTAAACATTCCTGTGTGATCTCTTCTGGTTCCATTTGGACTCTCTCTTCAGAACAGCTCTTCTTGTCATTATAGTGCATTGAGCTGGATCCCTCTGTCTGAGTAGTTTGTCAGGCTAGACTTATTGACAGCCTGATAACTAACGTCACCAGTATTTAAGGACATGCTGTTTAACTTACATTTTTTCTCCACTTACAGATACCACTTCCCCCACCTCAAAGATTGATTCTTTTTATAGAATTTACACCGTCCTCTCCAAACCTGTGTCTTCACCTGGCATCTATGAGTTCAGCTATACTGGGATGTTTAACTGGAGAGAGATTTTTTATGCCGGTAATGAGACTCAAGGCCTTGTGGCTAAGCAGGACTGGGTGAGACAAACAATGTCTGCAGAGGAGTGGAAACAAGAGAATGAAATACTACAGAATGAAAGTGTCTTTTTGCCTCGTCTGTGTCAACTGATAAATGAGTATCTCAATATGTCTGAAGGCATCTGTGACATAGATACTCAGACACTGAAGACAGAGGAGATCTGGAAAACATATTTGAAAGTTATAATGACATTTATAGGACACAGTGAGTATGGTGAGTCACTAGCCAGCAAGCCACACAATCTTTTGAAATGTGTGTGTAATGAATTTTAAATGATTTGAAAGTGTTTGTTGTTTTCCATGATCTTTCTGCTGATCTATCACAGACTCAGATGTTCATGTCCTCCAGAAGAGACGAGGCTGTGAGGTTGAGATCCTGCCCAGTGGTAATGGAACTTTTCTCAGAGTTGTTAATGAGTACGGCTATGATGGAGAGAACTTCATTTCCTTTAATATTTCCACTATGGAGTGGGAAACCTCAGTCAACTGGGGCAAAGATGTTGTAAAAATCTTGAACCTTTTCGAAGATTTGAAGCTCTACATAAAGGATCTCCTTGAGCACTATTGTGTGGACAAGATTAAAGAGTTTGGACTCTATCAGACTGAATACCTTAGGAATAAATGTAAGTTTATCTAGTACCATAACAGTTTAGGTCCTTTTTTATAATCCTGTAAAAATCAGACTGCATTCTCAAATTTTGACAATTAAATGATAAATTTGTGACTGGAATTTGAATTGACAGGAACATACTTCATTCATTCATTGCTACAGTAATGTGGCTGTAGAACCACAGACTTGTAAAGACTGTTAAAGCGTTTTTCTCCATTTAGAGAAAAAAAAATCATTTTAACTTTTTTACCACTAGTCCCACTTTATGGTGCTAAATTTTTGCAGACATTTGATTTACTGTATGATCAACTACACGTTCAGACTATCAGGGTAAAATAAGATGATTTCTGGTCTTTTTAACTACAGCTGCACCAGATGTGCTTGTGTTTGCAAAGAGATCTCCTGCTTCAACCACAGTGGTCCTGACCTGTTGGGCCACTGGCTTTTATCTCAGAGATGTGTCAGTGGATATCAGGAGGAATGGTTCTATAATACCTGAGACAAATTTGATGTCTTCAGGCATCAGACCAAACGGTGATGGAACCTACCAGCTGTGGAAGAGTGTGGAGATCCCTGAGTCTGAGAAAGCAGATTATGACTGTTATGTGAACTACAGGATCCTGAAAGAACCAATAATTGTTCAATGGGGTAACTATAATCACAGTTTAATATTCCATGTGTGGATTTGTAATATGAGGATCGAAGCTGAAATATTACAACACTCTGACCCATTTTTCATGCGAATACATACTTTCTATACTGCGTAGTAATTAAATCCTTACAATTGCCCAAAATGTCTTGGGCTTACTGTAAGGTAAATATATAAGAACGTTGTCTTGTGTCACCTGTTGTCTTTATAAGTAGTTGATCTCTTAGTTATGGGCAGTATGGATTTGGTCAGTCTAATTCATAAGTGTTCATATGGCCTCTGAAGTATTGGAATGCGATGATTGCAAAAATCAACCTTTAGTGAAATCATATTCACAATGATTCTGTAACATTTCTCTAAACACCATTGGAATATAACAACATAGAAACTAAACTAATTTATCCATTGAATATTGCACTCTGGTCTTACCAAGTCTCACTGAGTGTTTCCAGAGTGCTGCTCAGTGGCCTGAACATGCCTTACAGAGGCTTTCAGAATGTTCCAGAAATCGGTACCCCTGAAAAAATATTTTTGACTCATATTTGGTTTCCCAACATACAAGAAATAAAATGCAAGCTCAAAAAGTCAGCGCTACAATATCAAATATGATTTTGTGACAAATGCCACCTCCAAATTTTTCCTTACAGTACTCACAAATGAGAGTAAGGATTCAGCAGCCACAGAGATTAATAACTGGTATTACAATGCGTCTAACTGAAGTAGCTGTTAGACTAGAATTATTTTAACAAAATCATTTCTTTTCACTTTTTCCACTTCCAAGACACATCTCATCATTGGGACTTTATGCAAGATACATATACAGTCACAAAGATTATTCAAATGTGATGTTGACAGATGTCCATAATTTGGTTTAAATCAGTTTTTTCTCTCTCTGTTTACAGATGGAAGCTGTTCAAACTGTGATGAACTGCCCTATAATAGTGGCATTGCAATTACAATAGTCCCAGTCCTTCTGTTCATTCTTCTAGTAGTTTTTGCTGTGTTTATATGCCGTAAAAGGGCGAACTTTGGTGAGTTATCCAGATTCTAGCACTTAGTTCTATTTCATGTTTCACAAAATGAAAGTTTTTTGCATTATTGCAATCTTTTTATACACATTTGTTCTTCATGAGTCAGTTTGAATAGAAATCTGTATTTAAAACTTCATGGGTCATGGGCACCTTTTCACTTAAAGTGAACTGAGAGATTCAGTGCTTCACACAGGACAACACATATACCACATACTTGGTTTCGGTCAAATCAGCTCTCGATAGCTTCAGTGTGCTTTGTAATCACTTGTAATAGGTGGATAGGTGAAAACACATGATTGGCTGAGGACATCAATCTCAGGAGTCATGTTAAATCATTTTCCATAACTGGTGAATTAATTTACATTTCCATGCTATCTACACTGTAGTCTTGCAGTCGTGCAGGTAAGATATAGAGCATCAACAATCTAGTGATTCAACATCAGTGATTTTAACTAGGGCTGCAACAATAACCACATCACCGCCATACCGCAGTATTAGGAAGTGTACCGCGGTGTTGAGCCCATCACGGCCATTACCGTAATAACAGCTTTTCCCTCCCCTTTATCTGAGAGTACTGCCATCTTCGTGTAGCTTTTGGCTTGGTCTGTGGCCTTGTCTACACCTATTTGCAAATTTTCAAAAACTCACTGTTTTCTGTCGGTTTTGAAAAGGATCAGGTCCACAGTACACGCGTTTTTTTAAAAAATCTCTCCACACAAGAACGAGAAAATGATTCTAAAACGCCCATACCTCTGCACTGAGCATACACTAGCAAGCGCGTCATTTCATTGTAACCTTCTGGTTGACTGACCAATCGAATCAATTGAGATGACTGACACTGAGGATAGGCGGTTTGCGAGTCTGGTGTTGAAAACTGGTAAGCAACTGCAACTGTCAAAAAAATAACGTTGTGGAGGAAAACATTCAGTTAATGACAACCCCTGTCTATACCCAGGTTTATTAATTATAATGCGTAACAAAACTCATGTAAAATGCTTTTTAAATGTGTGTAATAACTATTTCTTTAGTTTTAAGTTAATCAACCGAATATTTAGCATTTTATACGGTGTTGAAATGCACGCCATGAATAAACTAGTACGACTAGCCTATAGGTGTATTCGGCCTGGAATACTCCTGTATATTCCAGGATACTCCACAGATAATCGGCTGTATCCGGCAGTTTGCAGCTCTGTTACGCGGCATGGAATACTCCTGAATATGTACCGTGTATTGGGGTCTGCCTAGAGTCCTTAGTTGCCATGGTGAATAATCCCTTGGGGGTGCTTGCAAGGGAACATTTGCACTTCACACCTTGGGCCACCAGATATCCTGCAATTGGTCAAAAGTCTTTCTTTGGATTGGTGGAGCAATGTCTTGCCCCTCCTCTAAAACCCTTCCCCATTGGTCCATTGTGGCTCCCCAGACATGAACTCATATGGTTTATATTATTATTATTATTATTGTTAATATTATTACCATTATTATTATTGGTGGTGGTGGTGTTTTATGTTCATGGGTAGATTGTATAGAGTCTGGCAAACAAAAATGAATTACACAAATTTTATTATAAATAAAGAAAATACAGTATAATATAGATTATAAGGCATATAAATTGACAATTATATATATCAATGTACAATATGTAACAGAATAGAATACATTAGAACAGAATATACTGTAATGTCATAGTATATAATACAAATGCTTTTTGGGAGCATAAATGAAACTCTAAATGTTGAGCATTCCCAAGAACAACCCAGCTTCCGTGGTCTCTATTCTGTAGCACCCCACACAGTGCAGACAACTTTGTGCTAGGCGCTGGCCTTCCATCCAAGATGGCGGCGTCCTCTTCAGAAATTATATCTACTGATGCGGTCCTCCATATGGCAGCCTCTTCCTCAGTTTAAAGAACACTAGCTCTGGCCTTGTGCTGATGCAAAACACAGTGAAAACAGAAATTAGATCACTGAAAATAGCAAATGGAGAAAAAGTCTAAGAACTACTAGGGAAATGATGTTTTGACTTACTCTTCTCCTCCTTTGCCTCGTTCGAGGGGCGATCCTGCCCCTCTCTTTGTTCTCTGGATTCACCCGGTAACTCTTTCGAATAGTCTCAATAGGTCTTGCAGAATGCTAGAGAGAGAAAAAAAGCGGAGAAGAAAGGAAGATTGATTAAAAGTTTGTTTAGAATTCCAAGCACTGCTATGAAACAATCGCGACGATATAGTCTACCAACAAAACACGTTGTCTTACCTTATCCGTGGATCATATCTGTGTGTGTTGTTTTCAGCATTATGGATTCTCCGCACAGCTTCCTGTAGAAGCAACATTAATACAAGAGTTAAATTCAACCACATTAAGGGATAAAGCAGATAAAGAAATGTGAACGTATCAGAATGCGCGGCAGTCAAAGAGAAAGCCAGAAGGCTACAGAAATAAACTTACCGAAACAGAGTTATTCCCCGCTCGTCTTCTTTTTTTGGGCAGACTCCTCTTGCACCTCTTTGATGGGACTCCATCCTGTCCAACCGCCGAATAACATTCTCCATGAACGTTTACTGCTGTTCAGACATCTTCTTAAAAATGCGTTTAACGGGGACACCAGTTGTTTGTTTTCGTTCGGACTCGGCGTTGGAAAAATTGGATATTCCCGGCGCACGAGTAACCTCTCCACTCTGCTGTCCGTTCGAAAACTCAAGTGTTCTTTTGCAAGCCATCAATACGCACACTATCGACAGAATACGGACTACAACTTCTGTAATCCTTCTGTGACTTGCTTTTCCTACGTACAGGTAACCCCTTCCCCAAAGCAAATTTCGCGCTGCAGTTGCACACAATACTATTGGTTACTGTGACCCTACACCTTGCACGCACAGAAAACTGATTGGTCAGGACTCAACCTTAGATTCTAAGTGGGTGGTTTGAAAACGGGGCGCGTCCTCGTACTGAGGAGAAACATTCCAACCAAACAAGCGAGGAACAACAACAAAAACTCCTATGCCCTGTAAATTTTTTTTCTAAAAACCTCCTGTATCCTTTGTCCCGCATCCCTCATACTGAGATAACGTCCCGTATTTTCGCTGGTCGTTTGGTTTTCAACTGTCAGAAATAAAAAATATATGGATCCGTTATTTTACCCGCCCGCACATGAGCTGCTTATGCCGTTGCGGCATAGTTTCTAATCTATTTAATAGCGCTATGTCAAAAGCAGTAAAAATGCAACATAGCCGAGTTTTTTTTAAAAGCCTTGCTTTCACCAAATGGCTGAGAGGAGAGCATTGAGGGCGGTCATCAAGAGGCTGTGGCGGCCGTCAATCAAACTGTGCAGCTGTGGCGCCGACGAATTTCTTTGCTACGTCACAAAAGCCAAACTTAGTAAAACTTTACAGATATGAAGGTAAACGCTGTCAGCCGACATCATGGTCAAAAAGAAAGGAAAAAGTTCTTTTATCCCTTCTGACCATGCTACTCATCCAATAGAGATTTTGGCTTGATATAAAGATTTGCATTGAAATTGTTTTATTTTATGTAATATTGTATTTTGAGCCTTATTTATTCTTATAGTTGGATTTGGTCAGGGGTTTAACTTGAAAGACTTGAGCTGTGTACAGTTGCCTTTGATGGGCCTGTAATGGCCAATGCATGTTGGATGTCTATCAATACAAGTGTATACAAGTGTTTCTTATTCAATTAGACTGACATTATATCTAAGTTTTACATCATCTCTCAGCATTAGTAACATGTCCCACACAAACTTACTACTTGTCCCCCATTTGGTCTGTTTGCATCTGGTCACCCTGTACCTTTGACCCCAAGTAAAGGACAGTTGCATAACCATCAAATATGTAATTAATGAACCTCTCATTTAGACTTTTTTTAAATTATGTTTTCAGTGTGTTTTTGTATGCTCCATTTGAAGTGTCCATTGTAATTTAGCTGCAGGACAGAGCAATGACATTAAAGGCTACATGGGCCTACCACTGCTGTATTATACACCATGCAACACCTAACAAGTTTGTGTGGTTATCAAAATATAGCCTAAATATTACATATAGGCTAACTGATAGAAAATTACAGCGAGGAAGGGGGGCAGGCTTCTATACCCAGTCCCACCTAGACCACTGACAGTTATTAGCATTTGAAAGGCCAAGCCATCAGCTAACGACTGTGGTCATGCGGATGCCCAAAAACTGCCGTCTAACAGCTGTATTTGGACATTTGCGGGAGTTTTCAGGTCCGCATGACAAAGTTCTGCGGGCATCCGAATACCTCCGGAAAACAGCAGGTTTAGCGGAAGTAAACTTTGTTCGGATATTTCCGAATACACCACTTTTCATGCAGTGCTAGGCAATGGCCTTGAACTCAACTGATGGATTTTTGTCTTTAAGAGTCATAAAACAGTAGAGACAGTGTCTCTTGTTGCAAAGCCAAATGTGTCATCACCAGTTTGGGTACATTTTGGGACTGAACCCAATGACAAGGAGGAAAGAAAACTCGCACCTATTGCTTGCACTTTTACACATAGGTCTCTTGCTATACCGGAATTTGAATTGTTCCCCCACTTGTAAATTGCTTTGTACGGAGCCCGGGAGGGGCCAATTATAAATTGTTCGCGCGTTTTCGTTTAATGTGCTCTCGAACTAATAAAGCGTGGTCTCGGAATGGTATAACGTGCGCACAAAATTTACAATGTAAGATATTCGTGCGCACCTTAAATGAATCGTGGGTACGTTTAAGAAGATCGAGCTCATGATGTACTATAACGTGTGCGCGTTTATTAAGTCGTGGCCACGTTTAAGTAGATCGAGCTCACATGTACCATAATGTGCACGCTATATACTTTAACTTGCTCAAGAAGTCAGAAAAAAAAATTGCCCAGCCTTTCGAGGGCTCCGTAGCATTGGGTGACCGCGTCAGCTTAATAAATAGAAAGGAATGGAACCAGCCAATTTAGAAGAGGCCGTATGTCGCATTTGTGGTAAAAAGGTATCAGTGAGGCGAGCTAAAGCCAGGCTCAGACTGCACGACTTTAAAAATTCTAATATCGCGGAACTGCTCAAATTACACAACTGAGATGCCATCAAGAGTCGATTTCACCATATTAAGGGACAAATAACGTCAAATGAATGAATAATTAACCACAAGGTCTGCTTTCTTCGAATACCGCGGTAAGGAAATATCTATACAGCAACAGCCCTAATTTTAACAGACAGACCCTCCTGGGCAGAGATCAAATAAATGATTACATTTTCTCACTTCTTATGAACACATCAACACAGATAAAGTGAGGGATTTGGGCCAGGTTTAGAGACTATGCCCTAAAGTCGCAGTGGCGAATATTCAGGCTGTATGTTTTACCGAATATGTGTTCACAGAGACTTTAATAACCGCTTGCTGTTTTTTTGTTGTTGTTGTTGTTTTGTTGTTTTGTTTTTTGTAGGGAGAAACAGTCAGAGTACACAGAGCAGTGAAATCATTGAATTAACGGCGCAGAGACCACAAAGTAAAAGTAAGACATCCATTTTTATTTTGATAGCCTCTTTTCCTATTCAGTCAGCATTATTATTTTTGTTTCATTGCTGTCAAAGATCAGTAAGACCTTCTATAATGTGGAGCTCACTCCTTCTGTGAATAAGATGATAATGTCATGTTTTACCAGGAGTTTGCCTGTTGTTACTTAGTTTGTCCTGTACTTGTTTGTATCATGAGTTATTCCCATACTGATTTGTACTGCACATTAAAATCTTTGTTTACTTCCCCACAGATCTCTGCCCATTAAAAAAAAAGAGACTGTAATGATACATAGCTGTATTTGATTAAAGCTTTTAATATTTGAATGGATTTTAGTATGTGCGGAGGAGACAGAGACAGTGAGAGAGAGAGAGTCTGCGTGTTTAGGGATAATTCAGACTGACTTTAGTCAGAAATTAAACTGGATCAACTAAGTAGCCATCACACTGGTATAGTCAGGCAGACATGAGAGTAACAGGGTATAAAGTGATCCAAAACTCAGCAAATATACTGGAGTCAGATCTGGACTGTAACTCATAATGTCCACCTCAAACCTATGGGCAGGTCATTTAGGGGTCCAGGGAAAAGAGAAATCTAATGGTCATTTGTGTCCATCACAAAGAAGACACATTAGTCAGTATTCCCCTCCTCATGTCTGAGTAACTGAGTAAAAAAGTCATTGTGTAAAATTGAAGTGGTTTGTGTAATGATGACACTTTGGATTACTTTTATTCGATAACATTTGTAACTTTTTGTAACATTTTGTTTGATTAGGACTATATTATTGTATCGTTAATTCATCAACTTGCATGACATTTATTTGCTTTGTTCTTTGAAGGTGAAAACAGCGATTGTTATGATCATGAGTCTCAACAGCCAAGTACACCTGGTAAATCTTCATTTTCACTCAGAAACACACACATTTTACTGTTACCTTATCACACACACCAAGATCTCATTTCATATCCTCAGAGGTACCTGCACATCACAGACACACTACAACTTTAATGTTACACTATCAGACAGCTCAACCTCCTCTGAAATCTACAGAGGGACAGGCTGAGGATTTGATCATATACTAGTGCTAAATCTTGAGCTGTTTCTGTTTCTGTAGTCTAGGGCTTCATGTGGCAGAGTTTGGTTAGACATAGGGTGTTTGTAGAGGTCAGTTTTTCAGACAGTATTTTACATACTGTGGAGTGCTACTGTATGCTGATAATCCTTTATTGTCAAAAGGTTTGAGGAATGACAGCGATTTAATGTGATCTTTTGTTCTTCAGATAACAGTGGAGTTGATGAAGTCCAGGACAGGGGAATTCCAATACCTGTCAGAAACACTACACCACAAAGTAAATCTCTTCCTTTCTCATTTCTAAAATATCAAACTCAGACATTTATATATTTTTTGTTACAATTATATTAGCATTTGATAAGTGAAATGGTAATTCATACACCACTGCATCCACTGATATAACTGGACAGATCAACAAAGGTCACAAATCACAGATCAGATTTGTTCTTTGAAGTTTCAGAGTCATTTAACATGACCCTTCATTCCTGGGATAATTCAATTATTTCACAGTCATATCTAAGCACTAAAACAATGATTGTAACAGTGTGAGTGCTGTATGGTTTCAAATTGAGGAAAAACACTGGCCACAGGGGCATGACAAGGTCTGAAGTCACATAACAAGCCTGCACTGCACAGGAAGGCTAACTGTGAGAACAAGGAGGCTGACAGAGAGCACACAGGAACACGGCTCAGTACTGAGTATGTGAAACACTTCATAAAGGCACACAGAAAAAAAAAAGCTGAGGCATAGGTGCCGATTTGACTTTTTCCCACTGGATGCTCGGGAAGTAACACTATACGCTTTAAACTGTGATGATGTCACTCTTCTAACCAACAACCAAATCAATACAAATAAAAATGATTAACAAACAATTCCCTCTGCCCCCAGCCAAGTCAAATGAATGCCAAATACAGACACTGGCACAAGATATCAACACATAAAAAACACACATGACGCAAATTAGCACAGCGATTGCCACTTCAACAAGCCACATGTGCTACCACTGTCCTTTCTGAGTTTGAGTTAAAACTTATCCATTTTCCTGAATGTTTAAAATGGACGACGACAACTTGTGACTAATATCAGTTACCTTTGCAACAGCCCTGATTTCAAATTTCAAAGTAAAAGCCAATGCAGAGCTTTTGATTGGTCACTTTTTGACCATGTTGCCTGGAGACAATAAGGTCACAGCCTCACCTGTCGATTAAAGATGATGTTTTCAGAGAAAACTGAGTGGTGGCTACTAGTGATGCGAGGGTCAGGGGTTTTTAATACCCACATCCACCCGACCTGTTATGAGAGCCAATCCGCACCCCCTCAACCTATAAAAATATGGGTTAATCAACCACCCAAACCCAACCCAACCTGTAGACCACCAACTTTAGCATGTATGTCATCCATGTCAAAGAGTAAGATTTTCTTATTTAGTGCTTGTTTCAAAAAGGTCAGACACTCGTGTAGACAACAGAGTTTTGCACGAGCCAACATAGGCTACAGTAAAGTGAGCAGTGTTGCACTATTTCGTTTTTGGGCTGCTTGCCCAAATATTAGTGTAGTACATTGATTGCAAGGCATAGCCTTTGGTTTCTTAGCCTAATAGCATCTGGGTCTAGGCTACTAAATAAACAGACGAATTGTTCTTTATTGTTGAATAGCAGCAAAACAAGTAACCTTCCATTAAAGACATGAACACTCTCTCTCTCTCTCTCTCTCTCTCTCTCTCTCTCTCTCTCCCTCTGAATCTGAATCTGAATTTATCACACTGTGGTTGAACTGGTCAATGAGCATGGCCTAATTTTATTCATGAACTGATCTGTCCTATCCGTTCTTCCAAGTGGTACAGCAGTGTGACTTTGTGGACAGATTCAAAGTATCTTGTCACAGCCTGATGTTTCAGAGCCCCAAGGAAACAAACAAACAAAAAAAAGATACAACCACTCCTGTTTATCCTCACAGGTAGTGCTGCATATGGCGCATTATTGTTCAATGTAATCTACCTAGACATTGCTGCCCGGATACATCACAAAGGAGTAGTGATGATTCAGGGTTCCAACACCCCGGGGATATGTCACAATGGTTCTAGTCAATCTTTCTGTTTAAAAATGAGATACATGAAATTTGTTGATTTCATGCTTTAAAAGCACTATGGAAATATTGTTTTTCAACATCTTAATGGGTCTGAGTGCATGTTTTTGGGCTTCACTTTTTAAAATTATATTTGAAATAACACATCTCAAATTTATAAATGTTGTGGCAGAACAGTATGAACTGTGAAAGGAGTATATACATTTAAATAAGGTCCCAATCTTTTACATTATGAGTGTTACAATATTTGATTGTGACGTAATCTGCTTCAGGTAGAGTATCACTCCTTTATTTTTTCATTGACCCACATGAAGTGGGTAGCATTCATATTCACAGAAAAAGGGCTGTAGTTCTTGGTGATTCCTATGGGCAGCACAACACATCATGTGTATACAGTAAACAGGTCATAGTGTTCTTACAGTTCTTACTTTGCTTTACTGGTGATCTGATGCTCACGGACAGAAAGTTATTGGAAGTGTACCATGTCGTTTTAAAGGTAAGATTTTGTCATACATCCGTAGGCTGTGTTATTACCACCACCACCACAGCAATTACAGTTTGCTTGGATATGAAATATAGTTTTTTATAGTTCTTCTTCTTCTTCTGTCTTTTCTGTCTTTTCTTTGTTTGTTTGTTTGTTTGTTTTTTAGCAAATTCTGTCTGAGCATGTACACACGTAACGACTGTGAAGGAGAAGAGACGGCGAACCAGGACCATGTGACCCTGAGATCGTCTGTCCCCCACAGTTTCACGCTGAAAGGAGTCACACATAAGACTGAGGCCACACCACAAAGACAGAGGCTATGTCCAAAATGCCACACTAGTGTACTGCATACTGCATACTGGCCCAGTATACACTGTATACTGCACATTACTCCCCACCCCAGTATACACTATGGTACGCAAGTATGAGAGCTGTCGTGTAGTGTACTACACATTTGCTATCAGTTGGGCTATTTGTTCTGTTAAAAACAAATAACACACGACTACAACAAACATCTATCAAAAGTAGCCCTACAAGAAAGCATATGAAGACTTACTACACCAGAATATGCAACTGATACCACCTTGTGGTCATGTTCTGTATTACACCCTTAGGCCTGAAGATCGACAGCTGATGTGGTGAATTGATTTTGTTAACTTATGTGGCTAACTGTTGTGATTAGCTGATATGGTTAACTGATGGAAACCTCTATGTGATGTTGTAAAGTAACTGTGCTGTCATTTATAAAGTGCACATAATTTGATAAAATCACGCAGAGCCACAATGAACCACTTTGAAAACAGTAGTTCCACACCAAAAACATGCACATCAGAAGCGTCAAGATCAGTCAGCAGGAACAGATGTGAAAAAGGCTGTGTTGAAACAAGCAGAAATAAATTTGAATGTGCTGTTGCTGTTGTCTGTTATGTGTGACCATAATGAGATCCCTTTAGAGGTGAAATGAGTCATGAGTCTGTTCCAACTGATCCAGAGTCCATTCAAAGACAGACATCTACACATATTCATAACCATCATGATCATCATCATCATCATTATCATGCTCAGAGGACCAGGGTATCATGAGATGTAATTTAATCATTTGAAGACATAACCTTGTGTTTCCTGTGAAGAAGTCAGACTTATGGATTCTTTTTCATGTCCATTAGAGTGATTTCATATTGGGACGCTGAAGTACTTTAAAATACATTTTTTATATTCAGAAATGGAACACTTAATGACTATAGTCTATGGTCAATACAGATTCATGAGAAGGGTCTTATGGACTGGGAGGTTTTACATTATATAGACATATTTCATACACTTCATTTTTAAATGTGTCTTTAAGTGATATTGTTCAGTTACCAAGTTATTATTTTGAAGATGTGCATGTTTGCATTTTTGTAGATTAAGATGCCTTTAATTAAGTTGTTGTATTTGAAAACATTAGATTTATGAGTGACAAAGGTGTCAAACACGATCCTCAAAAGAAATGTGAAATGACTAAATAAAAGTCAAATATTTTCGTTATTTTATTGTTAGCCTGGATAACCAAGTCAAGACCCAGTTATTGAGTTCCTGAAATGGAGATTATTCTAATGCAGTCCCATACATAGTGTGTGATGGTAAAAGGAACGTCGCAAACCAGTGAGTATTTGAATGCGTCAAAATTTAATGCATTGAGTCACGTGCCGTCCTCTTTATTTTTCCCCAGTTCAGTTTCGCTTAGAATACATTTTCAGCCACTAAAGACCTTGTGTATGCTCAGAACAGGCACATAACTAATCAGGATGAGCACATGACTGACGTATTATTGTGGCTATTGCGAAGGAACCGAACAGCCGCAGAAATCTTTCACTTTCATCTCTTTAGTTCGGTCTTAAGCTGTGGGCCTGATGGCATTCGTTTAGCCGAGATATATTTTGGAAACGTTAACGAATAAAATGCAACTTAAGATTCTCTGTCCAAACTCTACGTAGTTCAACGAATGGAGCTTTATTGCCGGACCGAAACTTTAACTGATGTGGTTAACTGTTTGAAATGTAAGTGACGCTGCACTTACTGTGCACATATTTTGAAAAGATAACACAGCGTCATGAGTCTTTACCGTTCCATATGTGGCCGAACGTTACAAGGATATATATTTAGCAAGAGAACAGGCCAGACAACGCCACCTAAGGACTTGCACCTTAAGATTCATAACAATCAACTCAAGCTGAGGTTCCCCAAAGCACAGATAAGCTGTATAAGGATAGGGCAGAGACGTGTATTCCAGTTGATTGGGCAATTTTATTAAATAAACAAATGAGTCCTAAAGAGGAATAAGTCCTCAGTAACACAGCTTTATTATAAAAATAGACTATATAGATCAAATTGAACTACGTTGGGCAAAAAGAGACACGTTGGTCCAGAACGTGCTACCTCTACCCCCCCATATATATATTCAGAAATGGAACATTTAATGACTATAGCCTATACTCATGAATCTGTATTGAAAAGACTCTTAAGGACTGGGAGGTTTTACACTGTATAGATACATTTCATACACTTTTCATTTTGAAATGTGTCTTTAAGTGATATTGTTCAGTTACTAAGTTATTATTTTGAAGATGTGCATGTTTTCATGTTTTGGTCAAGTAAGACAACATGATGAGCCTTCACAGCCCCAGATATTTTCTCTCCATGATCTCTTCAGCCAGACTCTCTTCAATGGGTGGAAAAGACTAAAGCACAGGGCACAGAGAGACTGAGAGAGAGAGAGATCAGTTCAGAAATGAAAGGATGCAGAAGGACAGTCTATAACAGTCTATCTGCCCTGAAGTCAAGAGTTATCTTTATTCAGCTACATATTCACCAAAAAAAAAAAAATGAAAATGTCCATTAAACTGACATGAATTCTAATCCTCTAACAGCCATAGAAATTTATTGTGCCATATCCGCTTCAAACTGTATTCGTTATTTTGTAGGTGAGTAGGCTACAAGGTACTGACTTCACATTTCACATTCACAGAAGAATAATAGTGTCTCTAGACATTTTGACATCTTGTTTCCTGTAGCCAACCGCTAACTTAATGTTGTGTCGAGCCGCTCTGTGGATCCTTTTTTTTTAAAGCTACCTCTACATCGTGGTCGAGACCGGTGCTTTACGTCATAAGGCGAACACTGATTGGATCAACTTTACAAGCTATTAACGTCGCCAGACAGCAACAGTCAGTGTACGTGTAGTTTTAGTTCATTACAAATCATTTGAAACACCGAATCTGGATATTTCTGAATTCCTAACTATTTGCAGAAGCCATGAACTCTGTTAAATACACTTTGTTACTTCTGAACTTTATGAGTGTTGTTTCGTCAATACATGGTAAGTTTACTGTAATTTCTTTTATCGTAAAACATTTTATTCTTGTTGATTAGGATATCCTTGATTAAACTGCTGTGTGAAAACGAAGTCAGATTTTATATGAGTGACAAACGTGTCGAACAGGATCCTATAAAGAAATGTGAAGTGAATCAAACGTCAAATACTGGCGTTATTTTATTTATCGTAAGCCCGAATAATTAATTAAAGACTGGGCAACTGAGTTCTTGACTGAGCAATTTATTATTCTGATGTCGAGAAGGGAATTTTGAAAATGAAAATATTTATACAGTTCCACACATATACAGCTAGCGTAAACAGTGAGTACCAAATTAAATGAATATTTTCTGAGTGTGTCAATAAGGACAGGCTACGTAATGTGTCACCTGCCCTCCCGATGTGCAGCATGTTTTTTACAGTTCAGTGTCGCTTAGAAACCCTTTCAATCTATGAAGAACTTTTTTTTTTTTTTTTGCTTAGAATGGGCACATAACTAATGATCATGATGGGCACATGACTGACAAATGATTGCGGCTATTGCGAAGGAACTGAATTTTCCAGCCGCAGAAATCTTTCACTTTCATGTCTTTCTTTCTCTTTAGTTCGGTCTCAAGCTATGGGCCTAATGGCATTCATTGAATTGAAATATATTAATATAGGTTCTCTGCCCAAATATGGCTCAGTTTAACGAATGGAACTTGATTTTCTAACCAAAACTTTAAATGATTATTATATTTATTACATTGCGACGCAACACTGCGGAGAGAACATGGATATATTAACAATGAAGTTAGCCGTTCTAGGAATTATCGTTCGTGATTTAAAGCTTGCACTGGAACTGGAACACTTAAACCCACTCAAGCATATTCCTCATTTTTATCCACAGCTTTAGCAGAATTTGCACTGCAGTATTCCTCATTGCTTGAAAAATACAATTCCTTGAACTGAAACATACTCTTAAGCAAATCCATGAACTGTAACATGGTAAATCAAGTAGGAGGATTTCGAAACAACAAGGACTGATTTAAAATTTCTGTCATTATTGGCAAATCATATCAGTTTGTCACACTCACAACAAACTGAATGTGCCCTGCACACTTTTTTCTAGACACAACAGGTTGTCCCATTGTGATGTCCTGTCTAAAGAGAGAGAGAAAGACTGTAAAAGACCTTTAGACTTGTCAGAGACTATAGTATGACATGAAAGCGAATGGCTGAGTTCACGAGACCAAGTTGCACAGTAAGCATTTATAATAAGAGGAAATACCAATGTATTCAGACTGATGTCATGGTGCTTCTTATATGAAGAATATGCAGAAACTCTCTGTGCTGGAGAAAACAAAAAGATACATTTGAAGAGAATGTCCGTTCTATTCTGAGCTGAATTTGTTGCCAGACATTTTATTTAACAATGACCTCACATTTTCACACACTTCAGAAGGGTTTTGTTTTTGTGGTCGTGCTGATGTGGCAGAAAATGACAAAGAACACACTTGCATCATATGATTATCAGGAGATTTTTGAGGAAATTCCAAACTAGAAAAAGATTATGTATGGTTTAAAATCTGTTTCTTCTCTCTTGACCTGTACACATATCTTGAATTAATATATTTCTCATTCTTTGGAGGCACAGAACTTAACAAATTTCACAAGCACTTCACAAACATTCTGTGGTCTAAAACTGGGTCTATTCCTGTTTGTCTCTTAAACCCTCATAATGACATAATTAAATATGATTGTGATGTTTATGGTGTAGAGTGTCACTCACCCTCAGACACTGTATGAAGCTGACCAACGGTGAAGTCATCTACAGTCAGATTTACACTGATTTATGTTATTTGGAGGCTTCACGAGCATTAGAATGTTCTCCTCACTTTGATATAATACAAACAAAATCAGCTGCTTCAGGAGGCTAATCTCCTTACCTAAAGATTTTTGTTTTTGATGTCTAAAAAAAATTAGATCAATATGATATATATCACTTATTGTGCAAATATCTGCTTAATTGTTTCATTCTTTGGTTAATCTTTTATCATCTTATTAATTGTTTTTCTCTATGCAAGTGTTCCTTCAGATGATTGTAAGGATCAGTGAATTTCACCATGACAACTGAAGGTCTATTGTGTAGAAACACAGTGTTAAGGAATTGTTACAACCCTTTGCTGTTGGCAAAGAATTACTCCTATAGGTTTCTTTTGTCAAATTTCATACAAACACTGGTCCACAGTGACGGATGACTCATCTCACAGTGTGACACAGTCTTCATCATTAGATAGTCCATTATCTGTGCTGTGTGCCTCACTCTTCTCATAAACATGCATTGTGAGGTGAGCTTGGTGGCTGTTGCACTTGTGGAGAAAAAACCCAGAAGTATATTTCAGGATACAATCAGTTTCATGGCTATGCTGTCCTGCTCCACATTTATTTCTCAGTCACTATGCAGTGGTGTATGACACAGCCCATTGTGCTGTACTTCACATAAGACTCACACAGGAAACAATATAACAATATAAACAAGAGATGTATTCACAGTGTTCTAATGATCTAAACTGTCATAAGCATTTTGTTTGGAATATGCCAAAAAGCACTGTGACCAAAACTGAAAAACTGTTTGCCTAGAAGACAAATGCAAATATGATAGGATAAAGAAGAAGTCAATTCTGTCAATTGCTTGTAATTTATTGGGGGTTGAGATATGTAAATGAAAAGCCATGTCATTTCATTTAAAAGATGTCAGATGAAGAGTAAGAGCTCATCAGAGAGCCCTAAACCCTTCTGTGTGATCTCTTCTGGTTCTGTTTGGACTCTCTCCTCAGAACTGGAGTATCACAGCTCTTCTTGTCATTTTAGTGCACTGAACTGGATCCCTCTGTCTCAGCAGCTTGTCAGACTGGACCTGTTGACCACTTGATGACTAGTGTCACCACCAGTATTTAAGGACATGTTTTTACACTTACATTTTTTTCTCTACTTACAGATACCACTCCCCCCACCTCAGAGACTGACTCTTTTTATAGAATTTACACCGTCCTGTCCAAACCTGTGTCTTCACATGGCATCTATGAGTTCAGCTATATTGGCATGCTTAACTGGAGAGAGATATTTTATGCCAATAATGAGAATCAAAGCCTTGAGGCTAAGGAGGACTGGGTGAGACAAAAACTGTCTGCAGAGGAGTGGAAACAAGAGAATGATATACTGTGGCATGCAAGAGAATTTGTCCCTTATCTGTATGTACTGATAAATGAGTATCTGAACACAGTCTTCTGTGACATAGATCCTCAGACATTGAGTACAGAGGAGATATGGAAAACATTCTTGAAAATTATAATGATGTTGATGGGACACAGTGAGTCTGGTGAGTCACTAGTCCACAAGTCACATAATCTTTACAAAACGTGTGTAAAGAATTTTAAATGATTTAAAAGTGTTTGTTGTTTTTCATGATCTTCCTGTTCATTATTCACAGACTCAGAGCTTCATGTCCTCCAGAATAGACGAGGCTGTGAGATTGAGGAACTGCCTGGTGGTAATGGAACATTTCTCAGAGGAGTTGATGAGTATGGTTATGATGGAAAGGACTTCATTTCCTTTAATCTTTCCACTATGCATTGGGAGACCTCTATCGATAAGGCCAAACCTATTATTGAAATCTTGGACAGTCACTATAATGTGAATCAGCACATAAAGGATATCGTTGAGCAGTACTGTGTGGGCAAGGATAGTGAGTTTACGCTCTATCAGAGTCAATACCTTAGGAATAAATGTAAGTATTTCTAGTGCCATAGCAGTTTAAATTCTTTTTTTGCAATCCTGCAAAAATTCTCAAATTTCCTGAATCTTTGCATTTCATTCACTCATTATAACAGTAATGTGCTGTAGAGTGTTGTAGAATTTTTGATATGAGACTTTTTGAGGGTTTTTCTCCATTTTAAAAACAATTGTTTTGACTTAATACCAATATCTTTTTATAGCTTTTAATTTTTGCAGACATTTGATTTACTATATGATCAACTACACGTTCAGACTCTCAGGGTAAAATAAGATGATTTCTGGTCTTTTTAACTACAGCTGCACCAGATGTGTTTGTGTTTGCAAAGAGATCTCCTGCTCCAACCACAGTGGTCCTGACCTGTTGGGCCACTGGCTTTTATCTCAGAGATGTGTCAGTGATTATCAGGAGGAATGGTTTCCCAGTACCTGAGACACATTTGACATCTTCAGGTGTTAGACCAAACGGTGATGGAACCTACCAGCTGTGGAAGAGTGTGGAGATCCTGAACTCTGATGAAGAACATTATGATTGTTATATGAACTACAGGATCCTGAATGAACCAATAATTGTCAAGTGGGGTAATTATAGTCACAGTTTAATATTCCATATTTGGATTTGTAAAAGACGGATCAGGGCCAAAATATAACAACACTGTAATAAGCATTTTTGCAAATATATACTTAATATATAATGTCTTGGGCTGAGTGTAGGGCAAATATATATCAAAGTTGTCTTGTGTCAGCTTGTGTCTTTGTAGGTTGTTGATCTATGTACTGTGTATGAAAGTGTGATATTTGATACAGTGGGTTTGTCAGTAGAGGACGGTTACACAGGGATGATGGTGATACTCCATCACTCACCCCCCAGCATTTTGCTGTTTGAGGAGAGTCTGTACTAACACTGATATACAGGGTCCTCCAATTCAGTGTCAAGTTCACAACTTCACTACTGCACATACTGACTAACCACTCCTGTTTACATATTTGTCCCTGTTTAAGGATAGTCTGATCACATACAGAAATAAACATTGCAATATCAAATGTGAATTGGTGACAAATGCCACTTCCAAAATTTTTATGTACAATATTTACAAATGAGAGTAAGGATTCAGGATGTAGTGGGATTAATAACTGGTATTACACTGTGTCTAAAGCAGCTGTTATACTGGAATTATTGCCACAAAATCAGCTCCAGGATACATCTACAGTCACAACGAATAGGGAAGTGTGACGTTCTTAGATGTCCATAATTTCGCTTTAATCTATGTTTAATCTCTCTGTGTTTACAGATGGAAACTGTTCCAACTGTGATGAACTACCTCTTTATGGTGGCATTTTAATTACAATAGCTCTGGTCATTCTTGTAGTAGCAGTTCTTGCTGGGTTTAAATTTCACAAAAGGTCAACCTCTGGTGAGTATCCAGAATCTAGAATTTAAAATTTTTTAGAGTTTATGTTTCACAAAGTGACAGTTTGAACATTACTGCACTCTTTCCGTACACATTTGTCCTTCCTGAGTCAGTCTGAATAGGAATCTGAATCAACAACTTCATGGGTCATGGTTACTTTTTCACTTGAAGTGAACTGAGAGATTCAGTGCTCATTAACACAGAACAACACATAAACCACACACTTGGTTTTAGTCAAATCAGGTCCTGATAGCTGAAATGGGCTTTGTAATCACTTGTAGGAACTTGTTGGGTGAAAAAGCGTGATTGGCTAAAGACCTCCATCTCAGGAGCCATATTTTCCATAACTGGTGAGTTAATTTACATTTCCATACCATCTAGAATGCAGTCTTACAGTCAAGACCAAGAGCATCAGAAATCAAAATATTCAATATCAGTGAATAACAGACAAACCTTACAGGGCAGAGATAAAAAAAAAATGCATTAAGTTTATTCACTTCTTATTCACACACATACACAGATAAAATGGTGGTTTGGGCCAGGCTTACAGACTATGCACTAAACTAGAGCCTTAAGAAGTCACCAGTATTCAGGCTGTATGCTTTACTGAATGTGTGTGCAAAGAGACTGTAATAACTGCCTACTGTTTTTCTCTTTCTTTCTTTCTCTCTTTCTTTCTTTATAGGTAAAAAGAGAAACAGTCAGAGTTCAGAGAGCAGTGGAAGCACTGAATTATCAGAACAAACAACACAAAGTAAAAGTGAAATGTCCATTTTTATTTCTTGTTTAGTCAGTATTGTTATTTTAGTTCCATTGGCTTAATGATCAAAGATCATTAAGCCATGGTTTAAGGTGAAGTTCACTCCTTCCATGAATAAGATATTAATGTCATGTTTTACAAGGAGCATACCTGTTATTTCTCAGTTAGTCCTGTACTTGTTTGTACAGTGAGTTAGTCCCATACTTCCGCACAGATCTCTGCACATTTATAAAACGTTAAAGAAGTGATTGTAATGATATGTAGCCTTACTGTCTGAATTTGATTAATGCTTTTAAAATTTGAACATATCTCAGAATTTTGTGTGTGTGTGGAGGGGAGACAGAGTCACACGCAGGCAGAGAGAGAGAGAGAGAGAAAGAGAGAGTCTGTGTTTAGGGATAGTTCAGAATGAATTTAGTCAGAAATGAAGATAAATCAAGTAGATAGCCATCACACTGGTACAGTCAGGCAGATATAGGGTATAAAGTGATCCTGAACTCAGTAAATATAGTGGACTAGGATCCGGACTGTAACTCCATCATCCATCTGAAACCTATTGGTGGATCATTTAGGGGTTCAGGAAAAGGAGAAATGTAATGCTTATTTGTGTCTGTCACAAAGTAGACAAATTAGTATTCAGATCCTCATTTCTGAGTTATTAAATGTCAGTAAGTGTGTTAAATTATAGTGGTTTGTGTAATCATAAAAGTTTGGATTACTTTTATTTGTTAGTTTTTGTAACATTGTATTATGAATTAGTTTACTTGCATTTTACTTGTTTTCTTTGCTCTTTGAAGGTGAAAACAGCGACTGTTATGATCATGAGTCTCAAAAGCCAAGTCCACCTGGTAAATCTTCATTTTCACACAGAAACACACACATTTTACTGTTACCTTATCACACACACCAAGATCTCATTTCGTATCCTCAGAGGAACTCACACATCACAGACACATCAGGACTTTAATGTTACACTATCAGACAGCTCAACCTCCTCTGAAATCTCCAGAGGGACAGGCTGAGGTTTCTGTCATATACTAGTGCTAAATCTTGAGCTGTGTCTGTTTCTGTAGTCTAGGGCTTCATGTGACAGAGTTTTGGGGTTAGGTGTGGGGTGTTGTAGTTTTCCAAACAGTATTTTACATACTGTGGAGTGCTACTGTATACTGATAGTCTATTGTAAGATTTGAGAAATGACAGTGGTTTAACGAGATCTTTTCATCTTTAGTTAACAGTGGAGGGGATGAAGTCCAGGACAGAGGAATTCCAATACCTGTGCACACCACTACACCACTTTTTCAAAGTAAATCTCTCATTCCTAAAACATCAAACTCAGACACTTATATGTTGTTTGTTACAATTGCAGTAGGATTTGATAAGTGAAATGGTAATTCATACACAACTGTATCCACTGATACGATTGCATAGATCACTGAAGGCCACAAATCACAGATCAGAGTTGTTCTTCAAAGTTTCAGAGTCATATAACATGACCCCCTGTTACTACGTCACTTATCTTGCTCTGATCCTAACACATATTAGCATGTGGCATGCAGTTATAGACTAATTACTTTGATCTTTTATCTGATTTGAACATGAGAGCAGTGTTATTAGGCAGAGTGAGTGATTGATGTTGTGTAGTTTAATCAACCCCATACTCATTATCAGAGCAACAGACACATGACACCCACACTGTAGTTTTAAGCTTTGATTTTAAACAAGAGCTGAAAACACAGTAGTTCATTAACAACCTTAGATTACATGTCAATTCACAATCCCCTCTGTCCTAACAAGTTCTTTTTCTTTATGAATTTAAATGTTGAGAGATAAATGAGTATATCATTAATAGAGCTGATCACACAGCCATAGTCCAGGAGACAGGGAGGTCGGGGCAGAGGCCTGACAGAACCAACTATTACATGTGACCTGAGCATTAAATTTCAATATAGTGACCAGTTTTCCAGGTACTGCCTGACTAAGACACGCCATGAAAATTCCGCTTTTCCTCTCTAGACCATAGGAGTGTTGGTGAGAAACCTAAGTCCTATGGGAGCTTTGAAGAGGAAAAGCAGATGATGACCAGTGAAGGTGAGATATTCATCTCCACTTCTGTTTTTCTCTCTTTCTCTTCAGCAGAACCACTCCACTCCCTTTAACAGAGCTACTCTTTATTAATTCAGTTTCAGTTTCTTTATCAATATTTGAATGTATGAATGTAGTATGCTATTTTTAAGTATTTTTTTATGTAATGATTTTGGTAAAACTGAGATAAAGAAAGACAGAGATAAAGGACAAGGAGAACCATTCCTTTAAATTTCACGCTTAAGGAATGTGTTTCACATGTCTCATACCCCCACACACACACATACATGTTCCTGTGTTTGTATGATTTACTTTAGCTTTAGTTTTAAGATTCTGAAAATTAATCTCTCTCCCTCTCTCTCTCTCTCTCTCTCTCTCTCTCTCTCTCTCTCTCTCTCTCTCTCTCTCGCTCAGGTTTTTTCAGATTATAAAAGGGTTGAGGTAGAGTTAGAGTTTGGAAGTTTGGAGGCATATATACAGATTATACAGATACATCTCCTTCATTTATCAGAGAGGAAACTACAGAATCAGTAGCTACTGATGGAGGTAGGAGTAATTACAAGTCACGGACAACTACCTGCAGCTGAATGTAACAAAAACAAAAGAGCAGCTAATTAACACCTCCAGCCCACAACCCCACCTGCATCAATGACGAAATCCTTGAGATGGTGGACTTGTTCAAATACCTCGGACTTTAGACAATAAACTGAGCTTCGAACAACACACCGTGGACACCCTCAAATGCGGCCAGGAAAAACGTTCTATCTATCCGAAACCTAAAAGCACTTTCTGCTGCCCCTCACCTTCTGCTACTGCTTTACAAAAGTATAGCTCAACCCTTTCTCCTTTACTGTTCCCCCTGCTTCAACATACTAACCGCCTCCAACAGGAACAAACTTACACGCATAACACACAATGCCTCCAAAATCATCAGCCTCCCCACCCCCAACCTCCCAGACCTCAACAGCAAACCCAGCACACGTAAAGAATATTCAATCACACATGACCCCAAGCACCCACTCAACCTACTCTTCACACTGCTTCCATCAGGTCATAGATACAGATCCCTGGCTTGTAGACAGGCACATAGGAGTTTCATCCCCTCTGCCATAACAACATTAAACAAAACACCCTTGTAACCATCAAGTGTAAAGATGTTACCTATATATGTAGTAGGCGATTTGTAGGGGGGAGGAGAGAGGATGCCATGCCCCTTGTTAGCACAATGACCAATATGCATCCCCCTTCTTAACCTGCCATCCTTCTGTATACTCTATGGAGTAGTGTCAGTAACCATCAGGCCATCCCCCTGATAAAAAATAACAAATCGCCCGCTGTATATATGTGTGGATGTTTTAACTGTTGATGTATACTGTATGGATGTATCTATGTCAAGGTTGTATCTATGAGTGTATATCATGTATATTTATGTATATTTATTCATGTTATGTCATGTGTATGTTAGGTGTATATCGTATTTTTGTGGGGTATGTCGTGTTTACATAATCATGTGTGAGGCTCTGCACAAGCCGTGAAAACAAATTTCCTTACAAAAGGACAATAAATAGTCTATCTATCTATCTATCTATCTATCTATCTATCTATCTATCTATCTATCTATCTATCTATCTATGTCCAGTTCATCCTGTTATTGTGGAGCTCAGTGACAACCCAGTGATCAACTATTGGCAAACCTCAGTTTGTGCCTGCTGTAGGTCTCAGTGGAGCATGGCCTACTGCTCATCTTCTTAGCTGGTGGAAATATCTTTCTGAGTCTCACTAGGAATGCTGGCATTCAGCAGAGGGTTTGTTGCAAACTTTAAATCTTACCACAAGAGAAGATCAAGTAACCAGCAGTCCTTTGCAGATGGCTGTGATCACATGAGCCAGCCAGTAAACTTTGTGCTTTTTACGATAGTTTTAATCATTAAAACCTTACTGGTTGATACTAATGTTACCCTTGTATAATTTCCTTGTTTAGATGCTTTACCAATGGTGTCCATGACTTAACAATAAAATGGCTATGGGTGCTTCAGCACTTAGAGTGAATCGCAACACAAGTGCTAAGACGAAAATGAAGTTAGAGCTCCCTTCTGTTATGTCTCCACAAGACCTCTCTGGACACGGCATAACTGAACATAGTGAGGTAGTGGTTAATGGTAGTTTCTGTTATAGATTTTCTTTTTTACCTTGCACATGTGTTGCTTAGACTGTAAGCATGTCCACACTGAGAAGATAAGGTGTAGATCCATAATTAATAAATAAATAAATACATACATACATACATATGATTTACATTGTTTATACATCACATGGACTGGAATCTCTAGGCAAAGATGCTATGGAGATGAATATATACTAATCTTAAGAATAAAATGCTTAGTAGAATCCACAAAGATAGAACAATATGAAACTACCAGACAGTTTACTTAGCAGAGTGTGCAACAAGGATACTGTTTAGCTTTAGATACCCTTAAGACTTACAACACTGTAAAGCAAAAGAACAGACTGAAGAACTTATTGTTCTCCTCTATACATTGTTCTCACACATGTAAAGCACAAATCCTCACACGGAGGGAAATAGGAATGCTGATCAGTGGTCATGCTTTTCAAACTGGGAGACATGCAGAGCTCAGAACCAGGAACAGAGATGTGGCTCTGGATGGAAAACAGGAGGAAACTTACAGTGGTGTGAGAATACAGTGGTGTTACAGTGTTCTTTAACAGACAGATTTGTAACTTTGTAACAGAGACGTCATTATCTGTATCTGTATCGGTTCAACCAACAAAATTATCTGTCTCTGTATTCGGATAGTAGACCGGGCGTGGGCGTGGCTTATACCGGAAGTCGCGTTAAATCGAGCAAATGTTGTATTTTCTAACCTAATATTCATTGGGAATACAATTTTTGTGCCTTCAAAGCATCAGATTGATTTTGGTATATAATTAATTATTAAATATATTTTCACATCCTCATACCGTACATTTCATCTCTCTCTCTCTCTCTCTCTCTCTCTCTCTCTCTTACTTTTACTTTTAACTAAACTAAGTTTCATGAACTGTTTGAACCCCACCACCATCACCCCTTTAACTGGGGGACACTGAGCAATCAAAAACTAAAAAAAAGTTTTATAATTCGAAAGATTCTGATTCGTGATTCTTGATGCAGTTCGCTAAGGAAACGTGAAATTTGCGCGGACTTGTTGGGGGCGAACATAGAATATAGTGATCACTTTACTATAACGTGAAGTTGAATGAAACGACCTTTGACTGCTTTTTTTATGGAGGAAATAAACACGTACAGCTAAAAACTACACGTTGCGGGAGTAAAACAGCTGCGACATTAGGCTTTCGTCTCGCTATCTCCCGCTCCGGACAGGGGGCAACTACAGAATACAGCGGTCATTTTTCAATAATGTGTAGTAAATGAAACGACTAGTTAGTGAAATCAGTCCTATGTTGCAAACAGGATGGGCATTCGTGTCTTGTGGCCATCCACGATGATATGAATCGATTTGAAGAAACATAATGGCTGAAGCACAGACATGCGATCATGTTTTTTCCCGAATAATAATGAGCAACCTCAGGTAGAAGAAATATCTGTTTCCATCGTATTACATTTGCTTTCCCGAATAACGTATTCGGATTCGGGTACATCCCTACTAAACACATCCTTGACAAATATCTTTACCACTCCAGCAATCTTCTGATTTTCAAAGAGCTGCAGTTCCTTACTTTGTCAGTAGAGGCCACAATATCCCCATCGCCAGTGTTCACTTTCACTTTCGATATTATTTGTCGTTCAAAAACACACACAGTCTGACGAAAAAAAGATAGGTATTGATAAGATCTGAGGTTGGATAAGGGTTAGGGACAGTAACTTTGTAGGTTTTGTGGATCTTTCATATGATTATGTAACAAATCATGACTTCAATGCTGTGAGTAGTGATGCCAGTAGGTTGTCCTGGTCGTTGCCAAGTACCAGACAAATGACTGACTAACTTACCATGACAGATCCATCAGGCATACACCTAGAGTGGGTAGTAGAGCCCGACCAATATAAGATTTTTAAGACTGATACCAATTTCGATATTTGAGGATTTAAAAATCCAATAATGATTTATCGGCTGATATTCTCTCTCTCTCTCTATCTCTCTTTTCAATCACATAACATAAACAAAGATTTTCATTTGTTATGTGTAGTTATTTAAGAGTCCAAAATAACATGACATAATGCACTTCAAAAATAAACTTGTTCTATTGTCATAATTTGTACAACAAAATATATTAAAGCTTGATAAATAATGCAGTAAACTGACACATTGACTTAGAGTACACGCTGCCGTCGAATGCATCTAATACTACACGACTTTCTGCAATGAGGACTGACTGTGGGATTTCACACTACACGTTTGAAAGAGAAGCTAGATAATGTTGTCTGGCTACCAAACCATAATAGATGGTTGTTCAGCTCACATTAATTTTTGTTTGCCTCTGGTTTAATAATTTCCAATGCACCAACTGTAACTACAGATATGAGAGTCACAGATATATTTACCATTGCTTAATTTAGGCAGAATAAATTAAACTCTACAGTTAAATCACTCAATAGCTGTAGCAGTCCTCCACTGATAGACATGGCATTAGCTAGCTTTGCTGGTAACCTAATTCATCAACGGACAGCTGCTGTAAGCCAGAGAATTCTTAGAAGTGAAGAGGGAAAAATGACAGGACCGCTGTTTATTTACTTGCTTGAACTGCCACACTGTTTCATAAATAAAGCTACAATAAAGTTTGTGAACAGCTTGAACTTGCAGTGCATCTTACATGAAATACAAATATCTTTGTTTGGCTGTGAGAACACTTTTTATTAGCCGTGAATCCTTACACCAAGTTTAACAAAATGTCCCGAAATGAAAATACATGCTTCCCTTCAGGCTACAATTTTAAGTTAAACTAAGACAGGTAAAAAAAGATAAATAAAAAAGGCGAATCATCAAAAACGTTCAAATATAGAAGACAAGGTCAATCTCAAACAATCTCAAAACTGCAGCCAACTCAAATAAATCCACAAACAACATCCTGTGTATGTTCTGGTTTCCACTGTAAACAGCAGTGGGCAACTGTGTTTGAACCATCACAAACTTCATTAAAGTAACAGTTTGTGTTTGAGCTTTTTTAAATGAGCTTAAGTAGTTCAGAATTGTTTGTAAACCACATACAGGATGTATCTTTTCCCACTCCCTTACTGTCATAGGGATTAAACTATGAAAGCCACTGGCCACTAGATGTCTGTAGTAACATACTACAGGTTTACACGATATCAGTGGACATACATTCAGTATAGTACAAAAAATGAAAAACAAAAACGTTCTATCATCTAATAATCGAATGAAATGTGACTAAAGTCTGTGGAAATGAACATTCCTAAGAGAAAATGTAAAATAAAATTTTAAAACAGCAAACCTGAGACAACGAAATATAACAAAATATCAAATGACCACAAAAAATAAAAAATAAAACCCCAACTCAACATTTTAACTCAGTAATTCAATATTTTTGTATTCACTAAATTATCAAAGTACACCACTCATGAACAAATATAAGTTGGATTGCTAACTTGTAATTGTAGATGCTAACTTATTATCAATTTTGATGTGCACCAATTGAAATAAGCAAGATAATATCATTCACTTGGGGCTTTTTTTCCAAACAGTTCATTTTTAGGTTTTCACTAATAATCAATGATGTACATGCTATTTTTTGTTGTGCTTAAAGTTATCATTTTCTGAACTTGAGTTTTATCATTTGTTTTTGGATCATTATTTTGTTTTTGTCCCCAGTGAGTACTGCAGTCCATACTGGTCAGTAAAACCTATGTGGCTGGGATCACAGAGAAGTACAGAGTTCTGTGAGTGTCTCTCTGTGATCCCTATTCAAATCCACGAGGATCTGTCCATCAAAGAAGGCAGCTCACGCTGAAACAGAGAGAGGTTAGGAGCAAATAAAATGACGATTTGTGTCACGCTATTTTACCACTAAAAAAAGGAAGGTTGTTACCGTGGTGAAGTGGTGTCGTTTCTGCGTCAGTCTCTGAAATTTCCTCATTCTGGACTTCATCTGCTTCACCATTGGGTAAAGGAAAAGACATTGTTTTTCATTAAACCTGTCCACTGACAGTCAGAGTTACACAGTCTACAGCAGAACTACTCAATTTGAAAAATAAATAAATAAATAACCTAGAGGTAGAGGATCAACTAGTGCGTGAATGAAAGATAATAAATGTCTTCAGTCTCTGAAGATATAAAAGGAAGCTGTTGCATGCCGTAAAGTGTCAGGTATGTTTATATTTATTGTATACAGGTAAATTTAATGTGTGTACACGAGTGTGAATCTTACCAGGATTACTTTCCTCTTGAGACGCAGTGTTATCAGCATCTGGCAAAATATCCATTGACATAGTGCAGATCAAATTAACCAAATCTCTCACTCCATTTATTATGACTTATTTATGATTATTTGAAACCCATGTTAATCTGTCGGTCTATACAAACATTATAGCTGTCTGTCTGGTTTATTTTGATTTCTAACTAAACCCAGCCCAGAGTATCCCTGATAAGACACACACACACACACACACACTCACACACACAGTCTCTCACCTGTATGATCACACTAATAATTTCCAAGTGTTGAAATGTCAATCAAATTAGGCGTTAGGTCCAATTATGTGCAAACACCTCAGGGAAAGTTAACAATGACTAAACCTCAGTGCAAACCAGTTTATTACTGGTTGACAATAACACTGCAGCAGAGCCAGGAATCTGGATATATAATGTAAGAAATGCAGTTTACCTCAGTAACCCTGGCAAAATCTTACAGCAGATCTTGACTGATTAAAGTCATCACTGCATTCCTAAATTTCATGTCCTCCTAGCAAAGAAGTAGAATGGAAGTTTCAGCACCTATAAGGTGCTGTCACCCTAATCGGCACATCAAAAGTGTGGGCTGTGTCCACAGAGCGGATTTTTCCACACCCTCACTCAAATCTGGACACATAAAGAATTTGTGTAGTTTGGAAGCTACATTAATGATAGAGACCATGAAATGATGTGTCTTGGTCAATGCTTGTGTTATGAATCTTTCAAAAAAACATATTTTCTGTTATACATGACAGAATATAGATAGAATATATTATTTGAATCTGCATATTCTACAACTTTCACAGCCAATGCCTAGTGGCAGAACAGTTTTTCCATTTTACAAAATATTCACACACTTCCCATGGAAAAGATAATCCAGCAATAGTAGGACAAATCAACGTGCTGAGAAAGTCGGGGGTACCAAAGGTGCTGCCATATACACTGTGAGTGCAGCTGTTTGGAAATGTATCTTTTCATGGTCTCCATCTACAGTTGTGCCTGAGCTTTTCACTGATTCAGAGTCTTGGTATGTTGCTCAACTCAGTGACTTCACTCATGCCTAACTTATCATTTCCCTCTGATACCTCATTGCCCAGACACTGTAATGACAGAGCTGCTGTGACCTGTGAACTCACGCAGTTAATGACCTGAAAGACTACTGAGGCTACTCTCTATATACAGTTAAACTACTCCTGGACATTATAATACTGCACTGCACTGCCCTGTACAGCACCTTTCGTCATTTTGCTTTCATATGATTCCCTCTTCACAAGTGTGCCCTGTTATTCGGTGGGGAGCTGAACTTGATCAAATTATTGTACAAGATTTTTTTGCACTCATTTATTTCAATATTTGTTGAGTCTATAGTATTGTTTATTGTTTATATTGTCTATAGTATTTATCATTAACTTAGCTGTTTTTCAGATATGCGATCATAGTCTGAATTTCTTTCTTTCTTTTTTTTTTTTTAATTTATTATATCATTATTTATCTGTCAGCTTGATTTACACTATTTAATATTCATTGCTATCACTGCCATTTGTCTGTTTAAAAGACAAACAATAATATGAATGATATATATAAATGAATAAGTTGCCAATTCAATACAGAAATTAGATTGAAATCACAATAAACTAATGTAGAAAACAAGTGATCACAAGAAAATCGGGTGTCTCACTCTGTCTGGTTGATGTCGCATCTCTCATTTCAAGACACACAGCGCACCCTGATTGTTGACCCTGATCGCCACCTGAAAAAAAAAAGAGTGGACAGTCTCTTCATGCACACATTCAGTAAAGCAAATAGCCAGAGTTTTGGTTACTTGTGTGTAACCATAAGTATCTGTTTTAAATTACAGACAGTTAGATTTTTCACTCTTCTTAGATGAGATTAAATGTATATCAGCATACTCTTGAGGGGCTATTTTTACTTTCATGATACTTAGTCCAAAATCTATGACTTTACCTGTCCAATGGTAGTGCAATAGACCAAACTATACTTCAACATATGCTTAGATCAGGGGTGGGCAAATCGGTCCTGGAGGGCCATAGTCCTGCTGTTTTTCTTGTCAACCAACTAAATACAGTCTCTGATTGGCTGAAGAGCATGCACACCTGTTTTCAAAGTGAAAATCAACAGGTAGCTAAGAGGTGAAAACAAAAACTGGTGGGACACCGGCCCTCCAGGACTGGATTTGCCCACCCCTGCCTTAGATTTTCACAGATGAGCAGATGATGAATATTAGACTTTTTTGAAATTTATCTGGTCTAATCATGCAGTTTATCCAACAAAATGCCAGTGCTGTCACACTGATATAAGAATTGAGTCAAACAAAATAGCATTTATCTGACCACTACTGCGGCCTGTCTGTTAAAATCACTGATGTAGAATTAGTGCATGGCTGACATTGTAATTAAATCGTTACTACATAACTTGAGACCCCATTTTCTATCCATGATAAAGCCTACTATTGCAAAAGAAATGTATTTATCAATTATGGAAGCTGATGTTACAAGGCACTGATATCTTCAGCTAAGACTAGGAACTTCAGATCAGCGATCAAACCTCCATGACTGACACCAGTCGTGGTTTTGTTTTAAACACTGGATCTCTCTCAGTCTTACATTTCTCCTGCGGTGACAGGGAAATACTCATATTCAATCAGACTCAGTGCATTCATTACTTATTTAGGAAAAACAAGTGAGTGCAACACGTCTGTCACAGTTCATAAAGTGGTGTTCTGTAAAATGGAACATGGTACCAAATACTGTAACCTTTGCACTCACCAGAGCACCTTCTACGAGAATGAAATACAGTGCCAATGATCAGTATGAGAAGTACAATGACACCACATGCACAAGCTGCTATTACAATTTTCATGACATCAAGATGAGGTGGCTCCTCACAATCAATGCACTTTCCATCTGTAAACACAAACAGATAAAATACGCATGAACAAAGCAAATTACAGACATCTCTAATATCATACATCATTTGACCTCATCATTTTGAGCCCTGCTGTATTTCTGAAATGAGACAGGAAATGGCATTGTAAAATATAACTTCTGCCTCAGTCAGAAACAATATGCCAATCAGTCACCGAGATAGATCCTAAAGTGCACACTCTTCATGACTGCCTGTGTATCGTTGTTGAGATCAGACTCCCCTTACACTGGACATCAGTGAGGGTAACTGTCATACTAAAAGCATCATCCCTGTGTAACTATCACTTGCTAAAAAACTCACTGCATCACCCTTTACACTGCTTAATCCTTCAGTAGACACGTAACTTAAAAATAAAGAGAGAAACTCATAGAAGTCAGTCTGCTTATATGTGTTTGTATTATATGATGCTCAGTACATGTACACAGTAAGTAATGACATGACTGAATGAATCTGAGTGTATAGTCATAATACATGCACCACACTCATTCAGAACAGCTTGTGCATCATGTTCCAAGATCTCATATTTTTGTTATGATTCACATGTTACAGATTCACATACTGAATATTAAACTGTGATTATAATTACCCCATTGGGCAATTATTGGTTCTTTCAGGATCCTGTAGTTCACATAACAGTCATAATCTGCTTTCTCAGACTCAGGGATCTCCACACTCTTCCACAGCTGGTAGGTTCCATCACCGTTTGGTCTGACTTCTGAAGATATCCTATTTGTCTCAGGCACTGGAAAACCATTCCTTCTGATAATCACTGACACATCTCTGAGATAAAAACCAGCGGCCCAACAGGTCAGGACCACTGTGGTTGGAGTAGGAGATCTCTTTGCAAACACAAACACATCTGGTACAGCTGCAATTAAAAAGACCAAAAATCATCTCATTTTCCCCTGATAGTCTAAATTTATCATTGATCATATAGTAAATCAAACGTCAGCCAGAACCGAGCACTACACAAAGACTGATGTTAAAAAAGTTAAAATGATTGTTTTTAAAATGGAGTTTAAGTCTTTAAAAGTCTGTGATTCTACTACCACATCACTGTAGCAATGAATGGATGAAGTATGATCTTGTCAGTTCAAAATCCAGTTACAATTTTGACGTTTATTTGTAAATAAAAATCTGCATATGCAGAGATTCAGGAAATTTGAGAATGTTTTTTGATTTTTGCAGGATAATAAAAAAGGACTTAAACTGTTACGTTACTATAAAAACTTACATTTATTCCTAAGGTATTCAGTCTGATAGAGTCCAAACTCATTAATCTTGTCCACACAATAGCGCGTAAGGATATCCTTTATGTACTGCCTCAAACCTTGGAGATCATCCAAAATTTTTATAAGATCTTCACCCCAGTCGACTGAGGTTTCCCACTCCATAGTGGAAATATTAAAGGAAATGAAATTCTCTCCATCATAGCCGTACTCATCAACAACTCTGAGAAATGTTCCATTACCACTGGGCAGTACCTCAACCTCACAGCCTCGTCTCTTCTGGAGGACATGAACATCTGAGTCTGTGATAGATCAGCAGAAAGATCATGAAAAACAACAAACACTTTTAACTCATATAAAACTTTACACACACATTTTCTAAAGATTATGTGACTTGTGGGCTAGTGACTCACCAGATTCATTGTGTCCCATCAACGTCATTATAACTTTCAAATGTCTTTTCCACATTTCCTCTGTACTCAATTTCTGAGTCACTGAGTATAGGCCTATGTCACAGTTGTCTTTAGATGTATTGAGTAAAATACTGATCAGTTCACACAGATGAGGGAGAAAGTCTATTTCATACTGTAGTATTTCATTTTCTTGTTTCCACTCGTCTGCAGACAGTTTTTGTCTCACCCAGTCCTGCTTAGCCTCAAGGCTTTGATTCTCATTATTGGCATAAAAAATCTCTCTCCAGTTAAGCATGCCAATATAGCTGAACTCATAGATGCTAGGTGAAGACACAGGTTTGGACAGGACAGTGCAAATTCTATAAAAAGAGTCAATCCTTGAGGCAGGAGGGATGGTATCTGTAAGTGGAGAAAAAATGTAAGTTAAACAGCATGTCCTTAAATACTGGTGACGTTAGTTATCAGGCTGTCAATAAGTCTAGCCTGACAAACTACTCAGACAGAGGGATCCAGCTCAATGCACTATAATGAAAAGAAGAGCTGTTCTGAAGAGAGAGTCCAAATGGAACCAGAAGAGATCACACAGGAATGTTTAGAGCTATTTGGTAGTCTATTTGTCTTCAACTGATACCTTTTAAATGACATTACATGGCTTTTCATTTATATATCTAAATATCCCAGTAAACTACAGTTAACTGACAAAACAATTACACATTTCAGCAGCCTCCTTTATCTTATCACACTCACAATCTTCTTAGCAAACAGTTTTTCAGTTTTTTCTGTGGCAAATTTGAAACAAAATGCTTATGACAGTTTATATCAGTAGAACACTGGGAATACATTTCCTCTTTATATTGGTAAGTTGCCTGTGTGAGTCTTATGTGAAGTGCAGCACAAAGAACAGTGTCATATACCACTGCATAGCTACTGAGAATAATATGTAGAGCAGGACAGCATATCCATGAAACAAATTGCATCCTCCTGACACATACTACTGGATTTTTTCTCCATTGGAGCAACAGCCATCAGACAGAGGGATTCAGTTCAAAGGGCTATAATGACAAGAAGTGATATGATACTCCAGTTCTGATGAGAGAGTCCAAACAGAACCAAAATAGAAGACATGGAAGCATTTAGAACTATTGAGTGGACTCGTACTCTTCAATTGATACCTTTTACATGAAATTACAAGGCCTTTCATTTAAATATCCAAAACTCCCAATGAACTACAATAACCATTACAGTTTTTAGCAGGCTTCTTCTTTATCTTAGTATATTTGCATTTGTCCTCTTAGCAAACAGTTTTTCAGTTTTGGTTGCATTGTTTTATGGCAAATTTAAAACAAAATGCTCATGACAGTTTTGGGATGACAGTTGCCTGTTAGAGTCTTATGTGAAGTACAGTACAGATGGCTGTGTCATATACCACTGCAGAGCTACTAAGAATAAAATGTGGAGCAGGACACTAGCGTTTTGAAACTGATTGTATCCTGAAATGTACTTCTGTTTTTTTGTTTTCTCCACGGAAACACCAGTCACCAAGCTCACCTCACAGTACATGCTTATAAGAAGAATGAGGCTCACAGCACAGATAATGGACTATCTAATGATGAAGACTGTGTCACATTGTGAGATGAGTCATCCTTCGCTGTTGACTAGTGTTTGTATGGAAGAAGTCTATATGAGTGTTTCTTTACCAACGGTGTAGGAATCTCACAATTCCTTAATACTGTGTTTCTATACAACAGACCTTCAGTTGTCATGGTGAAATTCACTGATCCTGACAATCATCTTAAGGAACACCTCCACACAGAGAAAAACAATAAGATGAAAAACAATTAACAAGAGAATGAAATAATTAAGCAGATATTCACACAATAAATTACATGTATGATGACTAATCTCTGTCTCTCAACTTTTTGGGAACTTTAAAAAAAAATCTTTAGGTAAAGAGATCAGTTCCCTAAAGCAGCTGACTTTGTTTGTTTTATATGAAAGTGAGGAGAACTTTCTAATTCTCATGCAGCATCCAAATGACTGTTAAATCAGTGTAAATCTGACTGTAGATGATTTCACCGTTGGTCAGCTTCATACAGTGTCTGAGGGTGTGTGACACTCTACACTTTAAACATCACAATCATATTTAATTATGACAAAACATGAATAAACCCAGTTTTAGACCACAGATTGTCTGTGAAGTTATTGGGAAATGTCTGTGCTTCAAAAGAATGAGAAATATATTAATTCAAGATATGCGTACAGGCCAAGGAGAACAAAAAGATATTAAAACATGCATAATCTTTTTCTAGTTTGGAATTTCCTCAGTAATGTGATAATCACATGACACAGACATTTTTTCTGCTACATCAGCATGACCATAAAAACAAAACCCTTCTGAAGTGTATAAAATGTGATCGCAATTTCATATAAAATGTCTTCAGACATATTCAGCTCAGAATAGAAAGGACAGTCTCTTTAAACGTATCATTTTGTCTTCTTCAGCAATAGAGGGCGTCTGCATATTCCTCGCATCAGAAGAACTATGACATCAGTCTGAATACATTTGTATTTTCTCTTATTATAAATGCTTACTGTGTAACATGGTCTCATGACCTAAGCCATCCTCTTTCACATCTCGTTTCATGCTATACTAAAGTCTTCAATAAGTCTAAAGGTCTTTTACAGTCTCTCTCTCTTAGACAAGAAATCACAATGTGACAGCCTGTCGCAGCTAGAAATAAATGTATGGTGCATATTCAGTTTGTTGTGAGTGTGACAAACTGATATGATTTGCCAATATGACAGACATTTGAAATTAGTTCTTTTTTTTAATTCTCCCACTTGATTATGATTTAAAATTTAATTTAATTTAATGTCATATTCCATGGATTTCCTTAGGACCATATTTCAGTACAATGCATTGCATTATTCAAATGATCCAGAATGTTACAGAGCAAATTGTGCTAAAGCTGTGGATGAAAAAAGAGCCAAATCTCAGAAACAAAGACAAATAGGAAGAGTCCCTCATATTACTGGAGAAGAACCTGTATAGGAAATCGTCTATTAAATACAGACCTTTCATTAATCATCCTCAAGGACTGCTTATTTTTAAACTGATTTTACTAAGTTTCTGCAGTTCCACTGCAAGCTTTAAATTATGAACAATAATTCCTAGTAATGCTAATATCATAGTTAATATATAAACAGTCTGCCTTCAGTATTACATCGTAATGTAATACACATAATAGTCATTTAAAGTTTTGGCTAGAAAATAAATGTCCTTTCCTTAAACTGAGTCATATTTTGGCAGAGAACTCAACATATTTCAATTCAACGAATGCCATCAGGCCCATAGCTTAAGACTGAATTAAAGAGAAAGAGCGAGATGAAAGTGAAGGATTTCTGCGGCTGGAAAATTCAGTTCCTTTGCAATAGCCACAATCATACTTCAGTCATGTGCTCATCCTGATCCCGTTCTGAACAAAGAAAAGAAAAAAGTTCTTCATAGGTTGAAAACGTATTCTAAGCGAAACTGAACCGTTTCTGAACTGGCAGGTAGCACAACAATTTAACTAAACACATCCGAATGCACAACAATAAAATGTTTTATGCTAAAAGAAATTACAGTTAACTTACCATTTATCGCTGAACAAACGCTCAAGTTCAGAAGTAACAAACTGTATTTAACAGAGTTCATGTTTCCGCAATTAATCTGAAATCTAGAAATATTGTGATCCGGTGTGTCAAACTATTTACCATGAATTAAAACTATAAATGCACTGAGTATTGTTCTCTGAAGCTTGGTTCATCCAATCGACGTTCACCCAATAGTTCAGAACTCATCCGATCAGCGTTCGCTTTATGACGCAACGAACCGGTCGCGACCACGATGTAGGAGTGGTTTAAAAAAAACAAAAACATAGAACTTCAGGCGGGCTCCACACGACGTTTAATAGTAGGCTGTAGGAGGGAAGCTGTCAATCAAAATATTTAGAGACAGTGAGTGTTTGTTAATGTGAGATGTGAAGTCAGTACCTCGTAGCCTCCTTACAAAACAAGGAATTCACCAGCAGTTACGCAGCTGATACAGATAAATCTTTATGGCTGTTAAGGAACATTAAAGTTCATTTTATGTCAGTTTAATAGCAGTTTAATTTTTCCATGGATATGTAGCTAAATAAAGACAACTCCTGTTTTGGGGGCAGATAGACTGCTAATGACTGTCCTTCTGGCTCCTCTTATTTCTCAGTTGATCACTCTCTTTTGGACATCTCTTGTCAGAAACGCCTCCTCCTGTCAAAAAATCAAAATCGAAATCTCAGGAGTATGGTCGTTATCTCACGTTAAGCGTTCATTGACGACCATTATCAGGAAACAGCTTAACATGCCTTAATGTCCTAAAACTGCTATCAATGATCACTAAAGTTGTCTGACATCACATATGACATAAGCACTATCTCCAGTCAAAAATGCAAAACTGAAACTCAATGAAAGGGGGAAAATGTTGGAAATGATGCGTTTCTGACAAGAAGCTCTCTCTTTCTCTCTCTCTCTCTCTCTCTCTCTCTCTCTCTCTCTCTCTCTCTCTCTCTCTCTCTCTCACTTCCTCTATCTCTCTCTCTCACTTCCCCTCTCTCTCTCTCTCTCTCTCTCTCTCTCTCTCTCTCTGTGCCCCTCTGAATATTGGGCTGCTTTAGTCTTTTCCACCGATTGAAGAGAGTCTGGCTGAAGAGATCATGGAGAGAAAATATCTGGGGCTGTGAAGGCTCATCATGTTGTCTTACTTGACCAAAACATGCAAACATGCACATCTTCAAAATAATAACTTAGTAACTGTACAGTATCACTTACAGCCACATTTCAAAAATGAAAGGGGTATGAAATAAATCTCTATGCAATTGAAACCTCCCATTTCATAAGGCTCTGGTCAATACAGCTTCATGAGTATAAAGTATAGTCATTTAATGTTCCATTTCTGCATATGAAAACACATTCTAAAGTATTTCAGCATCCCACCACTACATCACTCTAATGGACACGAAAAAGAATCCATCAGTCTGACATCCTCACAGGAAACACGAGGTTTTGTCCTCAAATAATTTATTTAAATTACATCTCATGACCCTGGACACTGGACATTGGTCTTCTGAGCATGATGATGATGATGATGATGGTTATGAATACGATGTATTTGTGCAGATTTCTGTGTCTTTGAATGGATTCTGGATCAGGTGGAACAGACTCATGACTCATTTTACCTGTGAAGAGATCTCATTATGGTCACACGTAACAGACAACAGCATCAGTGCATTAAAATTTATTTCTGCTCATTTCTACATGGCCTTTTGTGCAAAGAAAGACATAAATTGTTCTTCATCGTTATCGTGCTGATGAACTTTTAAATGGATTTTAATGATGATATCAGAAAATAGCAGTCAAAGAATGGAAGTAGCATATAAAGAAAAGAAGAGAAAAAATGGATTGTTTGTAAAAGTTCCTGAAATTTTGATTTAGAACAATACACATTTCAGTGTGTTGACCTAATCAGTGCTAAGTAGAAACCTTGAATCAACAGGGAAGTCTGATCCATGTTACGTGCTCACTCCACTGCATTTGTCTCAGGCAATGCTGAATAGTAACGCAGATATGACCTGCATAAATCTATCAGAGAGGCCAAAAGACAATACAGACTGAAGCTGGAGGGATACTACACCACTGCTGACTCCCAGTGCATGTGGCAGGGCCTGCAGCACATCACAGACTACCAGCAGAGGAGCAGGGTGGTCACAGCCAGCCACGCCACACTGCCAGATGAGCTGAATGAGTTCTACGCTCGCTTCGAGGCCCTCAACACGGAACAACAGAGAGAGGCCATGGCCACGGAGAGCACACAGAACTCATCACTCACCGTGTCAGCAGCAGATGTGCATGTAGCTCTGAGGAGAATAAACCCAAGGAAGGCGGCTGGCCCAGACAACATTCCAGAGCGGGCACTCAGGGTTTGCTCAGCAGAACTGACGTGTTTACATACGTATTCAATTTGTCCCTCGAGCAAGCTTCTGTGCCCTCCTGCTTCAAGTCCACCACCAGTGTGCCCCTCCCAAAGAAAAGCACCGTGACCTGCCTGAATGACTATCGCCCTGTGGCACTCACTCCAATTGTGATGAAGTGTTTTGAAAGGATAGTCATGACTCACATCCAGGAGATCATTCCAGACACTTTAGACCCTCTACAGTTTGCTTACCGACGGAACCGATCCACTGATGATGCAGTCAGCACTGCCATACACACAGCCTTCACACACCTAGAGGGCAAGGACACGTATGTCAGAATGCTGTTTATCGATTACAGCTCAGCATTCAATACGGTCATCCCCCACAAACTCTCTGAGAAGCTCCTCACCCTGGGACTGACACCCACCCTCTGCAACTGGGTACTGAACTTCCTAACGGACAGACCCCAGCCAGTCAGAGTTGGCACCCGCACGTCGAGCACAAGACCTATAAGCACTGGGACCCCCCAGGGCAGTGTGCTGAGCCCCCTGCTGTACACACTCTTCACACACGACTGCGTAGCCTCCCAGAACAACACTAGCATCATCAAGTTTGCTGATGACACAACAGTCATTGGACTGATCACTGGAGGGGACGAGACAGCGTACAGGAGGGAGGTTGCAGATCTGGTGGCCTGGTGTCATAACAACAATCTCTCCCTTAGTGCAGACAAGACAAAGGAAATGATTGTTGACCCAAGGAGGTGAGGGGAGCTGCACACACGACTTCACATAGGTGAGACAGAGGTGGAAAGGGTGAAAACCTTCAAATTCCTTGGCGTACACATCAGTGAGGATCTCACCTAGTCTTACAACACACAGCACATCATCAGGAAGTCCCAACAACGACTGTAATTTCTAAGAAGGCTGAGGAAATGTGGCATGCCATCCAAAATTCTTGGCAACTTCTACAGGAGTACGATCGAGAGCATCCTTACCGGCTCCATCACAGTCTGGTATGGAAACTGCACTGCTCAGGACAGGAAGGCTCTCCAGCGCATGATTAAAACTGCACAGTCCATTTCAGGAGCAGCCTTCCCCCTGCTGCAGGACACCTACAACACTGGGGTCATCAGGAGGGCTCACAGCATCATCAGGGACAGTACACACCTCCAACATAACCTCTTCACACTTCTACCGTCAGGCAAGCGCTATAGAAGTGTGAAGTCCAGAACATCAACACTGACAAACAGCTTCTATCCACAGGCAATCAGGCTTGTGAATGACTCCTTCACACATGGCCCCCTCCAACCTCTTTGACTGGAGGACCACTGACTGACACACATATTACATTACTTAATGAACACTACTCAACTCTGTACACACAACACAGCTGTTAGTGCTACTGTCCCACTACTGTCATTGTGTAATATTGCACAGTGCACTTTATGACTGCTGCTCTCTGCCCCCTTGCACATACTGCGCATGTAACTGTGACATTGCACATGCACCGTAACAACTGCACATGTAACTTAATAATTACTCCAATACTAAGTCACTTTCATAGATCTACCTCACTGTCATGGATCTACCCCAGCTGTAGTTTTCTCTTGTTTTTGGTCTCTTGTTTTCTTTATAAGATTTTTTTACTTATTTATATTGTCTTCCATGTAAGATTTTTTCTACTTATTTATATAATGTCTTTATTCACACTCGTCTGGTAACGGGAGATTAGCAAAGTAAGAATTTCATTGTACAGTGTAACTACCTGTTTTGCTGTGCACATGACAATAAAACTCTTGAATCTTGAATAAATGCAGGAGGATGAAGAAGCTGAGAACTCCTCTTGTGGAGTCACGATGGGCTTTGTCAGATGGTCTGAGAATAGACTGCCTCTTGAAGACATCCACTGTATGATTAAATACAGTTTTATAATAATGAGGCACAATAATAAGATTTCTGTTCTTTCTCACTTTGGCTGCACCAGATGTGTATGTGTTTGTAAAGAAATATCCTATACCAAACAACAATGATCCTGACCTGCTGGGCCAATGGTTTTTATATCAAAGATCTGACAACATATATCAAGAGCAAAGGTTCTCCTACAAATGTCATACAGTTAACATCTTCAGGGATCAGACCAGATGATGACGGAACCTATCAGCTGAGAAAGAATGTGGAGATTCCTCATTCTGATAAAGGATTTTGTGATTGTTATGTAAGAGAGGATCCTGACAGAGTCAGTAATTGCTAAAGGTGATAATCATAATCACAGTTTAATGTTCAGTGTCTGAATCTGTGATATGTGTATCACACACTAGATCTCAGAGTCATCTGTAATTTGTTAGTCAGTGTTGTATATGTTTATATTTGGAGATGGAAAATGAATTAATTGTGATGATCCTATTTTACTGAAAATTCCAGCTACATATATTAGCCTTACATTTCTCATACTGCTCTGGTGAAGACAGGGGCTGCAGTATTTAGAGCCATATTTCATTTTAGATCCATCTTGTATACTATGACAGACCATGTTGCATACTACGACTCTTGTTTTTCCTAAATAGATAGTAAAAATGCTTAGTCTGACAGGATAGGAAAATGTCCCTCTCACTGGAGGAAGAACATATTGCTGAGAAAAATCCAGTGCTTAAGGAACTGCCGTTTCACACCCACGTATGTGTTCAGTTGTCCACCAATATGATCACTGGCCATGGTCTCAGTATGATCTTCTTAACCAGCGTTGCCACTTTTTCTTCTCACCTGACTGTTTGCCAGGTAGACCACTGTTTACCCTTTGTTTGTTTGTTTGTTTGTGTTTGGACTTTTTTTTTGTTTTTTGTGTTTTTGTTTACAGATAAACAAGAGGAGCATGCTGATAACACCTGAGATGAAAGCAGTATGATGTGTTTGATAGAGATCTCCACTCATCTCTCCTGTGTGTTAGGATGCAACCGTACTATAAAAAAAACTGAATGCCGCCACACCCTGGCTCTCTCTTTCCCCCTCTGCTGGCCGTTTTATGTTGGGTTTGTGTTACTTCCTGGTTTCTGTTACTTCCCCATGTTAGTTTGATCATTAGTTGCACCTGAGTTTGTTAATGGAGTCCTGTTCTGCTCTGTATCCCCCTACTTTTACCTGGTTTCTTTGTGTGGAGTGTGTTGTGTGTTGTTTCCCTGAAGTTTGAATCCTGAAACCTGTAAGTTCTCAGAAGTTTTTTGTTCATCCTGTTCATTTCAAATCAGATGAAACAAACCTGCACATGCCTCCTGAACTTTCTCTTATCTGGGTTTTATTATTTTACACTGGAGCTGTCGTGCGTACAAGCCTGTATAGGTATGTCTGGACTCTGAGTATTAAACTGACCTATGGTTAAATACTAAAATAAAAAGAATGGTACTTACCAGAGTTGAGTTGCCAGGAGAGAGAGAAAAGAGCAGGTTGGATTTTGGCCTATGAAGAATAAACCAATCTGGCAGAGTATACTACTGTGAAAGAATGAGCAATGCTATACTTCAGAGGAACTGGTTTGTCTTCCTAGCTCTGCTGCCTCTCAATAAAGATTAGAACATAAGGGACAGTGTTTCATGCTTCTACATCACATTGTTTTGTCCCTCCCTCTCGCCCTTAGTGACAGCTCCCAGCAACAAAGAGAAAACAGGTTCAGAGCAAATAATCTGAACGATCAGGTGAGAGCTGAATACAGTGGAAAAGAAACACCTCAGCACACGCAAATTAAAATATTCAAATATTGACACACTGTCCTGTTCTGTGATGTAAAATGTCAATGCACTACCTCTTTTTCTAATATTCAGTCATCATCAACATCCTGTTTCTATACACCTACTATTAGCTTGCTGTCCTGAGGCTGGGGTTACTAATACAGCCATAATACCACATATCACAGAGACTTGATGGAAGTGCAGAAGATGGTGGAATACGAGTGCAGTGTTTTCCAGTGTGAGGGACTCACATCCTATCTTTTCCAGAGGTGGACAAAGTACATAACCCCATTACTTAAGTCAAAGTATAGATACTCCTGGTCAAATACTTCTCCACCTGTGCCTTTGCCTCCAGAGGATTCTGTTCTTTCTCTGTCTGTCAAAGTAAAGATATTGGAAGTTTCTGTAAACATCTGACCTTGACCTTGTTTCTAACCCCCCACCCCCCTCCCACCCAGTACCACGCTCCTCTATATTCTGTGATGACAGAACAGAAAAACAATAAACACGACCTGTGACATATCGACAAGGTTAGTACATAGGATTTTTTTAATAGCATAACATAGAAAGACAGTTTATGCATTGGGGGACAGGTGGATTTAAGACTCATAGCACTGTAAAACAAAAGAACAGACTGTAGAATGCATTGTTCTGCTCTACATGTTAACACACAATTACAACCTAAGAGAAATAGGAATCCTGATCAGTGGTCATGCTTTTCAAACTGGGAGACATGCAGAGCTCAGAACCAGGAACAGAGATGTGGCTCTGGATGGAAAACGGGAGGAAACTTACAGTGGTGTGAGAATACAGTGGTGTTACAGTGTTCTTTAACAGATAGATTACCATGATTAAAGCATGTGCAACTGATAACCGGAGTAAGTAGTAAACCTCTTAATAGAAGAGCCCTATGGCTTCATTCTCCTATCAAAACAAAGCCATAGGGCTCTTCTATTAGGAGGCTTACTGCTTGCTCTGAGTTACCTTAACCAGGTTTGTCACTAAACCATGTTCTTAAAATACACCCCCCAGTGCTCCACCAATGTGGGTTGGATATTTTGAATAGCCCCTGTTGTTTCAGCACAAGCCCCCTTAAAGATTCAAGGGCCTAACATAAAAATTGAAGTGTTGTTTAAAAATCCTGGAGCCATAGCAGTGGCAGAAAACTCTAATGCAATGATATTTTGAGAGCTGAAAAGGAGAAAAAAATGTGGGACTCTGAAAGCCACAACTAAACACATCCTCAACAAACATCTCTATCACTCCAACAATCTTCTGATTTGTCAAAGAGCTGCAATTCCTTACTGCGTCATTAGAGGTCACCATATCTCCATCTCCAGCATTTACTTTCACTTTCAGTTTTATGTCATTCAAAAACACACAAACAAAAAAATGGTCAGAGGATCAGAGGATCAGAGGTTCAATAATGGTTAGGAACAGCACCTTTGTACGTTTCCAAAAAACCTTGATGATCTTTCATGTGATTACTTAACAAATCATGACTTCAATGCTTTGAGTGGTGATGCCAGTAGGTTGTGCTGGTAGTTGCCAAGTACCAGACAAATGACTGACTAACTTACCGTGACAGATCCATCAGACATACACTTATATATAGTAGGTATACGAGAAAGAAACAAAGAGAGCTGACCACATGTCTGTTTCTCAAACTTCAACCTTCAGAACAGAAAATAACAGTTATACATGCATGAAGAAATCTGTACAAAGTCCAGCTGTATCTGCTTTTTGTATGGTTGTTGTTGCTAGGCAGCAGAGACTAGAGGAAGTGTCTACAGCAGGGGTGTCAGAGGGGTGAGTGGGTGTTTGTTGTGACTGATCAAAACCCAGCTTGATATTAAATCACAATCATTGCATTCACTGTCATTTCTCAAACAAACACAACAAAGCTTTCTAAATGATTTCTATTCAGAACTTAAAAATAATTCACTCATGGAAGCTGTCATATTCAGTGAACAAATACTATAAAAGAACGGTCTCTGATGGTCTAAGATTTTTTTTGTGGGGGGGTGGGATGGTACATTTCAGGATGAAATTTATGAGGTTAGAAATTCAGATATTGTCAGCTTTCACATTTCACATTTAAACATTTTACTATCTATTTAGGAAAAGAAGAGTCATAGTATACAAGATGGTCTGTCATAGTATACAAGATGGATCTAAAATGAAATATGGCTCTAACTACTGCAGCCCCTGTCTTCACCAGAGCAGTATGAGAAATGTAAGGCTAATATATGTAGCTGGAATTTTCAGTAAAATAGGATCATCACAATTAATGCATTTTCCATCTTCAAATATAAACATATACAACACTGACTAACAAATTACAGATGACTGAGATCTAGTGTATGATACACATATCACAGATTCAGACACTGAACATTAAACTGTGATTATGATTATCACCTTTAGTAATTACCGGCTCTTTCAGGATCCTCTCTTACATAACAATCATAAAATCCTTTATCAGAATGAGGAATCTCCACATTCTTTCTCAGCTGATAGGTTCAGTCATCGTTTGGTCTGATCCCTGAAGATGTCAGCTGTATGACATGTATAGGAGAACCTTTGCTCTTGATATATATTGTCAGATCTTTGATATAAAAGCCATTGGCCCAACAGGTCAGGATCTTTGTTGTTTGGTAACGGAGATCTCTTTACAAACACATACACATCTGGTGCAGCCAAAGTGAGAAAGAACAGAAATCTTATTATTGTGCCTCATTATTATAAAACTGTATTTAATCATACAGTGGATGTCTTCAAGAGGCAGTCTATTCTCAGACCATCTGACAAAGCCCATCGTGACTCCACAAGAGGAGTTCTCAGCTTCTTCGTCCTCCTGCATTTACTTAATTTTGATTAGGTCAACACACTGAAATGTGTATTGTTCTAAATCAAACTTTTCAGGAACTTTTCAGGAACAAACAATCCATTTTTTCTCTACTTTTCTTTATATGCTACTTCCATTCTTTGAATGCTATTTTCTGATATAATCATTAAAATCCATTTAAAAGTTCATCAGCATGATAACGATAAAGTACAACTGATGTCTTCCTTTGCACGAAAGGCCATGTAGAAATTTTAATGTACTGATGCTGTTGTCTGTTATGTGTGACCATAATGAGGTCTCTTCACAGGTAAAATGAGTCATGAGTCTGTTCCACCTGATCCAGAATCCACTCAAAGACATAGAAATCTACACAAATACATCATATTCATAACCATCATAATCATCATCATTATCATCATGCTTAGAAGACCAAGGTGTCATGAGATGTAATTTAAATAAATGATTTGAGGACAAAACCTTGTGTTTCCTGTGAAGAGGTCAGTGTTACGTGCGGCGCGTTTGTGTGTGTGTTTGCGTCTTGCTGCGTCCTGTGTTTTGTTTTTCTCTCTCGCTCCTCTCGCCTGTCACCTGACGCAGGGATCCAGCGGTGGCGCGAACAGCTGCCACTCCCCACCTGGCCTGGTGTTGCGTCCCACCTCCGTGTTCCCAGCCAGCCAACCAAAGACGGAGCACCCCTCGTCGGATGGCCAACCGGAGATGGGGCGCGGAAATTTAAAGATGCCAGTTGTTAGCTGTGGTAGATTTTCGGTCTCGTTTTGCGTTCGCTTGTGCTCTATTGTGTTATAATTACTCGCTGTATATCGTGTTTGACTGTTGTTATTGTTGACTACGGATTTGGATTACGGATTGGTTTTGGTTGCTTTCGATTGGCGTGGGGAGAAGAATAGGTAAGAAGGGGATCCCCGCGCAAGGAGTTAACTGTGTATAGGGGTTAGGTTAGAGGCGGGTGCCACTATTGTATGTTTTGTTTTGTAGGCAGTGAGCGTAGTTAGGTTTATTTTGGCTCTGCCACCTTTTTAGTTTCTCGTAGTTACGTGTGTGTTTCCGTAGGCAGTTAGGGTGGTTTCTGTTATATTTCGTTCATTCCTTTGGCACCGTCTGTAGTTCTCTCCCCTCTCCGCGTTCAGGTGTAAATATTTCTGTATATATATATATATTCTTGTAAATATTCTTTTGGCACTTTGTAAATATCTTTAATACACTGCACCTTTTTTGTTGTACATTGCTCCCGTGTCCGTGTGTTTTTTCCCCTCGCACCGTCCCAATCCGACACTGGTGGTGGGTTTCCTTTATGCTACGTCCCTGCTCATACCCCTAGACCCAACTCACCATCTGGGACGTAACAGTCAGACTGATGGATTCTTTTTCATGTCTATTAGAGTGATGTAGTGGTGGGATGCTGAAGTACTTTAGAATATGTTTTTATATGCAGAAATGGGACATTAAACGATTATAGTCTATATTCATGAATCTGTATTGACCAGTCTTATGAAATGGGAGGTTTCAATTGCATAGAGATTTGTTTCATACCCCTTTCATTTTGAAATGTGTCTTTAAGTGATATTGTACAGTTACTAAGTTATTAATTTGAAAATGTGCATGTTTGCATGTCTTGGCCAAGTAAGACAACATGATGAGCCTTTACAGCTCCGGATGTTTTCCCTCCATGATCTCTTCAGCCAGACTCCCTTTAATGGGTGGAAAAGACTAAAGCAGCCCAATATTCAGATGGGCACAGAGAGAGAGAGAGAGAGAGAGAGAGAGAGAGAGAGAGGGGAAGTGAGAGAGAGAGATAGAGGAAGTGAGAGAGAGAGAGAGAGAGAGAGAGAGAGAGAGAAAGAGAGAGCTTCTTGTCAGAAACGCATCATTTCCAACATTTTCCCCCTTTCATTGAGTTTCAGTTTTGCATTTTTGACTGGAGATAGTGCTTATGTCATATGTGATGTCAGACAACTTTAGTGATCATTGATAGCAGTTTTAGGACATTAAGGCATGTTAAGCTGTTTCCTGATAATGGTCGTCAATGAACGCTTAACGTGAGATAACGACCATAACCCTAAGATTTCGATTTTTGATTTTTTTTTTTTTTTTTTTGACAGGAGGGGGCATTTCTTGAGATGTCCAAAAAAGAGTGATCAACCGAGAAATCAGAGGAGCCAGAAGGACAGTCATTAGCAGTCTATCTGCCCCCAGAACAGGAGTTGTCTTTATTTAGCTACATGTTCATAGAAAAATTAAACTGAGTTAAACTGACATAAAATGAACTTTAATGTTCTTTAACAGCCATAAAGATTTATCTGTATCAGTGGCGTAACTGCTGGTGTATTCGCTGTTTTGTAAGGAGGCTACGAGGTACTGAGGTTTTGTTTTTTAAACCACTCCTACATCGTGGTCGAGACCGGTGCGTTGCGTCATAAGGCGAATGCTGATCATATGAGCTCTGAACTGTTGGGTGAACGCCAGTTGGATGAACCAAGCTTCAGAGAACAATAGTCAGTGCATTTATAGTTTTAATTCATGGTAAATAGTTTGACACACCGGATCACAATATTTCTAGATTTCAGATTAATTGCGGAAACATGAACTCTGTTAAATACCGTTTGTTACTTCTGAACTTTATGAGCCTTTGTTCAGTGATAAATGGTAAGTTAACTGTAATTTCTTTTAGCATAAAACATTTTATTGTTCTGGGTTCAGATGCGTTTAGTTAAATTGTTGTGTTTGAAAACGACATTAGATTTTAGATGTTTGACAAACGTGCCAAACACGATCCTCAGTAGAAATGTGAAATGAATCAAACCTCAAACACTGGCGTTATTTTGTTTATCGTAAGCCGTAATTAATCGTAGTTAATTCAAGACAGAGCTAATAAGTCCGTGACAATGGAATTTATTGTTCGATTGTCGATACGTGACTTTATATGATATATATATATATACAGTCTCACTCATATAGACCCATCGTAAATAGTGTGTAGCAAATTAACTGAATATTTTCTGAATGTGTCAAGAATTATCCTTATAAGGATACATAATGTGCCGCCTGCCAGTTCAGAAACGGTTCAGTTTCGCTTAGAATACGTTTTCAACCTATGAAGAACTTTTTTCTTTTCTTTGCTCAGAACGGGATCAGGATGAGCACATGATTGACGTGTGATTGTGGCTATGCAAAGCAACTGAATTTTCCAGCGCAGAAATCTTTCACTTTCATCTCTTTCTCTTTCTCTTTGGTTCAGTCTTAAGCTATGGGCCCGGTGGCATTCGTTGAATTGAAATATGTTGAAATGAGCTATCTGCCCAAATATGACTCAGTTTAAGGAAAGGACATTTATTTTCTAGCCAAAACTTTAAATGACTATTATGTGTATTACATTACGATGCAATACTGAGGGCAGACTATTTATATCTGAACAATGATGTTAGCATTACCAGGAATTATTGTTCATGATTTTAAACTTGCAGTGGAACTGCAGAAACTAACTTAGTAAAATAAGTTTAAAAATAAGCAGTCCTTGAGGATGATTAATGAAAGGTCTGTATTTAATAGACGACTCCCTATGCAGGTTCTTCTCCAGTAATATGAGGGACTCTTCCTATTTGTCTTTGTTTCTGAGATTTGGCTCTATTTTCATCCACAGCTTTAGCACAATTTGCTCTGCAACATTCTGGATCACTTAAATTACAATTCATTGTACTGAAACATGGTCCTAAGGAAATCCATGGAAAGTGACATTAAATTAAATTAAATCTTAAATCGTAAATCAAGTAGGAGAATTAAAAAAAAAAGAACTGATTTCAGATTTCTGTCATTATTGGCAAATCATATCAGTTTGTCACACTCACAGCAAACTGAATATGCACCATACAATTTTTTCTAGCTGCGACAGGCTGTCACATTGTGATTTCTTGTCTAAGAGAGAGAGAGAGAGAGACTGTAAAAGACCTTTAGATTTATCGAAGACTTTAGTATAGCATGAATCGGGACGTGAAAGAGGATGGCTTAGGTCATGAGATCAAGTTGCACAGTAAGCATTTATAAAAGAGAAAATACAAATGTATTCAGACTGATTTCATAGTTCTTCTGATGCGAGGAATATGCAGACGCCTTCTATTGCTGAAGAAGACAAAATGATACGTTTAAAGAGACTGTCCTTTCTATTCTGAGCTGAATATGTCTGAAGACATTTTATATAAAATTGCAATCACATTTATACACTTCAGAAGGGTTTTGTTTCTATGGTCATGCTGATGTAGCAGAAAAAATGTCTGTGTCATGTGATTATCACGTTACTGAGGAAATTCCAAACTAGAAAAAGATTATGTTTTAATATCTTTTTGTTCTGTCTTGGTCTGTACACATATCTTGAATTAATATATTTCTCATTCTTTTGAAGCACAGACATTTCCCAATAACTTCACAGACAATCTGTGGTCTAAAACTGGGTTTATTCATGTTTTGCCATAATTAAATATGATTGTGATGTTTATGGTGTAGAGTGTCACACACCTTCAGACACTGTATGAAGCTGACCAATAGTGAAATCATCTACAGTCAGATTTACACTGATTTAACAGTCATTTGGATGCTGCATGAGAATTAGAAAGTTCTCCTCACTTTCATATAAAACAAACAAAGTCAGCTGTTTTAGGGAACTGATCTCTTTGGCTAAAGATTTTTTTTTAATGTTCCCGAAAAGTTTAGAGACAGAGATTAGTCATCATACATGTAAATTATTGTGTAAATATCTGCTTAATTGTTTCATTCTTTGGTTTATCATTTTTCATCTTATTAATTATTTTTCTCTGTGTGTGAGTGTTCCTTCAGATGATTGTCAGGATCAGTGAATTTCGCCATGACAGCTTAAGGTCTATTGTATAGAAACACAGTGTTAAGGAATTGTTACAGGCCTTCGCTGTTGGTAAAGAAACACTCCTATAGGCTTCTTTTGTCATGTTCCACACAAACGCTAGTCCACAGTTAAAGATGATTCATCTCACAATGTGACACAGACTTCATCATTAGATAGTCCATTATCTGTGCTGTGAGCCTCATTCTTCTTATAAGCATGTACTGTGAGGTGAGCTTGGTGACTGGTGTTTCCGTGGAGAAAAAAAAAAAAACAGAAGGACATTTCAGGATACAATCAGTTTCAAAACGCTAGTGTCCTGCTCCACATTTTATTCTTAGTAGCTCTACAGTGGTATATGACACAGCCTTCTGTGCTGTACTTCACATAAGACTCAAACAGGCAACTTTACAATATAAACAAGAAATGTTATCCCACTGTTCTATTGATGTAAACTGTCATAAGCATTTTGTTTTAAATTTGCCATAAAACAATGCAACCAAAACTGAAAAACTGATTGCTAAGAGGACAAATGCAAATATACTAAGATAAAGAAGAAGCCTGCTAAAAACTGTAATGGTTATTGTAGTTCATTGGGAGTTTTGGATATTTAAATGAAAGGCCTTGTAATTTCATGTAAAAGGTATCAATTGAAGAGTACGAGTCCACTAAATAGTTCTAAATGCTTCCATGTCTTCTATTTTGGTTCTGTTTGGACTCTCTCATCAGAACTGGAGTATCATATCACTTCTTGTCATTATAGCCCTTTGAACTGCATCCCTCTGTCTGAGTAGTTTGTCGGGTTAGACTTACTGACAGCCTGATAACTAATGTCACCAGTATTTATAGACATGCTGTTACACTTACCTTTTTTCTCCACTTACAGATACCATCCCTCCTGCCTCAAATACTGACTCTCTTTATAGAATTTGCACTGTTCTGTCCAAATGTGTGTCTTCAATTGGTTCCTGTGAGTTCAGCTATAGTGTTATGCTTAACGGGAGAGAGATTTTTTATGCCAATGAGACAACTCAAGGCCTTGTGGCTAAGCAGGACTGGGTGAGACAGAAACTGTCTGCAGATGAGTGGAAAAAAGAGAATGAATTACTTTGGTATGCAAGAGACTTTTTCCTGAAAGTGTGTCCACTAATAAATGAGTCTCTGCGCACAGAAGTCTGTGACATGAATACTCAACCACTGAGTATAGAGGAGAAGTGGAAAACGTACTTGAAAATTATCATGACATTGATGGGACACAATGAGTCTGGTGAGTTACAAGCCCAAAAAGTGTCATGTGATCTTCAGAAGATGTGTGTGTAAAGAATTTTAAATGATTTAAAAGTGCTTGTTGTTTTTCATGATCTTCCTGTTCATTTATCATAGACTCAGAGCTTCATGTCCTCCAGAATAGACGAGGCTGTGAGGTTGAGGAACTGCCTGGTGGTAATGGAACATTTCTCAGAGGAGTTGATGAGTATGGCTATGATGGAGATAACTTCATTTCCTTTAATGTTTCCACTATGCATTGGGAGACCTCTATCGATAAGGCCAAACCTGTTATTGAAATCTTGGACCGTCTCGATGGTGTGAAGCTCTACATAAAGGATCTCCTTGAGCAGTACTGTGTTGACAAGGATAATGAGTTTAGAGTGTATCAAAGTGAATACCTTAGGAATAAATGTAAGTATTTCCAGCACCATAGAAGTTTAAATAAATTTTTTGCAATCCTGCAAAAATCAGAATACATTCTCAAATTTCCCAAATCTCTACATGTGCAGATTTTTTACAAATAAATGATACATTTGTAACTGAATGCCAAATGAGTAAGATCATCCACTCACTGCTACAGTAATGTGGGTGTAGAATCACAGATTATTAAAGGGCTTTTTTTTTCATTTTAAAAACAGTTATTTTGACTTGACACCAATTTCTGTTCATAGCTTTTAATTCTTGCAGACATTTGATTTGCTATATGATCAGCTACAAGTTTAGATTATCAGTAGATTATGGTAAAATAAGATGATTTCTGGTCTTTTTAACAGCAGCTGCACCAGATGTGTTTGTGTTTGCAAAGAGATCTCCTACTCCAACCACAGTGGTCCTGACCTGTTGGGCCACTGGTTTTTATCTCAGACATGTGTCAGTGAATATCAGGAGGAATGATTTTCCAGTACCTGAGACAAATTTGACAGCTTCAGGTGTTAGACCAAACGGTGATGGAACCTACCAGCTGTGGAAGAGTGTGGAGATCCCTCACTCTGATGAAGAACATTATGATTGTTATGTGAACTACAGGATCCTGAAAGAACCAGTAATTGTCAAATGGGGTAATTATAATCGCAGTTTAATATTCCGTGTGTGAATTTTTAATATGTGGAACATAGCCAAAACATTAGAACACTGTAATAAGTATTTTTCAAATATGTACTTCATGTACTAGATAGTAATTAAATACTTACAATTCCCTAAATGTCTTGGGCTAACTGTGAGGCAAATACTGTATATAAGAAAATTGTCTTGTGCCACCTTTGTCTTTATAAGTAATTGATCTCTGTACTGTGTATGAAAGTGTGATATCTGATACAGTGAACTTGTCAGTAGAGGACAGTTACACAGGGATGACAGTGGTCCTATGACATTCATCTCCTGTTTAAGGAGAGTCTGGTCTAACACAAATACCCGGGGTCTTCCAATTTAATGTCAAGTTCACAGCTTCACTTTTTCTTCACTTCACAGTTCAAAAATATTCATAAAGAATTAGATGTGACAAGTGACAAGCAGTACCATGTCTCAATATTCTCCTAAATAGTAAAGGCAAAGAAGAATCACGCCAGCCACAGAATTTCACACTGAACGCCACTAATGGGCAATATGGATTTAGTCAGTCTGATTTTTCATATGGCCTTGACCAGTGTCAGAGTCATGGTGCAGATCTTGGCTTCTCTGAAGATTTGGTGGTTGAAGCACTGAAGTGTTGGAATGCAATGATTGTGAAAATCAACCCTTAGTGAAATCATTCACAATGTTTCTGTAATATTTCTCTAAACACCACTGGGATATAACAACATAGAAACTAAACTAATTTATCCATTGAATATTGTACTCCAGTCTTACCAAGTCTCACTTTGCATTTCCCGAGTGCTGCTCAGTGGCCTGAACATGCCTTACAGAGGCTTTCAGGATGTTCCAGAAATCAACTCTCATACAAAAACTCTACAGAGTTACACAGTGCTCCAGAAGTTTGAGAAAGTTCTTAACTGTACACACATCAGAATCAACACTCTAGAAAGGTTTCACCAACTGGAATTCTAGAATCCTCTGAAAGGTTCTTCAGAAAGCTTGTAAAACTATTTTTGACTCATATTTGGTTACCAAGCATACAAGAAATAAAATGCATAACCAAAATCAACGGCACAATATCAAATGTGAATTTGTGACAAATGCCTGCTCTAAAATTTTTACTTATAATATTTGCCAATGAGAGTAAGGAGTCAGGAGCCAGTGAGATTACTAACTGGTATTACAATGTGTCTCAATGAAGTAGGTGTAGACTAGAATTACTTTAATAAAATTTCTGTTCACTTTTTAACTTCCAAGATATATCTAATCATTGTGACTATATCCAAGATACATCTACAGTCACAAAGATGATTCAACTGTGATGTTGACAGATGTCCATAATTTGGTTTTAATCTATGTCTTTTCTCTCTCTGTCTACAGATGGAAAGTGTTCAAACTGTGATAAACTGCCTTATAATAATGGCATTGTAATTACAATAGTTCTAGTCATTCTGTTCATTCTTGCAGTAGTAGTTTTTGCTGCATTAAAATGTCACAAAAGGGCAACCTTTGGTGAGTATTCAGATTCTAGAACCTAGTTCTATTCTGTGTTTCACAAAATGAAAGTTTTTTTGCATTATTGCAATCTTTTTGTCCACAGTTGTCCTTCATGAGTCAATCTGAATAGGAATCTGTATTAACAACTTCATGAGTTATGGTTACCTTTTCACTTAAAGTGAACTGAGAGATTCAGTGCTTAACACAGGACAACACATATACCACATACTTGGTTTCGGTCAAATCAGCTCTTGATAGCTTCAGTGTGCTTTGTAATCACTTGTAATAACTTGTTGGGTGAAAACACGTGATTGGCTGAAGACCTCAGTCTCAGGAGTCATGTAAAATCATTTCTCATGACTAGTGAATTAGTTTACATTTCCATGCTATCTACACTGTAGTCTTGCAATCCTACAGTTAAGATCTAGAGCATCATCAGTCCAGTGACTCAACATCAGTGAATAACAGACAGACCTCACTGTATGCTGTATGCTTTACTGAAAAAGAGAGATTATAATGATATGTAGCCTTAATCTCTAATTTTGATTTATACTTTTATTATTTGAACCCATTTCAGTACCAGTGTGCATGTGGAGGGGACACAGGGACAGACAGATAAAGAAGGGGAGAGTAAGAGAGAGAGAGAGGGGGGGGGGGGGGTCTGTGTGTTTAGGGATAATTCAGATATGCTTTAATCAGAAATTATACTGAATCAAGCAGGTAGTAATCACACTGGTATAGTCAGGCAGACAGGAGAGTCACAGGGTATAAACTGATCCTAAACTCAGTGAATGTACTGGAGTCGGATCTGCACTGTAACTCATAATGTCCATCTGAAACCTATGGACAGGTCATTTAGGGGTTCAGGAAAAAGAGGAACATTCTGGTAATTTGCGTCTGTCCCAAAAAAGACACATTTAGCATTCACATCCTCATATCTGAGTTACTAAAAAGTCATTAAGTGCGTTAAACGGTAGGGATTTGTGTAATGATAAAGGCTTGGATTGCTAAATTATTGAATTATGAATTAACTAACTTTCATGACATGTATTTGATTTACTCTTTGAACTTAAAAACAGAGACTGTAGTGATCATGAGTGTCAAAAGCCAACTTTCAGTCACAAGCCCACTACTCTAACCTTTAGGACACAGGCTACTCTAGTGCTAAATCTTGAGCTTAAATCTTCTGTATTCTAGGGGTTCATATGGCAGAGTTTGGGGGTTAGGTGTAGGGTTTTTCAAACAGTATTTTACACACTGTGGGGTGCTACTGTATGCTGATAATCCTTTACTGTCAAAAGGTTTAGTGAAATGACAGTGAAGGTTTAGTGAAATTAACTCTTTAGTTAATGGTGGAGTGGATGAAGTCCAGGACAGAGGAATTCCAATACCTGTCAGAAACACTACACTGCAAAGTAAATCTCTTCCTTTCTCATTTCTAAAATACAAAAGTCAGACAACTCATATATTGTTTCTTACAATTCCATTAGCGAATTCACAGATAATTAAATTATTTCACAGTCATATCTAAGCATTAAAACAAATATTGTAACAGTATTAGTGCTGTATGGTTTCAAATGAAGGAAAAAGCCACTTACCCCAGTTTCAGTAATCCTGCTCTGAGCCTGACCCACATCACCATGTGGTGTTCAGTTACAGACTAATCACTTTGATCTTTTATCTGATTTCAATATGACATCAGCGTTATTAGGCAGAGTGAGTGATTGATGCTGTGTAGTTTAATCAACCCCATACTCATTATCAGACTAATAAACACATGACATCCACACTGTAGTTTTAAGCTTTGCTGTTAAACAAGAGCTGAAAATACAGTAGTTCATTAACAACCTTAGATTACATGTCAATTCACAATCCCCTCTGTCTGTCCTAACAAGTTCTTTTTCTTTATGAATTTAAATATTGAGATGTAAATTAATACATCATTAATCAAGCTGATCATGGAGCCACAGGGATTGTTACAGACTGTTTATTTAAATGTGAATCAGCTGTTAATTCAACTGACTCTTAAATATGAATTGACTGTTAAGTATGAATTGTCTCTTAAATGCAAACCTGTCACAAACTCAGAGACACTGGATGCAAGTGAGGAAAATTCTTTAATTGTAATCCAAATGCATCGTTAGTAAACAGGCAGGGTCTGCTATACAAAACATTTGCCACTGGGGTTAGACAAGATCTGAGGTCACGTAACAAGCTTGCAGTACACAGGGAGGCTAACTGTGAGGGCAAGTAGGCTGACAGGGAGAACATGGGAATAGGGCACACAGCGCTCAGTACTATGAGTATGCAAAACACTTCACAAAGGCACACAGAAAAACACTGGGGTAAATATAAATAGACACAGTGAGGAAACAAACTGAGGACAATTTTACACAATAATTAAGCAGGAGACAGGGAAGGAGAGACAGAAACCTGACAGAACCAATTTCTAATGTGGACTGAGTGTTCAATGTGAACTGAGTGTTAAATTCAAGATTAAAGATTACTTGTGAACCAAGTAACCAGTGTTCCAGCTACTGCCTGACTAAGAGACATCATGAAAATACTTTTCTTCTTCTCTAGACCAGAGGAGTGTTGGTGAGAAACCTAATTCATATGGGAGTTTTGAGGAGAAAGAGGAGAAAGATGACCAGTGAAGGTAAGATACTCATCTCCAGTTCTGTTTTTCTCTCTTTCCCTTCAGCAGAACCACTCCACTCCCTGTTACAGAGCTACTCATAGTCAGTATTTGAATTTACGAATGTAGTATGCTATTTTTAAGTCATGATTTTGGTCTGAGATAAAGACAGAGATAAAGGACAAGAAGAACCATTCATTTAACTTTTACAGCTGACGAATGTGTTTCACATGTCTCTGTCCCTCTCTCTCTGTCTCACACACACACACACGCACACACACACACATGCAAACAAAAGGTGTCAGTCAGAATGTTGAGAGGTCTTAGGTCTTATCATCATTTCTGTTCATTAATATTGATCAGCAATTAGTACATTATATTTGCATCGGTGAAAAAACTTAAACTTGCATGCTGGAACATCAGGACCATGCTGGATACAGCCGATCGTTCTGAGCAACACTCTACCTTCATTGCACACGAACTACACAGGCAGTATGTCGACATCACTGTGCTCAGTGTAGTTCGCCTTGCAGACGAAGGCAGCCATAAGGAATATGGTGCTATATATACCCTTTGCTGGTCAGGCAAACCAAAGGAGGATAGATGCCTTTCGGGTGTTGGTTTCATGATCAGAGATTCCATTGCTTCCAGACTTGTAAACCTGCTCATCAGTCACTCTGACTGCATCATCTCCATTAGCCTCCCATTGCGAAACAAGCAATATGCTACATTCTTCAGTGGATACGCCTCAACCCTTCAAGCAGAACCTGCAGATGTAGACAAGTTCTACTCCGATCTCTGCAGCCTTCTACAGACCACTCCAACGGACGACAAGGTTTTCATCCCTGACTACTTCAATGCCAGCATGGGCCGAGATGCAGACATGGAAGGGCGTACTTGGAAAACATGGCATTGGAAACTGCAACGACAGTGGGTGCTTACTGTTGGAGTTTTGCGCAGAGCATCAATTTGTCATTACCAACACTGTCTTTCAGCAAAAGGGCAGCTTGAAAACTCCCTGGATGCACCTTCGGTCCAAACACTGGCACCTCATAGATTAAGTAATAGCGAGTCAAAGAGATCTGAATGACATCCTGCATACCAGAGTGATGCCCAGTGCTAAATGCCACGCCGACCATCGTCTTGTCCACTGCAAACTGAACCTTCATTTCAAGCCAAAACCAAGGAAGGCAGGTGCTCCTAGGAGAAAGATTAAGAGCGACAACTTACAGTCAGCCGAAGTGAAAGCTAGCTTCCAGGCAAGTCTTCAATCTCACCTTGAAGAAGCAAACTGTCCCACAGACAGTTCACCAGAAGTACTTTGGGAACAGATGAAAACCTCCATCCAGCAGTCAGCCGAAGAAGTCCTTGGTTACAAATTCAAGAAAAATCGAGAATGGTTTTACGAAAACAACCTTGAGATCCAAAACCTTCTGGCAAAGAAGAGATCAGTGCACCAGGTTCACCTGGCCCAGCCACCTTGTCCAAATTAGAAGTCAGCCTTCCGTGTCGCATCCAGTGATTTTCAGCGCAAGCTCCAAGTGATCCAAAACGAGTGGTGGACTGACCTTGCAGATAAGATTCAGCTTTGTGCTGTCACCAGAGCCTACAGAGGCTTCTACGAAGCCCTGAAGTCAGTCTAGGCTCTGGACAACTTATCAAGTCCAGAGTCTATTGCCCAGCACAGATGGAGAGACACTTCTCACAGACATCTTGAACCACTGGTCAGAACACTTTCAGACCCTCTTCAGGGTCAACCCCACAGTTCAAGACACTGTACTCAACTGCATACCTCAGCAACCAATGAAAACAGAACAGGACAAGGCCCCAACACTGCAGGAGATCCTCAAAGCACCCAAGCAGCTGAAGACTGGAAAGGCAGCAGGGGTAGACGGCATTCCCGCAGACCTGACCAAGGCGTTCGACACAGTGAGCAGAAAAGGACTTTGGCAAATCATGGAACAATTAGGCTGTCCCCCAAAGTTCCTTAACATGGTTATCCAGCTCCACAAAAAACAGCTTGGCCAGACTCAGTAATGACCTTCCGGAGCCTTTCCCCATAATCAACCGCGTGAAGCAGGGCAGCGTTGTCATGCCAACTCTCTTAAGTATCTTCATTAGCATGATGCTCAAACAGGCCACTGCTTACAATGATGATGACAGCATCTATATCCAACGCTGAACTGACAGCAGCCTTTTTAACTTGAAGCGTCTGCAGGCCTGCACTAAAACAGTGAAGCAGCTGGTCTGAGAGATGCTGTTCGCTGATGATGCCACTTTTGCTGTCCATATGGAGCCATGCAGCACATCACATCCTGCTTTGCAGAGGCCACACAGCTCTTCAGACTAGAAGTCAACCTGAATAAGGCTGAGGTGCTTCACCAGCCCGCACCCAATGAAAAGTACCGTTCTCCCCACGTCTACATCAACGAGACAGAACTGAAAGCAGTCCACCAGTTTACTTATCTGGGGTGCATCTCCTCAGACACCAAACTTGATTGACAGCAGGCTGGCCAAAGCAAACAGTGCCTTCGGTAGACTGTATAAGTGAGTGTGGAACAACAAGCACCTGGAGAAAGTCACCAAGATCAGTGTGTACAGAGCTGTCGTGCTGACCACCCTCCTGTACTGCTCCAAGTTATGGTTCACATACCCACACCACCTGCGACTCCTTGAACGCTTCCATCAGCGCTGCCTCTGTTCCATCCTCAGAATTCACTGGAGTGACTTCATCACCAATGTCCAGGTCCTTCTACAAACGGAAGTCATCGAGGCCATGCTGCTGAAGACCCAACCACGTTGGGCAGGATATGTCCAGAACAGAAGACCACCACCTGCCTAAGATTGTTCTGTATGGCAAGCTGTCCTCTGGACACGGCAACAGAAGGGTGCCCAAGAAGAGGTTCAAAGATTGCCTCAAGTCTTCCCTCAACAGCTACCACAATGACCCCCAACACTGGTCTACTCTGGCTGTTGACCGCAAAGAATAGAGACACACCACCCACCAGGCTGTCTCCTCCTTCTAAGACACTTGCAGAGCCAGACTGCAAGACAAAAGGAGCAGGCGGAAACAGCGCAGCAGCACAGGCACCACCGCCTTTGACCAGACCATCTGCAACCGCTGTGGCTGGACTTGCTGGTCCGACGTCAGACTTGCCAGCCACCAGCGAGCCTGCAGCAGACATGGACAGCTGCCTTCCTAGATCCTCATTCATGAAGCCAGGCCAACAATACTGATCAGCAGTTAGTACATTATATTTCTATATGTATGCACTAGGTAGCCTGATCTGAAATATCTCATTCATTTTTCATCTTTGTTTTGTACATGTCTCTATGTTTGTATGTTTTATTTTTTAGTTTTAGTTTTAAGTTTTAGCTTTAGTTTTAAGATTCAGAGAATTAATATCTCTCTCTCTCTCACACTCTCTCTCTCTCTCTCTCTCTCTCTCTCTCTCTCTATCGCTCTGAATCTGAATTTATCACGCTGTGGTTGAACCGGACAATGAGCATGATCTAATTGTATTCATGAACTGATCTATCCTATCAGTTCTTCCAAGTGGTACAGCAGTGTGACTTTGTGGTCAGATTCAATTTGCATGTATCTTGTCACAGCCTGATGTTTCAGAGCCCCTAGGAAACAAAAGAAAAGATAAAACCACTCCTGTTTATCCTCACTGCCAGTGCTGCATATGGCACATTAGTGTTCAATGTAATCTACCCAGACACTGCTGCCCGGATACATCACAAAGGAGTAGTGATGATTCAGGGTTCCAACAGCCCGTGGATATGTCACAAAGGTTCTAGTCAGTCTTTCTGTTAAAAAATGAGATACGTGAAATTTGTTGATTTCATGCTTTAAAAGTACTATGGAAATATTGGTTTTCAACATCTTAATGGGTCTGAGTGCATGTTTCTGGGCTTTTCTTTTTAAAATTACATTTGAAATAACACATCTCAAATTTATAAATGTTGTGTCAGAACAGTATGAACTGTGAAAGGAGTATATACATTTAAATAAGGTCCCAATCTTTTACATTATGAGTGTTACAATATTTTATTGTGATGTAATCTGCTTCAGGTAGAGTATCACTCCTTTATTTTTTTCACTGACCCACATAAAGTGGGTAGCATTCATATTCACAGAAAAAGGGCTGTAGTTCTTGGTGATTCCTATGGGCAGCACAACACAATATGTGTATACAGTAAACAGGTCATAGTGTTCTTAGAGTTCCTACTTTGCTTTACTGGTGATCTGATGCTCACTGACAGGAAGTTATTCGAAGTGTACCATGTCGTTTTAAAGGTAAGAGTTTGTGATAAATCCGTAGGCTGTGTTATTACCACCACCACCACAGCAATTATTTTTTGCTTGGATATGAAATATAGTTTTTTATATTTCTTCTTCTTCTTCTTCTTCTTCTTTGTTTTCAAGTTTTTTTTTTGTTTGTTTGTTTGTGTTTTTTTTAGCAGATTCTGTCTGAGCATGTACACACGTAACGATTGTGAAGGAGAAGAGACGGCGAGGAAGGACCACGTGACCCTGAGATCGTCTGTCCCCCACAGTTTCACGCTGAAAGCAGTCACAGATGACTGAAGCCACACCAGAAAGACAGGGGCTATGTCCAAAATGCCACACTAGTGTACTGCATACTGCATACTGGCCCAGCATACACTGTGTTCTGCACACTACTCCCCACCCCAGTATACAGTATGGTACGCAAGTATGAGAACTTTCGTGTACTGTACTACACATTTGCTATCGGTTGGGCTATTTGTTCTGTTAAAAACAAATGACACACGATTACAACAAACATCTATCAAAAGTAGCCCTACAAGAAAGCATATGAAGACTTACTACACCAAAATATGCAACTGATACCACCTGGTGGTCATGTTCTGTATTACACTCTTAGGCCTGAAGATCGACAGCTGATGTGGTGAATTGATTTTGTTAACTTATGTGGCTAACTGGTGTGATTAACTAATATGGTTAACTGATTGAAACCTCTATGTGATGTTGTAAAGTAACTGTGCTGTCATTTATAAAGTGCACATATTTTGATAAAATCACACAGAGCCACAGTGAACCACTTTGAAAACAGTAGTTCCACACTGAAAACGTGCACATCAGAAGCGTAAAGATCAGTCAGCAGGAACAGATGTGAAAAAGGCTGTGTAGAAATAAGCAGAAATAAATTTGAATGCACTGTTGCTGTTGTCTGTTATGTGTGACCATAATGAGATCTCTTTAGAGGTGAAATGAGTCATGAGTCTGTTCCAACTGATCCAGAGTCCATTCAAAGACAGACATCTACACATATCCATCATGATCATCATTATCATGCTCAGAGGACCAGGGTATCATGAGATGTAATTTAATCATTTGAAGACATAACCTCGTGTTTCCTGTGAAGAAGTCAGACTGATGGATTCTTTTTCATGTCCATTAGAGTGATTTCATATTGGGACGCTGAAGTACTTAAACACATTTTTTATATTCAGAAATGGAACACTTAATGACTATAGTCTATGGTTAATACAGATTCATGAGTAGAGTCTTATGGACTGGGAGGTTTTACATTGTATAGACATACATTTCATACACTTCATTCTTAAATGTGTCTTTAAGTGATATTGTTCAGTTACCAAGTTATTATTTTGAAGATGTGCATATTTGCATTTTTGTAGATTAAGATGCCTTTTATTAAGTTGCTGTATTTGAAAACATTAGATTTTATGAGTGACAAAGGTGTCGAACGCGATCCTCAAAAGAAATGTGAAATGACTAAACAAGTCAAATACTTTCGTTATTTTATTGTTAGCCTGGATAACCAAGTCAAGACCCAGTAATTGAGTTCTTGACATACAGATTATTCTAATGCAGTCCCATACATAGTGTGTGACGGTAAAAGGAACGTCGCAAACCAATGAGTATTTGAATGCGTCAACATTTAATACATTGAGTCACGTGCCTTCCTCTTTTTTATTTTTCCCAGTTCAGTTTCGCTTAGAATACATTTTCAGCAACTAAAGACCTTGTGTATGCTCAGAACAGGCACGTAACTAATCAGGATGAGCACGTGATTGACGTATTATTGTGGCTATTGCGAAGGAACCGAACAGCCGCAGAAATCTTTCACTTTCATCTCTTTAGTTCGGTCTTAAGCTGTGGGACTCAGGGCATTCGTAGCGCCGAGATATATTTTGGAAACGCTAACGCATAAAATGCAGCTTAAGATTCTCTGTCCAAACTCTACGTAGTTCAACGAATGGAGCTTTATTGCCAGACCGAAACTTTAACTGATGTGGTTAACTGTTTGAAATGTCTAAGTGACGCTGTACTTACTGTGCACATATTTTGAAAAGGTAACACAGCGTCATGAGTCTTAACGTTCGGCCACATATAGAACAGTAACAATGATATATATTTAGCAAGAGAACAGACCAGACAACGCCACCTAAGGACTTGCACCTTAAGATTCATAACAATCAACTCAAGCTGAGGTTCCCCAAAGCACAGAAAAGCTGTATAAGAATAGGACAGAGACGTGTATTGCAGTTGATTGGCCAATTTTATTAAATAAATGAGTCCTAAAGAGGAATAAGTCCTCAGTAACACAGCTTTATTATAAAAATAGACTATATAGATAAAAGCACTTTAGCAGGGACAGGGTAAAGAATAGAAATCGCAAGACAGGGGTACTGGCTGCCAAAAGAAGCAGCAAAGTCAATGCGCCAAACTATAAGTACAGGCAGATAGGTGCAGCTACCTGGAGGGGTGGAAGCCAGCTCATCAAACTCACTCCAAGTGTGTCCAAATATCTAGAACATCACAAACACACACGTACAGCAAGCCATTATACAACCTGGGGGGTGCTCGTTAATATTACACCTAATTCACCTCGTGCAGTGTGGGAGAAGGGAACCACCATCCAGTAGCCCAAACACCGACGCCGTTACACTGAGCCCTACTGGTACAAAGAGAATTAGCTATAATTAGTATGTACGCACGTCGATATTTAAACAAATTTACAAGCCAGTACCCAGAAGCTGAGAGCTAGGAAGAAAATACAACAGCTAAAGCATTGCCTAGTCAGAACCTCTGATAACAACGTGGATATTAACAAAACAAATACAACAGAACCCAAAAGAATCAAAGAGAAACAATAGTCGCATCCACCGGAAAAAAAAGCAAAAAAAAAAAAAAAAAAAAGCATACGGAGGCGACGAGTGGCCACACAAGTGGAAAAGAAAAAAAACAACGAAACAAGAAACATCGAAGAAAACGAATACAAGGGCAAAAAATAAACGAAAACAAAACTTAATCAGGCAAAACAGCAATGGCAGACTCCTGCAAATACAAGCACACCATTAACACACAATAACCATAGTCATGACACACACAAAAACTCAAAGTGAGCTTCAAGGTTACAAGGAGTTAACGGCCAACGCATCATACCTGCGTTCCAGCACACAAGTAGACATACGCCAACCCGTAGCCCTTGTACACTGAAATCAATCTATAAAAGCAATTGATAGTTTAGAAAAAAAAAACAAAGCGGAAACATAGCATTTAGACAATGAAAGAACTTTAAATACCGTGGTCATCGTCTACGATACGTGGCCGAGCCGGAGCCGAAGCCGAAGCCAAACAGGGAAGGGGGGAGGGGGGGCGGTGACTGTTTAGGGATACAAATGCACCGTGAATGTAATTTAAAAGAAATGTTAAACCAAACTAAAACACTCAACTAAGACCAACCTTTCTGCTATTCCTATCCATCCCTCGTGAGTAGGGAGTGAAGTGAAATGCGCGTCTTCCGAATGAGCTGAATCTTCCTGGTTTTAAAACCTTGCAAACAGTAAGTTAAGACACCTGTGGGAAAGGGGGGAATTGAATTACGGTGGCCAAAAAGAGACGCGTTGGTCCAGAAAGTGCTACCTCTATCACCCCCCCACCCCCCATCTCTGAATATATATATATATATATATTCAGAAATGGAACATTTAATGACTATAGCCTATACTCATGAATCTGTATTGACCAGAGTCTTATGGACTGGGAGGTTTTACACTGTATAGATATATTTCATACACTTTTCATTTTGAAATGTGTCTTTAAGTGATATTGTACAGTTACTAAGTTATTATTTTGAAGATGTGCATGTCTGCATGTCTTGGCCAAGTAAGACAACATGATGAGCCTTTACAGCTCCGGATATTTTCTCTCCATGATCTCTTCAGCCAGACTCTCTTTAATGGGTGGAAAAGACTAAAGCAACCCAATATTCAGAGGGGCACAGATACAGAGAGTGAGAGAGAGAGAGAGAGAGAGAGAGATCAGTTCAGAAATGAAAGGATCCAGAAGGACAGTCAATAACAGTCTATCTGCCCTGAAGTCAAGAGTTATGTTTATTCAGCTACATATTCACAAAAAATGAAAATGTCAATCTCCCATTAAACTGACATGAACTCTAACCCTCTGTAACAGTCATAGAAATTTATTGGGCCATATCAGCGTCAAACTGCTGGTGTATTCGTTATTCTGTGGGTAAGTAGGTCACAAGGTACTGACTTCACATTTCACATACACAAAAGAATAATAGTGTCTCTAGACATTTTGACATCTTGTTTCCTGTGGCCTACCGCTTACTTAATGTTGTGTCGAGCCGCTCTGTGGATCCTTTTTATTAAAGCTACTTCTACATCGTGGTCGAGACGTTACGTCATAAGGCGAACGCTGATTGGATGAACTTTAAGCTGTTGACGTCGCCAGACAGTAACAGTCAGTGTACGTGTAGTTTTAGTTCATTACAAATCATTTGAAACACCGAATCTGGATATTTCTGATTTTCTAACTATTTGCGGAAGCCATGAACTCTGTTAAATACAGTTTGTTATATCTGAACTTTATGAGTGTTGTTTCATCAATACATGGTAAGTTTACTGTAATTTCTTTTAGTGTAAAACGTTTTATTCTTGTGGATTAAGATATCCTTAATTAAACTGCTGTGTGAAAACGAAGTCAGATTTTATATGAGTGACAAACGTGTTGAACAGGATCCTCAAAAGAAATATGAAGTGAATCAAACGTCAAATTCTGGCGTTATTTTATTTATCGTAAGCCTGAATAATTAATCAAAGACTGGGCAACTGAGTTCTTGTCTATGCAATTTATTATTCTGATGTCGAGACGGGAATTTTGAAAATATAAATATTCATACAGTTCCACACATATACAGCTAGCGTAAATAGTGAGTACCAAATTAAACGAATATTTTCTGAGTGTGTCAATAAGGACAGGCTACGTAATGTGTCACCTGCCCTCCCGATGTCCAGGATGCTTTTTACAGTTCAGTGTTGCTTAGAAACCCTTTCAACCTATGAAGAACTTTTTTTTTTTTTTTTGCTTAGAATGGGCACATAATTAATGATCAGGATAGGCACATGACTGACAAATGATTGCGGCTATTGCGAAGGAACTGAATTTTCCAGGCGCAGGATTCTTTCACTTTCATGTCTTTCTTTCTCTTTAATTCGGTCTCAAGCTATGGGCCTAATGGCATTCATTGAATTGAAATATGTTAATATAGGTTCTCTGCCCAAACATGACTCAGTTTAACGAATGGAACTTGATTTTCTAACCAAAACTTTAAATGACTATTATATTTACTACATTACGACGCAACACTGCGGAGTGAATATGGATATATTACCAATGAAGTTAGCAGTACCAGGAATTATCGTTCGTTATTTAAAGCTTGCACTGGAACTGGAACACTTAAACCCACTCAAGCATATTCTTCATTTTTATCCACAGCAATGAGGAATACGCACTGCAATATTCCTCATTGCTTGAAAAATACAATTCCTTGAACTGAAACATAGTCTTAAGCAAATCCATGAACTGTAACATGGTACATCAAGTAGGAGGATTAGAAAACATCAAGGACTGATTTCAAATTTCTGTCATTATTGGCAAATCATATCATTTTGTCACACTCACAACAAACTGAATATGCACCATACACTTTTTTCTAGACACAACAGGTTGTCACATTCTAATGTCCTGTCTAAAGAGAGAGAGAGACTGTAAAAGACCTTTAGACTTGTCAGAGACTATAGTATGACATGAAAGAGAATGGCTGAGTTCACGAGACCCAAGTTGCACAGTAAGCATTTATAATGGAGGAAATACAAATGTATTCAGACTGATGTCATGGTACTTTTTATATGAAGAATATGTAGAAACTCTCTGTGCTGGAGAAGACAAAAGGGTACATTTGAGGAGAATGTCCTCTCTATTATGAGCTGAATTGGTTTCCAGACATTTTATTTAACAATGACCTCACATTTTCACACACTTCAGAAGGGTTTTGTTTCAGTGGTCATGCTGATGTGGCAGAAAATGACAAAGAACACACTTGCATCATATGATTAGCAGGAGATTATTGAGGAAATTCCAAACTAGAAAAAGATTATGTATGGTTTAATATCTGTTTCTTCTCTCTTGACCTGTACACATATCTTGAATTTAATATATTTCTCATTCTTTGGAGGCACAGAACTTGACACATTTCACAAACCCTTCACAAACAATCTGTGGTCTAAAACTGGGTCTTTTCCTGTTTTGTCTCTCAAAGCCTCTGTATACAGACACTGTATGAAGCTGACAAATAGTGAAGTCATCTACAGTCAGATTTACACTGATTTACACTGATTAATGTCATTTGGGGGCTTCACAAGCATTAGAAAGTTCTCCTCATTTCGATACAATACAAAGTCAGCTGCCTTGGGAAATTGATCTACTTACCGAAAGAGTTTTTTGGATGTTCCATAAAATTTAGACTGGTATCATGTACATCGTTTATTGTGTGGTTACCTGCTTAGTTGTTTCATTCTCTGGTTTATCATTTTTCATCTCATTAATTATTTTTCTCTGTGTCTGAGTGTTCCTTAAGATGATTGTCAGGATCAGTGAATTTCACCATGACAACTGAAGGTCTATTGTATAGAAACACAGTACTGAGGAATTGTTACAGGCCTTCACTGTTAGTAAAGAAACACTCCTATAGGCTTCTGTTTTGATATATTCCATACAAACACTAGTCCACAGTGAAGGATGACTCATCATACAGTGTGACACAGTCTTCATCATTAGATAGTCCATTATCTGTGCTGTGAGCCTCATTGTTCTCATAAACATGTACTGTGAGGTGAGCTTGGTCGCTGTTGCTCTTGTGGAGAGAAAAAATCCAGAAGCATATTTCAGGATACAATCAATCTCAAAAGCATGCTGTCCTGCTCCTCATGTTTTCTCAGTAGTGATACAATGGTATATGACACAGCCCTTTGTGCTGTACTTCACATGAGACTCACACAGGCAATTTAACAACATAAACAAGAAATGTGATCCCACTGCTCCACTGATATAAACTGTGTAAGCATTTTGTTTGGAGTTTGTCATTGAGCAATGTTACCAAACCTGAGGAACTGTTTGTTAAGAAGACAAATACAAATATAATGAGATAAAGAAGAAATCTGCTGAAAATTTGTATTGTTTTGTCAATTGCTAGTAATTGATGTAATTTCATGTAAAAGGTATCAGTTGAAGAGTAAGAGAGTACCAAATAACTCTAAAGGCTTCTGTGTGTTTCTAGTTGGACTCTCTCCTCAGAGCTGGAGCATCACAGCACTTCTTGTCATTATGACTCATTAAAATGATTCCATTTCTCTGGGCAGCTTGTCTGTCTGGACCTACTGACAGCCTGATGACTGATGTCACCAATATTTAAGGACATGTTTTTACACTTACATTTTTTTCTCTACTTACAGATACCACTCCCCCCACCTCAGAGACATACTCTTTTTATAGAATTTTCACCGTCCTGTCCAAACCTGTGTCTTCACCTGGCATCTATGAGTTCAGCTATATTGGCATGCTTAACTGGAGAGAGATTTTTTATGCCAATGATAAGACTCAAGGCCTTGAGGCTAAGGAGGACTGGGTGAAACAAAAATTGTCTGCAGAGCAGTGGAAACAAGAGAATGATATACTGCGGCATGCAAGAGACTTTTTCCCTTATCTGTATCTACTAAATGAGTATCTGAACACAGACCTCTGTGACATAGATCCTCAGACACTGAGTACAGAGGAGATATGGAAAACATTCTTGAAAATTATAATGACGTTGATGGGACACAGTGAGTATGGTGAGTCACTAGCCCACAAGTCACATGATCTTTAGAAAATGTGTGTAAAGAGTTTTAAATAATTGTTTGTTGCTTTTCATGATCTTCCTGTTCATTTATCACAGACTCAGATCTTCATGTCCTCCAGAATAGACGAGGCTGTGAGGTTGAGAATGGAGCATTTCTCAGAGGAACTGATGATTATGGCTATGATGGAGAGGACTTTATTTCCTTTAATGTTTCCACTATGCATTGGGAGGCCTCTATCGATAAGGCCAAACCTGTTATAGAAATCCTGGACCGTTTCAAACATGTGAAGCAGTACATAAAGGATATCCTTGAGCAGTACTGTGTTGACAAGGATAGTGAGTTTACACTCTATCAGAGTCAATACCTTAGGAATAAATGTAAGTATTTCCAGCATCATAGCAGTTTAAATTCTTTTTTTTGCAATCCTGCAAAAATCAGACTATATTCTCAAACTTCCTGAATCTTTGCATTTCATTCACTCATTATAACAGTAATGTGCTGTAGAGTGTTGTAGAATTTTTGATATGAGACTTTTTGAGGGGGTTTTTCTCCATTTTAAAAACAATTGTTTTGACTTAACACCAATATCTTTTTATAGCTTTTAATTCTTGCAGACATTTGATTTACTGTATGATTAACTACACATTCAGACTATCAGGGTAAAATAAGATGATTTCTGGTCTTTTTAACTGCAGCTGCACCAGATGTGTTTGTGTTTGCAAAGAGATCTCCTGCTTCAACCACAGTGGTCCTGACCTGTTGGGCCACTGGTTTTTATCTCAGAGATGTGTCAGTGAATATCACGAGGAATGGTTCTGTAATACCTGAGACAAATTTGATGTCTTCAGGCATCAGACCAAACGGTGATGGAACCTACCAGCTGAGGAGGAGTGTGGAGATCCTGAAGTCTGATGAAGAACATTATGATTGTTATATGAACTACAGGATCCTGAATGAACCAATAATTGTCAAGTGGGGTAATCACAGTGATATTCCATATTTGGATTTGTAATAGACGGATCAGGGCCAAAATATTAGAACACTGTAATAAGCATTTTTTCAAATATATACTTTCTGTACTGGACAGTCATTAAATCCTTACTATTCCCTAAATGTCTCAGGCTGAGTGGAGGGCAAATATATATCAAAGTTGTCTTGTGTCAGCTTTTGTCTTTGTAGGTCGTTGATCTATGTACTGTGTATGAAAGTGTGATATTTGATACAGTCAGTAGAGGACAGTTACACAGGGATGATGGTGATACTCCATCACTCACCCCCAGCAGTTTGCCATTTAAGAGCAGTCTGCACTAACACTGATACACAGGGTCCTCCAATTCAATGTCAAGTTCACAACTTCACTACTGCACATACTGACTAACCACACCTGTTACATATTTGTCCCTGTTTAAGGATAGTCTGATCACCTACAAGAAATAAACACTGCAATATCAAATGTGAATTGGTGACAAATGCCACCTCCAAAATGTTTATGTACAATATTTACAAATGAGAGTAAGGATTCAGGATGTAGTGAGATTAATAACTGGTATTACACTGTGTCTAAAGCAGCTGTTATACTGGAATTATTGCCACAAACTCCAGGATACATCTACAGTCACAACGAATAGGGAAGTGTGACATTCTTAGATGTCAACAATTTCGCTTTAATCTATGTTTAATCTGTGTTTACAGATGGAAACTGTTCCAACTGTGATGAACTACCTCTTTATGGTGGCATTTTAATTACAATAGCTCTGGTCATTCTTGTAGTAGCAGTTCTTGCTGGGTTTAAATTTCACAAAAGGGCAGCCTCTGGTGAGTATCCAGATTCTAGAATTTATTTTTTTTTTTAGAATTTATGTTTCATAAAGTGACAGTTTGAACATTATTGCACTCTTTTCATACACATTTGTCCTTCCTTGAGTCAGCTTGAATAGGAAAAAATGCATTAAGTTTATTCACTTCTTATTCACACACATACACGCATGGCAGCCGTAGTCTAAAGTTCAGAATGAATTTAGTCAGAAATTAAGATAAATCAAGTAGATAGCCATCACACTGGTACAGTCAGGCAGATGTGTAATTATAGTTTCACAGGGTATAAAGTGACCCTAAACTCAGTAAATATAGTGGACTAGGATCTGGACTGTAACTCCATCATCCATCTGAAACCGTATTGCTGGGTCATTTAGGGGTTCAGGAAAAGGAGAAATATAATGCTTATTTGTTTTCTTTGTTCTTTGAAGGTAAAAACAGCGATTGTTGTGATCATGAGTCTCAACAGCCAAGCACACCTGGTGAATCTTCATTTTCACACAGAAACACACACATTTTACTGTTACCTTATCACACACACCAAGATCTCATTTCATATCCTCAGAGGAACTCACACATCACACACACACTACAACTTTAATGTTACACCATCAGACAGCTCAACCTCCTGTGAAATCTCCAGAGGGACAGGCTGAGGTTTTGGTCATATACTGGTGCTAAATCTTGAGCTGTTTCTGTTTCTGCAGTCTAGGGCTATGGCAGAGTTTTGGGGTTAGGTGTGGGGTGTTGTAGTTTTCCAAACAGTATTTTACACACTGTGTCCAACTGTATACTATTGTAAGATTTGAGAAATGACAGTGGTTTAACAAGATCTTTTCATCTTTAGTTAACGGTGGAGGGGATGAAGTCCAGGACAGGGGAATTCCAATACCTGTGTGCACCACTACACCACTTATTCAAAGTAAATCTCTCATTCCTGAAACATCAAACTCAGACACTTATATATTATTTGTTACACTTGCAGTAGCATTTGATAAGTGAAATGGTAACTCATACACTACTGTATCCACTGATACGATTGCATAGATCACTGAAGGCCACAAATCACAGATCAGAGTTGTTCTTCAAAGTTTCAGAGTCATATAACATGACCCCCCGTTACTGGGATACTTAAATTATTTGACAGTCATACAAAGATTGTAACAGTATGAGTACTATATGGTTTTAAATTAAGCAAAAAATAAATTACCACAACGTCACTTATCTTGCTCTGATCCTAACACATACTACCATGTGGCATGCAGTTATAGGCTAATTACTATGATCTTTTATCTGATTTGAACATGAGAGCAGTGTTATTAGGCAGAGTGAGTGATTGATGTTGTGTAGTTTAATCAACCCCATACTCATTATCAGAGCAATAGACACATGACATCCACACTGTAGTTTTAAGCTTTGATTTTAAACAAGAGCTGAAAACACAGTAGTTCATTAAAAACCTTAGATTGCATGTCAATTCACAATCCCCTCTGTCCTAACAAGTGCTATTTCTTTATGGATTTAAATATTGAGAAATGAATGAGTGCATCATTAATAGAGCTGATCACGCAGCCATAGTCCAGGAGACAGGGAGGTCGGGACAGAGGCCTGACAGAACCAACTATTACATGTGACCTGAGTGTTAAATTTGAATATAGTGACCAGTTTTCCAGGTACTGCCTGACTAAGACATGCCCTGAAAATTCCACTTTTCCTGTCTAGACCATAGGAGTGTTGGTGAGAAACCTAAATCCTATGGGAGCTTTGAGAAGGAAAAGCAGATGATGACCAGTGATGGTGAGATATTCATCTCCAGTTCTGTTTTTCTCTCTTTCTCTTCAGCAGAACCACTCCACTCCGTTTAACAGAGCTACTCTTTATCAATATTTGAATTTATGAATGTAGTACTCTATTTTTAAGTATTTTTTATGTAATGATTTTGGTAAAACTGAGATAAGGAAAGACAGAGATAAAGGACAAGGAGAACCATTACTTTAAATTTTACGCTTAAGGAATGTGTTTCACATGTCTCGTGTCTCTCTTTTACACACACACACACACACACACACACACACACACACACACACACGTACATGTTGTTATGTTTGTATGTTTTACTTTAGCTTTAGTTTAAGATTCTGAAAATTACTCTCTCTCTCTCTCTCTCTCTCTCCCTCTCTCTCTCAGCTTTTTTCAGATTATAAAAGGGTTGAGGTTGAGTGATAGTTTGGACATTTGGAGGCATGTATACAGATTATACAGATTCTGAAAATTTACTGAAAGATCTTTTCACAAACAGCAATTTTTTTTTTTTTTTGCTCATATCTGACATATTAAACCTTATAATACCCGATAACAGTTTACCTGAAGCTGAATTCCCAACCTACCTCACCCAGTAGTTAAAAATCTCTGCAAATACTTACAAGAGACAACTTTAGAGCATTGTACTCCATGGACTTAAAGCAGTCAGAGGTGGGTCAACGATGTGAAGAGCTACGTTAAGGAACAGTATTTGGATGAAGAGCTACATTAAGGAACAGTGTTTGGATGAAGAGCTACATTAAGGAACAGTGTTTGGATGAAGAGCTACATTAAGGAGCAGTGTTTGGATGAAGAGCTACATTAAGGAGCAGTGTTTGGATGAAGAGCTGCATTAAGGAACAGTGTTTGGATGAAGGTCCCACTGGACTTTTAACGACACTGTGGCCGAAGGAAATATGTGATCTGCTGATGAGTCCTCATTCTCTTTTCCCATACAACATTCATATTATGTGACACAGCAAGACAGAAAGAAAGAGAGAAGGAAAGAGAGAGAGAAGGAAGCACTGGTGATTCCACTATCTCACAGCAGAACATCACAAACTGGACTCTTTGCATGTGTGACTCTTCGATGGTGGAACAAGTTGCCCAATTCCATCCAGTCTGCCGACTCCCTCTCAGTTTTCAACAGGCGCCAAAGACTCGACTTTTCACAAAACCCTTACCTCCACAGCCAGTCTATGCTGATGCTTATGCTGCCCTGTGTCCTGTGTGCACTGACTATCACGACGTACGTTTCCCTCCCTCTCTGACTGGTACTACTAAACAATTATTTGTCCTCCTTGTTGCCAGAGTTACTCGATTCTTTATATTATGCAGGCTTCTGACCCACCTGTAGTCCATTCTATAATGTTCCTTCAGCATTCTGGAATTTGTATCTGGTCTAATCCTGTTCTTAGGCAACGGACAGCTCCTTAATATATTTAATAAACTTTATGATTGGTTTGGATTCTGCCTGTCTTGGAAGCCGCTCTGGAAAAAAAAAATGTCTGCTAAATGAAAACTTTTACTGTAAATGTAAATGTAAACAAACAAACCAAAACCAAAATCCTCAACATGTATGGCAAATATATCTATATTACTAAAAATGTTGTACAAGTTACATAGTGTAAATTACTTTGTGCTTTTATAACCATGTCAAATGATCTAAAAGTTAAAAAAAGTATTTGACTTACTGTACCTTATGATTTCTGTGATTGTAAGTAGTATCTAAATAAATAAAAATTCTTTTAATCATGTCATTAACACGCTCATTTTTCCCAGACATTCACATTCCACTGCTGTGGTATGGCCATAAACCAGTTCCCCAAAACCATTGAAGTTACTCTCAGCTTGCTAACACTTGCTCACATATAGCCGTTGCAACATGCTAACAAATAAACAACTACTCCCACATACTGTTTAAACTGAACCAGTGGGAATGTCTCAGAACTGCTCTATAACATTCTGTTAGACATCTAGACATTTCCACTTTTTCTCCTGATGGAAACCCCTATCATACCACAATATGTGCATTTTAGTTATCAAGTTAACTAATATCTCATTTTCTAAAATAATTTACCAGTGTTTGTTGCTTATTGTCATCTGGTATATTTGAAATTGTTATGTGCAGTCATTTTACACACTGATGTCAAATGCGTCACTATATCCTGTTTAAGAAGGCTGAATCTAACACACTGTGGTTAAACCTGACAATGAACATGGTCCATGGTTCAGTTATGAACTGATCTGTCCTATCCCAGATTTATTTTTGCATGTAGCTTTTATCTTGTCACAGCCTAACTGCCGTTTTCCATTTCACAATGAAAAAGCTTCCTGTAACTCTGGAGTAGTCATATCCAATCATGTCCAAGCTGACAGACTCTGCTATTGGTAACCAGCTAATCAGACTGCATATTATACCCTCCCTATTCAAAGCAATGAGCTGCTTTTGCTTGGGTATGACACTGTACTAACACTAATTCAGCAGAAGCTTAAATTAGAAATTCATAATTCATAATAAATATTTCATTAGAATAATTAGGTATCTTGTAGAATAAGTTTCTTTTGTGCAATATAAAGAGAGAGCATAATCAAAACTTGGTTATAAACAAGGTTTTTTTTTAATAAAATATCCCTTTTTTAACTTTTATGTAAAAAAGAACATTCAGAGTAACTTTTCACATTATAACAAGAAAACATTCATACAAAACACATTTCCCAAACGTTAAATACAAAAAAAAAAGTCTTAAAAAAAAGAGATGAGCATAAATTGGCCAGATTCAGTTTTCTGAGAATACAGACTATATCAAATATGTAAAAATGTTAAATCTCATATTAAATTAAACATTAAAATGGGTTTTCTAGAGATACTCATGAATTATTTCATCAGTGAATGGGTAACTGTCCTCTTGTTTGTATGACCCAACCCCTTCTCCTGTAATTACCCACACTGCACTTGGCTAATGCTCATCCACAATCAGTACTGTAATGTGTTTGTAGTTCAACAGCTTTCCAGTTTATTTCAGGTGAGCAATACTATGACTGTATCATTATGATTATGGGCCAAACAGTGAGCTGTATAGGCTGGCTTTTAATACGATTTGCATTTTTACCAATAGTTTATTTTGTAATGCAAATATAAACAATATCCCTTCAAGTTTTGCTGTGTCTGTTATTCTGATTGAGTGTAACAGGCACTTTGCAACTCTTTCATAAAGTGTGCAGATCATTCATTTTGAAAGACTTATCTAATCCCTCCTCATAGTGCATATCACATCAGAGCCTGATGGTGCTACAGGTAAAGCAGCCTGTACTGGCAAGACAGTTCAGATAGACATGTAATGTGACATTCTTCAGTATGTCTAGTCCCTTCATTCAACACTGAGACTGGCTCTTACATAATGTGAGAGAAAACAAAACCAAAGAAGGGAAGACTTTGATCAAAGTTTGTTCTCTCGGTCACCACACACACTGCACACCACACACCAAACACCGTAGACTAAAATAACACTTAAAGCTTCAAGTTGTTTATCACAACATGTATGTCAGACAAAGAGCTAATGTCATCCCAGGATCTGTCAGACAGAGGTTGAAGTTCGGGAGTTTTCTGGGAGACATAACAGCAGCGTGTCCAGATCTCTTTTCTCTGAGGTAGATGTCTTTAGTAAAAAAAGGGAAAAGAGTTCTGATGTGGTTCACAGATATCCTGCCTCATTACAGCACCACAGGTTCATCCACATTGCCCCTCGTTTAGTATCATGTCACTTTGGCAGGCTCTGGAAAAAAAAAATAAAGAATGTTACTCTGGTTCTGCATGTCCCTGAACCTGTTACACGTGACACACCACAATAAATCTAGATTATGGCTACACTTGTTACTTGCCACACTAAGTCTAGATTATGGGTGGGATAAAATCAGATCATCATTAATCCTGTCTATTAACAGATAATTCACAGACAATATAAAATAGACACTTTTTCAAAACTTTTTCATAAATTAAAATACGATATTAAAATTTGATAGCAGTTTACAGAACAGGTTTTTCACTGGGATACCACGAGAAAGAATGAACACAAACCAAGGTGGCTCTAATCTACAGTTAGCCTAGCGCTATGGTTAAGCAATGACAAAGTAAAGTGCAGTGTGAACAGGTTTTGTTCTGCTCAGAATCCCTATTGCGTCTCTGATTGTACGATAGCCCTGTATTACAGGAGTGAATCAGAAGTGAAGATGGATACCTCCATTCTGCAACATTGCTTCTGTCTCTGTAATGTCCTCATTGCTGTCTTCTGTTGACAAATTACTGGCCTCGGTTACTGGAAAATAAGGCAAAGAGTCTCAGGAAAGAAAAACTACAACTCATTCATCTGAATGAACTTTAAAGATCAGACTGAATGATGCTAAGGCATGTTAATCTACAAATACAGGATCACTGACAGAACACAGTGAGCTCACAAGATCCCTGACATGCAGATGACAGTGAAAGTTATTCATTAAAGTTAAGCGCTCTGACTCACCATTGGTAGAATTCCTCCCCTCAATCACATCTCCAGTGTGTCCATTTGCTGTGGAATGCACAAAAACAAAAAGAAATTAATCAACTAACGTTGAAAATCATTTTTAATTATGTAAACAATTACATGTCATCTAAAACACCCCCTCATCAGAAGCAAGTAACATTATGGTAATCTGCAGCCTAAAATTACATTCACACATGAAGTCAAACCACAATTATCTCCGTTTTTCTGTTTATTTCTTCTGTTCAGTTTGAGATTAAAAAGTATACAAAGAAACAGGAAGAGTTTAAAAAAGATGGCCCAACCATATAACCCTTTCCTAAACCTTGTGTAACAGGGAGTAACTGTGGATGATTTAGTGATTTTTTTTTTTTTTTTTGCAGGATTGTTTAGCAAGCCCAGACTACAGTTTGCCTACAGCTAGAGCTAGACCAGATCTAAACTCAGTGTAGTGTGAACTATGATCCTGAGGAGTGAATCAGAAGTGAAGACTGATGGGTGACCTACAACCATTCTGCAGCACTGGCTCTGTCCCATTAATGTCCCCATTGCTTTTGACTGCTGACTCATTACTGGTCTCTGTTACTGGAAAATAAGGCAAAGTGTCTTTAAAAAGGACAACAAATTCATCTGAACTCATGAGGGAGACAGTGTGTTTATGAGGCAAACTAAAGGCAGACAAATCAAATGCAGTGTCTTAAAGTGTGAATAATACAACAGTGATGTAGAGAGCAGAGCTGTTCAGAAAGTTAATCACTAAGTTAATCACTACCCACCAGCTGTAGAATTCTCTCCTATTGTCAGGATTGCTTCTCCAGTATGTCCATTTGCTGCTTTGTACTTAGCTAAAACAAGGACACATATCAACTGAATTTCTTTAATTAAAACTGAATTTTGCTGTACACATAAATATTTTGTTTTGTGTAAACTTTTCTAACAAATTCTCCAGCTTCTCTTTTTAGTTTCTTGTTAGTTAAAAATATTGCTGTGTTTCTTATAGGTGGCCACAAACATAACACAATTTACACTAAATTGGGTTTTTCTTCTCACTGACATTTTAAAGTATCAAATTTGATGATTTTCATGGCTCTCTTGCTACACTTGAATGATAACAGTTTCGGAAAGGGTGTCATGTGTCTGTATGTGTTTTATAGTGTTTTGCTTTTAAGTTCTATTGCAGATTTGCACCTAAAATCAAGTACAAAGTCTCACCGGCTGCTGATGGTGATGAACTGCCCACAGGAGCTCTTCCATTTTGGTTCCTCCCTTTCAAAAAAATTGTTACAATTAGCTGGTAACTGACACAGATTACTCTGCTCATGACACCATGTGGATAGTGGTTGTTTTAAAAGAAAGTCATCCAAAAAGTCAACATTCCTAAGTCATTCCTAAGCACATCTACACACAGTAAGGGTCGCATTAAGGAGTTCATAAGTAGAGAGAATGAACCCAACACGGTATGAAGACCAGCTCAAACGTTCCGCACCACAGTTCCCTAAATATCCAAGTCATCAGTAAAAATAAAGCAATAAATGAACTCTTTCATACTCAAAACATCAAAAGGGTTGATAAACACAGTATTAAAATGCTTATTATTAGACTAGAGAAACTTTTCATTATTTTTTCGGAAGCCAGGGAGAGGTAAGCTAATATGGTTAAGTTAAATCAAAGCATTGTATTAGAAACACAATGCATCAAATGAGAGGGGTCATCTGGCTTAATGTAAGTAGCATAAGCTCCTGAGCACTTACCACAACTTTTTCTGGATTTTATAAAAGCAAAGACTACAACTGTCATAACTATCAAAGCTGTCACAGGAACTCCAATTACAAGTCCATAAAAAGAAATGTCTGACTCTCCACTGTGGTATTCTCCATCTGTGAAAAAACAGGCAAAGTACAAATCAAGTAGAATATAAACCCTTATCTGTTACATATGCATTATATAACAACACAAACATGTTACACACAAACAATGCAAGGACAACCGCGGAAATGGTTTTTGTTGTTGTTGTTGTTGTTGTTTGCAGCTTTTTGGAAAAGAACTCTGCTTAAAACATACTGAAATTTTTGACATTAACAAAAATATGATGTGCTAGTTGAATCAAAGTTAAATGAAGTTAAATCACCCCAGTTTTTAATTGTTGCTTGTGTCAGGGTCCAGTGGTACACCCAACAGTCATAATCTGCTTTTTCAGAGTCAGGGATCTCCACACTCTTCCTCAGCTGGTAGGTTCCATCTCCGTTTGGTCTGGTCCCAGTGGAGTTAAGTTTCTCATCTGACAGCTGAATGCGATTCTTCCTGATGTTCATTGTCACATCGTTGAGAATTAAACCAGTGGCTGTACAAATGAGGACAGGCTTCTGTGGGGTGGTGGCTCTCTTTGCAAATATCATAACCTCTGTTTTGGCTGAGTTGACAGAAAATGCAAGTACATGAGTGATTTAGCCCAAAGTTCAGTTTTCTAATGGTTTGATCATTAACATACTCTCATAGTCTACAATTTAACTCTGAAAATGAATTAAACAATTTTCACTAGTTAATAAATGGTGAACAAATGATTGTTGTAGTTGTAAGAAGGGAGCAGTATTAAAGAAGTGGAGGTATGAGAGATGAGGATAAAGAGAACTAATCTTTGATTAAACAAAAAGTTTTACTGATATTATCAAGGTCTCTGACACAGGCTTAAATTTCTCTCTGTGCACATGTGAATAGGAAGTCTGGACAAAACTGACCTTGTTCCAGATATGTTCACACATACACATGTATTATGACAACTACTGCTGGACACATGTGTACACACGTACACATGTATGACAACAACTACTGATGGACAGGTATGTACACACGTACACATGTATTATAACAACTACTGCTAGACAAAATGTACTCACAGTAGTTTCTGATGTGCACAAGTTGTATTAACTGTTGAGCTGCATCCACACAGGTTTTCTTAATGTAACCCAGGGTCTCCTGTTTGAGGGGGATGTTACTGTTCCATCTCTCTTTGATTGACAGGGCCTGATTATTTAAGGCCTCCCACTGCTCAGTGTGAAGATTAAAGGAGAGAGAGTCCTGACCATCATATCTGTACTGTTCAGAGCCACTGAGAAACTTTACTGAACCATCAGACAGTCTCTCAACCTCACAGCCTCGTCTCCTCTGAAGGACGTGGACGTCTGGATCTGACATTCATGAACAGGAAGACAATGAATGACAACACTGAACATTCAGATACAAAAACTGACTCTTGTCTCTTTATGAAGGAATGATCTACAGAGATTACAGATGACATGTCAGAGTTCAGGAAAAGTCACTCACCAGACTGACTGTGACCCATGACTGTCATCATTTTATTAAATTCATTTCTCATCCACTCCTCCTCATGTCTCAGTCTAACAGTGCCTGATTTCCAGTAGTCCTCAGTCATATTCTCTCTCATCCAGTCTTGTTTAGGAATCTTTATTCTGTTAGCACTGTTGTAAGACTCAATCTCTGTGTCATCGATCATGCCCATATAACTGAAGTTGTAGATGCCAGGAGCTGATACAGGTTTGGAAAGGGTGATGTAATGTTCAAAAAGCATGTCTCTTTCTAGAAAAACAAAGAAATATACAGACACAAAAATTGTTAAATCAAAAATGACATTATTTGTAACCTCTCTCTCCAATATACTTAGCTGAAAAACTGAAGCATAAGTTAATCAAAACTAAACAGATTCTAAAACATCAGTATAAAATAAATCTGTACCATATTTATAACTCGACCATCAGTCAGTTTCCCCATTCATCCATTCACTAGTCTTACTGTTTATTCATCTTAACTGCTGTGTTCATGTACCTGTTGTCATTTGCATTTTAATGTACCTGGCTGCTATGACAATTTAATTAAAGTCTACTATCTATCTATCTATCTATCTATCTATCTAACTATCTATCTATCTATCTATCTAACATGTTATGACACCAACAGGCTAATTTCTGATACTTAATGCATAGATCCGTAAAATAAGATTTATCAACACACATAAGGCTCGAGAGGCACTGCAAACATTTTATGTTCGACACAATTTACAGAGAAGAGGGTTGTGGGCACTGGGTCCCTCCAAACGCAACAAAACTCTCCACATATATCCTTTTGACAAAAACTTATAATGGTTCATTTCTTTCACATGAGACCGCTGATCGACTAAAATAAACTGCGTAACCGGAAGATACCACAAACAGTAACCTTGGCGATATCGAAGCCCTGATTTTAGGGAGTGATAGGTAAAGACAAGCATTTTCTGGAACGCATTTGTCGATGCAGTTAAGTTACTTCACATATATGAAGATATAATGATAATAAACAATTTTAGTTCAGCAAGTACTGTAGCTCACGGCCCCTCTCCATTTTCAAAACAAATTACTTTCACTTTCTCTGAACCGACATTTCATTAAAACACGCGACTTACCTTCCTGGATTGACAGATTAATACACCGTAAAAACAAAATTACAAAACATTGCAAACTTTTTTCAAAATTCATCGTCACATGCCCTTGAGGGGTCTTTACTTCTGTGTACCGACACCCTACGTTTTACTCGGACAGAAAGTGTCCAAGCGAGAAAAAAAAAGGAAACAAAAAACGGGGCACGGTCAAATGTCTGTCGTATCCTGAATCACTTGTCTCCAGGTAAAATATTTATATTCAGGTTATAATCCATGGCCCCAGACAAATTTCCTATCTCTGTTATCTTTAAGTTCTATGATACAGGGCAAACGAGCAATACACAACATGTGGACGATGAGCGGTTTTAAAGGAAAGTCTACATGGGCCTAAACAGTCAAGTTATTTATTGTTTTATAGCGTATGGTCTTAGCTACCCAATCAGCAGTGTTTTTAGTAGGTTAGATGTAGACACTTTTGTAGCCTACTTTAATACATATCACAATTAAGCAAACATGCTCACAAAAAGCAGTATATAAAAATAAACAGGGTAGTTAACTATTTATTTTTAACCATTTATTAAAACAGAACGGAGGACATTAACAGTCCAGGGACATTTCGTAAGTGCTTTTTGTATGTGTTGTTTGGTCATCGTCTGCCTCATGGCTGCTGCCTGATCCAATTAGCTATGTGGGTCTTCACACAGCCTCCCTCTATCTATCTATCTATCTATCTATCTATCTATCTATCTATCTATCTATCTATCTATCTATCTATCTATCTATCTATCTAACTATCTATCTACTATGACACCAACAGGCTAATTTCTGATACTTAATGCATAGATCCATAAAATAAGATTTATCAACACACATAAGGCCCGAGAGGCACTGCAAACATTTTATGTTCGACACAATTTACAGAGAAGAGGGCTGTAGACACTGGGCCCCTCCAAACACGACAAAACTCTCCACATATATTTGCCAGTGTCTAGCCTTTAACTGAGGATAATGTATCTGAATCGCGCGTGATCAGTTTCTACTATATTCACTTTGTGCCTCTGATTTCACAAGAGAAAAGGGAAAATCCGAACTCCAACTGCTTATTATCATGTCAACTCGATAGAAATCCCTAGATGAGGTGAACAATTTGATCCACAAAATGCCTTTACGCTACTTTATTTAATCACCTCCTGTGTTTTTGCTGTGATCACAGCTTTAAGCGTACTGGAGTTTCATTTACACTTCAATTACTCTGGCCCATTGCTAGCTTCCTCATACAGAGAAGGAGATGGAGAGAGCTGGATCGCAACCGAGCCCTACAGAACCCAAACTGATTTTCTGTCCACTGCGTCCAGCAATGTGGTGCCTACGCACTCTCTGTTCTCCTGGTCACAAATCAGACAATGGACATTAATCGAAAAAGGACTGTATAAAACCAGGTAAAATCTTGACAGATATCCTTTTGACAAAAATTTATAATGGTTCATTTCTTTCACGAGACCGCTGATCGACTAAAATAAACTGCGTAACCGGAAGATACCACAAACAGTAACCTTGGCGATATCGAAGCCCTGATTTTAGGGAGTGATAGGTAAAGACAAGCATTTTCTGGAACGCATTTGTCGATGCAGTTAAGTTACTTCACATATATGAAGATATAATGATAATAAACAATTTTAGTTCTGCAGCAAGTACTGTAGCCCCTCTCCATTTTCAAAACAAATTACTTTCACTTTCTCTGAGTCGACATTTCATTAAAACACGCGACTTACCTTCCTGGATTGACAGATTAATACACCGTAAAAACAAAATTAAAAAGCATTGCAAACTTTTTTCAGAATTCATCGTCACAGGCCCTTGAGGGAAAACGAAAAAAAGAAAGAAAAAAAACAGGGGCACGGTCAAGTGTCTGTCGTAACCTGAATCACTTGTCTCCAGGTAAAATATTTATATTCAGGTTATAATCCATGGCCCCAGACAAATTTCCTATCTCTGTTATCTTTAAGTTCTATGATACAGGGCAAACGAGCAATACACAACATGTGGACGATGAGCGGTTTTAAAGGAAAGTCTACATGGGCCTAAACACTCAAGTTATTTGTTGTTTTATAGCGTATGGTCTTAGCTACCCAATCAGCAGTGTTTTTAGTAGGTTAGATGTAGACACTTTTGCCCCATTTACAGGTAGCCTTGTCAGGAAGCATCGAGGCAGAGGACACAAGTGCGGGCACAAACTGAAGTTTTAATAAATCAAACAAACAAAAGAGGCTTTACACAAACAGGTGTACCAGGAGACCAGAGGGCGTGCACACAGGTAACTAGACAGCTTGGTACCACGGAACATTCTGAGACAAACAAACGAAGAAACGGCTCAGTAGACACGGGAAAGGTGTAGACTTCGCATTGACTGATCCGACTGAGGGGTTTAAATAGGGAGATGTGTAATGGGAAAGTAAAGTGAGGGCAGGTGTGGGTGATGAGTGATCAGGCCAGTGATTAGTAGACCGGCGACGCTGAGCGCGGAATGGCTGAGACTGGCGAGGGGGGAGGCGAGGTCGTTACAAGCCTACTTTAATACATATCACAATTAAGCAAACATGTTCACAAAAAGCAGTATATAAAAATAAACAGGGTAGTTAACTATTTATTTTTAACTATTTATTAAAACAGAATGGGATGACATTGACAGTCCAGGGACATTACCAAGATGTAAGAGGTCGTAAATTTGAAAATGCCAGGGTTTGTGACCCTTTTGAAATATTGGAAGTTTGGCCATTGGACTTAAGCCCCAAGATAATTCCACAACTGGAATTTAGTTTGTGTTAGAGTGCCAAATTTCTCTATTATGCAGTTACCCAGAAAACAACACGGCACAGAGATGTTCCATTCTTTCATAAATCACTGTGGGAAAGCTCTTCAGCATTTTCATGTCTTGGTGGATGAGAGACTGAGGACGTGAGTGATTGTCCATGTCGCCTCAAGCGCCTGCAGGGAGGACTGCTTATGCATAGTGCAATCAAACCTAAATCAGCCCTCCCACTCTGAGCACAGAGTATGTCTCAAAGGACAGGACTTCTTTTCCACAGAACCAAATAACCACAAAGGCATGAAACAGGGTAGAACTGAGAGCTCACACAGGTGGAAACAGAATCAGAAGCCATGTATCTATGAGGGGAAAACAACCCAGTTCTGTTCATGAGCACAATACAAACTGGACAATTTCTGATTGTACTTTATGTGACTGAAAGACATTTTTATGCCCAAAACTGATCTACCTCATAATTTAGCTCTGAACAGTCAGATAGCAGGTTCAGTAACTGGATAGCTTTCCTCTGAGAAGCTAGATGACAAGGTCAGTGGAGTGAGAATGCTGGCTGCAAGCATTCAGAACAGATCAGATTTAAGTTTCAGGTCTTAAATGACTGGAAATCAGAGAAACTTTACCTGATACAGATGCCTTAGCAGAACTCAGCATGTCTGGAATCATCTGTAACCTTGATGAGGGGTTTTAAATGACACTAGGGTGTGACACCGACAAACTCAGCCTAACGGTTAAATGAAATTGTAACTGATGTTGACCTCTACAGCTATGTTATGTTAGGTAATCACTGCATCTCTCCATCTCTTGATATAGATAACGGCTGAGCTTAGTACACATGATCATCCAGGCCAGAGATGGAACAGTGATTTCCACACTGACAGATACACTGACAGATACACTGAGAAATGTGTGCACAAGCCTGAGGAATTCATGATCCATTAAGGTCACAGCCTGAGGGAGAAAAGTCAGTACTTAATGTGAGTTATTCCTTTTAATATTTTGCTATTTAAAAACTAAATGACATCACAACATTAGGTTTCATTCAATGTTTCCATATAGTGTTCATAACTGTTAATGTGTGATTACGAAAGGAAACATTTCTATGTGTTTCTATGCTCTGGCTATGTGATAACTGGCATTCTTACAGAATGCTATGCTGATATTTACTGGCTTCATTAGCCAGGCTAAGTTTAAATTTGATTACACTCATCCATGTGTTTGCTCCAGTCAGTCTATGTTAGTCAGATGCTGGTCTATTTCTGTTTATTAGTGTGATAGTAGGAGTCTGGAATGAGATACATACCATGTAATACAATAGACTGAATCAGTGCTGTGATGACTGTGAAAGCATCATCAGCTCAGAGAACTAGCAGAGACTAAATGGTCTCTATGTCTGACTTTACTGGCAGCAGCAACACACTTCAAACCAGAGTCACCTTCCTAGTCACCACATCACTCACATCCTCAACACATCAAGTCAGGACTGACTGGGACATGACTGACAGAGCCACCACAGCAAACAAGCAAAGCGGCGGAGACAACAGAGGACTGCCAAAGTGTAAGGTTTCTGCCTGAGGGGCAAAATGGAGAGCAGGGTAGGGTAGAGTTAGGGTAGATATGTGTATCTAACACATGTCCACTCAGTAGATGGTCAGTGCTGTTAAAAGCTTCACATTTCTGAATGAGATGATTACTGACCTTATGTCTCCTGTATGTCAAATGCAGTCACATGTATTCTGTTTCTTCACACAGTATCACTCAGTGTAATCCTTTATGTTGTGGCAATAAGAGCCATGTCCCTTATAATAAAATATTCTTTTTTAAAAACATGGCGTCTGCATACGGGTCATGATCCGTGTTTATAAATACCTGGCCCAGGTAACATTGCGCTCTCTCCTCCACTTCCTCTGCCTGGTGTGTCGCGCTTGTGCGTTTAGAACACCTCAAGGTATCTGCGCTGTTAGGACGCGCTTGGTTTTTTTTTGAGAGAGAGCGAGAGCGAGGTTTTCTTTTCATCCATTCGGAGGTTTTTTGAACCAGAACAAGTTCCACCGGTAAGTCGTTGTCAATTCCTGCTTACGATTTTATTGTGATTTTTTTTTTGTAATCGTATGTAGCAGGTGACACGGCGGCGGTGAGACAAATCTTCCTTTTTAAAGTCCGGTTCCATAATGACCGCTCTTTAGAAGCCGTAACCTTGGGCTACGGCTTGGGGTTTTTCTTTTCCTTCCGAAAGGGTTTTTTTTTTTACCTAGGGATAGCTCTTCTGTTCTCCGTTTATTTCAGTTTTGTTTTATTTTCTTGTCATTTTCCTAAGGCGCCCGGGTTGCCCTTTTATTGTTGATGTATTGAAAATTGTGTTGAAAGTTATTTTGTAACGGCAATTTTAAAAGTCGGATTGCCGTAATATTATGTGTATTATTTTGAACGTGATTGTTTGAAATTGTTTCTTTTGGAAGTTTGTGGTCAGGACTTATTTTCTTTAGTCAAATAAATAAATAATTGAATAACTGTGCTTGTGTTTGGTTCACTGTAACTTAGGCCGGCATTAATAACATTTATTATTATAATATTTTTATTTCTAACTACTCTGTCTGAGTGGTGGTGGATTTCACCTGGCGCCCGAACTGTAAAATAAAAATAGTCCCACTACCGTCACAGATATTGGCGCCCGAACAGGGACTTGACGGACTTGAATTGGACTTGAATTCTGGAAATGATTTTTAGTTGCAGTGTCTTCCGAATTTCATCACTGAAATTTATACATGAATTGAGGGTAAAAGGCCACTGTGATGTAATTTAAAATTGAACCTATTGAAGTTTTGCAACAGAGTTGATTGTAACATTTTGTATTTGTATTCTCTTTGAATTTGGTTACCTGTTTTCTACTGTATAACTTTAGAGAAGAAAGCTGGAGGTCATGGCAGAAAACCCAGAAGATCTGCTGGTCTTTGGTGAGACAATTTCCGATTCTATAGATATGTCGCTTACTGCCCCTTCAGTTTCTACTGTTTTTACACCAAATGCACAGCCAGACTCCCTATTAGATGTACCTGTCCCAGATGAGCATATTGATTTGATGCCATCCCTAGCTCCTGACAGTGACCTCCAAGTTTTTTCTCATGCCATTGAGTCAATGAAGCAAGTGTTTGAAAACACAATTGAATGTCAAAAAAAATGGCTTTCAGAGGGCTTGAAGCATGTATCCAAGGAGGCTGTTGAAGCTAAAGGTGATGTTGCTCGCTTAGTTGAGAAGGCCAATGATGACCTCCTCAATACTGTCACTGAGCGCAACAGAGATTTGATAGCAAAATGCTTAGAAGGTATTCAATGGAATTCTAAACAGATGGTGACTGAATTTCAGGCCATGTTAAAGGATTCAAACACTTTTATTAAATTCTCTCACTTCTTCAATTCCAGAGCAGCTGGATAGATTAATTAAGTGTGAAATGCAGGACCTGCGTACACAGGTTCATGCCATCAGAGATTCGGTTGAAACCTTGGTTAAAAAAAATCCATGAATTAGAGGCTAAGCAGACTCTTCATGGGTATAGCCAGCTACCACAGTGTTTCCACCCCTCTTGTTGATATTGGTTATCAACAGTCTGCTGCTTCTGAGCCTGTACTTCCTGTCCCTTGTCATACCAGTGAGGTTTCACATACAGTTGATCGGCGGTTGCCAATTAAATTAATTTTCCCTTCTTTTGGTGGTACAGATGATGACACTGACCCCCTCTTGTATATTTCTAAGTGCAAGGACTTCCTCGCTCTGCGCCCAATGTCTGATTCTGAGATCTTGGCCACCATGAGAAATGTCCTGCATGGTACAGCACGTCACTGGTGGGAGATAGCCAGGGAAAGAGTGTGCACTTGGCCTGATTTTGAGAAGCAATTTTTGGCTGCTTTTTTATCTGAAGATTATGCAGATGAGCTGGAGGAGAGGATCCGAAATCGAGTTCAGTTACCCAATGAAAGTGTGAGGGACTTCACCTTTTCCTTTCAGGCCTTGTACAAGAGATGGAAGCCTGAAGCAATGGAGGATGAGATTGTTAAAATGCTTTATAAAACAATGAATCCACAGTTAGTTAGCCAACTGCGTGGACGCGCGCACACTGTGGAAGAAATTGTTAGACTTGGGCAACAGTTAGAGAAAGATCTACTACATCAAAAGATGTATGAGCAAAAGGTCCTTATGGCTAAAGTTCCTAAGGCTGAACCATCTGTCCAGATCTCGGAAACATCTAAGAGAAGTCAAAAAGCTGACTTTAAACAATCTATGCCTCTCCTGTGTTGGCGATGCCAGGGTGCCCATCCTCCTGGGAGCTGTCCACAATTCCGGTCCCAGGGTCTATATCAGTCTGGGAAAAGTTCTGGCCCTCGTCAAGCTAATCCTGCTAAGGGTACTGTTTCTACAGTCACAAGTCATAGTCAATCTTTCTCTAAGACTCAGCCTGTTTTTAAACCTAAGACAACTTCCATACTCCCTCCTCATTCTGGTCCAGTGGTAGTGTTAAAGCAACTGGCTGTGCCAGTGGCTGTTAGACGCTGCCAGGGCAAGGCACTGGTGGACACTGGCGCCACCTACAGCTTAATGAGTTTTGATTTGTGGAACAAAATTAAAGCTCCACATGAGAAATTAGAGTCATGGAGTGAAGGGCCTCTGTACCTTGCAAATGGCACAAATACTCATCCTGTGGGTTGTAAGGCATTAGAGTATGGTATGCATGGCCATAGTTGGAGTGTTCTGACAGCAGTGCTTGCTGCTAATGTCCTCGCCTATCCTCTGGTCCTTGGACTGGATTTCATCTCAGTTAGTGGGATGCAGCTTAATGTGAGAGATCAAGCCTATTCGATTTTAGGTGACAAACAGGGTAGAGTCTTCCCTTTCCAAGTTTTGGCAAGACCTGGTGATAGCTGGGGTATTTATTCTTCTCCTACTACCACTGCTGCTTCACTTATGACGTCTTTGCCACCTCCCCTTGTTTGTTCATCTGAGTCCATCAGATTTGCCTCTGCTGATGAATTTTATGATAGTTGGGGTATTCAGCCGCCACTCTCTCCAGCCGCAACTATTCCTACTACTATAATAACCTCTGTGCCTCCTCTTTCCACTCTGCCCGAACCCAGTAGGTCTACACCTGCTGAGGAGCTGCAGTCCCTACTACAAGCAGCTGTGAGCCAAAGTAGTTTAAATGGTGAGAATGCAGGGAGGTTACACCGTCTACTGCGGGAAAACCCAGAGGTATGTACCACCAGTCTCGGTCACACCTCCCTGCTGAAGCACAAAATAACTTTAAAGGGTGATGTTGTGGTGACGCAAAAGCCATACCGTTTGCCTGTCCACAAGCGTCAGGAGGTAAAGACTCAAATTGAGGATATGTTAAGGCAAGGCATCATAGAGCCTTCCCATTCTCCCTGGGCCTCACCTGTTGTTATGGTACCCAAAAAGGATGGCAGCACCAGATTTTGTGTTGACTATCGACGGGTAAATGCTTATACTGAGCGGGATTCATTTCCGTTGCCCACTGTAAATGAGATCTTGGAGTCTCTGGCAGGGTCAGCAGTGTTCACCTCTCTTGACCTGAATAGCGGCTACTGGCAGGTAGAGATGGATCCTGACAGTCGACCCATTACTGCATTTGTCACTCCATTTGGCTTATATTCTTTCAGAAAAATGCCGTTTGGGTTGAAAAATGCACCTGCTACTTTCCAGCGGCTCATGAACAGGGTTCTTCAAAGCTGCCTCGGAAAATGTTGTCTGGTATATCTAGATGACATAATCATATACTCCGCTAACCTTGACCAACACTTTGTAGACATTCAGACTGTGTTCGACTGTCTCAAAGATGCAGGACTTACTCTTAAGTTAAAAAAGTGTCACTTCTGCATGCCAGAAATTAAGTTTCTAGGGCATGTTGTGAGCAAAGAAGGAGTGAGAGCAGACTCTGAGAAAACGAATGCAGTGAAAACATATCCTGTACCCACCAATCTGAAGGAGGTCCAGCGCTTCCTTGGCTTAGCTGGGTGGTACCATAGGTATGTTCCTAATTTTTCTGTGATTGCTGAGCCTTTGAATGCTTTAAAAAGAAAGGGGGTAAAATTTCAATGGACTGCAGAGTGTCAAAGGTCGTTTGACGCCCTTAAACAACACCTGACTGCTCCTCCCATTCTTGGCCATCCTAATCATGAATATAAATTTATTGTTTACACAGATGCAAGTGCCATGGGTCTAGGTGCTGTTCTTGCTCAGAGGTCATCAGCGTTGTCTGATGAGGAAGTGTTGGCATACGCAAGCCGGTCTCTCTCTGGTGCAGAAAAGAACTACTCTACCACTGAACGTGAGTGTTTAGCGGTAGTATGGGCGCTGGAGAGATGGAGGCACTACTTAGAGGGGAAACCTTTTGTAGTAGTGACAGACCACTCTTCTCTTCTCTGGGTATTCAACACCACTAAAGCAAACTCTCGATTGGTCAGGTGGGCTTTGCGTCTCCAGGAGTTCTGCTTCACCATAGAGTACAGGAAAGGCAAGCTTAACTCTGCCCCTGATGCACTCTCCCGTGCAGCCTGCACTGGTGAAGAGAGTTCTTTGGCTTTGTGTAGTGCAAATCAGGACAAGGTTGTTCCATTTCCCTTGTCAGATGATGCTGTTTGGAAAGCTCAACAGGAAGACCCTGAAAGTCAGGGGCTATACAGAATGGTGACCGAGGCAGAGAACACCCCGGGTCAGTGTGCATTAGGATATGCAATTCTGGAGGATAAAGTGTATCGGAAAACTGAGCACCCTCAGCAAGGTACACATTATCAGATTTTTGTCCCTAGGGCTTTGCGTGACACTGTGCTCAGAGCCTACCATGACAGTCCACTAAGTGGTCATTTGGGACGTTACAAAACATTGAAAAGAATAATGGATGTGGCTTACTGGCCAAAGATGTGGAAGGATGTAGGAGACTATGTCCAGTCCTGTCACATTTGCCAGACCTATAAGCCAGAGTCTGTAAAGCCTGCTGGTTACTTGCAGCAGACTGAAGTCTCAGAGCCATGGGAGATGCTTGGTCTTGATCTCATGGGTCCTTTACCACAGAGTTCTCTAGGAAACACCCAGTTACTCGTAGTGGTGGATTATTACTCCAAGTGGGTTGAATTGTTCCCACTGCATAAAGCCACTGCTGAGGCAATTAGTAGGTGTCTGCAGGACATTTTTACTCGCTGGGGTGTCCCAAAGCACATTTTGTCAGACCGTGGGCCACAATTTGTGTCTGAAATCATGAAAAATTTTTGTGATCGCTGGGGTGTGGTACAGAAATTAACAACTGCTTATCACCCCCAAACCAACCTCACTGAGAGAGTGAACCGTACTCTTAAGTCCATGTTGAGTTCTTATGTGGGTGACCGGCATAAACTATGGGACAAGCACCTTCCTGAACTGCGGTTTGCAATAAACACTGCTGTTCAGGAGTCCACGGGCTATTCCCCTGCCGAGTTACTCCTGAGAGGTAAAGTAATGGGACCCTTTGATAGAGTACTACAGCCTCTGTCGCATCACAGAGGTTTGCGAGATCTTGAAGATCTTCGGGGGCTGGTAGCCAAAAACTTAGAGAAGGCAAAGGAAAGGCAGAAAAGAAACTATGACAAAACTCGTCGCGAGGTCACATATGAAAAAAATGAGAGAGTGTGGATGAGAGCTTATCCCCTGTCTCAAGCTTCACGTAGTTTCACTGCCAAGCTAGCTCCTAAGTGGGTAGGTCCCTATCGCATTGTGGCGAAGCTAGGTCCTGTTAATTATCAAATTGTAAAGGAGGACTCTGGAGAGGACTTGCGTACAGTCCATGTTAGCCGCCTTAAGCAATGCTTCCCCACTGCTGCAGATGTTGATCGCAGAGAGAGAGAACAACTTATGAAAATATTTTGCGAACCAGATGATGCTGAGGAATTCCTTGGATTTTAAATCTGGATATTCTCAAAGGAAAGTTGTTCTTGTTGTCCTTTTTGCCATTAGGTGTTGTACACCTACTCACATTATCAGTCTTTTTTATGGGTGGTCCATTTGCTCTTTTTTCAAGGGGGAGGAGAGTGTGGCAATAAGAGCCATGTCCCTTATAATAAAATATTCTTTTTTAAAAACATGGCGTCTGCATACGGGTCATGATCCGTGTTTATAAATACCTGGCCCAGGTAACATTGCGCTCTCTCCTCCACTTCCTCTGCCTGGTGTGTCGCGCTTGTGCGTTTAGAACACCTCAAGGTATCTGCGCTGTTAGGACGCGCTTGGTTTTTTTTTGAGAGAGAGCGAGAGCGAGGTTTTCTTTTCCTCCATTCGGAGGTTTTTTGAACCAGAACAAGTTCCACCGGTAAGTCGTTGTCAATTCCTGCTTACGATTTTATTGTGATTTTTTTTTTGTAATCGTATGTAGCAGGTGACACGGCGGCGGTGAGACAAATCTTCCTTTTTAAAGTCCGGTTCCATAATGACCGCTCTTTAGAAGCCGTAACCTTGGGCTACGGCTTGGGGTTTTTCTTTTCCTTCCGAAAGGGTTTTTTTTTTTACCTAGGGATAGCTCTTCTGTTCTCCGTTTATTTCAGTTTTGTTTTATTTTCTTGTCATTTTCCTAAGGCGCCCGGGTTGCCCTTTTATTGTTGATGTATTGAAAATTGTGTTGAAAGTTATTTTGTAACGGCAATTTTAAAAGTCGGATTGCCGTAATATTATGTGTATTATTTTGAACGTGATTGTTTGAAATTGTTTCTTTTGGAAGTTTGTGGTCAGGACTTATTTTCTTTAGTCAAATAAATAAATAATTGAATAACTGTGCTTGTGTTTGGTTCACTGTAACTTAGGCCGGCATTAATAACATTTATTATTATAATATTTTTATTTCTAACTACTCTGTCTGAGTGGTGGTGGATTTCACCTGGCGCCCGAACTGTAAAATAAAAATAGTCCCACTACCGTCACAATGTACTGACTCATAGGTTGTGTACGACCAAACGTTTTATAATAGCTTTGGCTTGACTGAGGTTTCCCACTCCATAGTGGAAACATTAAAGGAAATGAAGTTCTCTCCATCATAACTGTACTCATCAACTCCTCTGAGAAATGTTCCATTGTGGTAATGGAACATTTCAGTACCTCAACCTCACAGTCTCATGTATTCTAGAGGACACAAATATCTGAGTCTATAAGTAGTGAACAGGGAGACCATGAAAAACTAGAAACACTGTAAAATTATTTAAAAGTCTTTAGGCACATGTGCAATTGTTTTAGCAAAGTTATAGACACCTCAGGAATATCTACTCACCAGAATCATAGTGCCCCTTAAATTTCAGGAGATTTTTTTAAACTCTCTTTCCCCGTTCTTCTACCCTAAATAACCCTAAGACCTTGTTTCACAAGTGAGTTTTTGCATGGACTCTATAGGTAAACACAAATCATTGAAAAAGTACTTTGTCTGCTGGTCTTTCTCTTGCAATTTCTGCTCTCAGTCCTGTTTAGCATGAAGATCTTAAGTCTTACTGTTGACAGACATAATCTCTCTCCCATTAAGCATTTCCATAGGGCTGAGCTCATAGATGCCAGGCAGAGACATGGGTTTGGACAGGACAGTGAGCATGTTATTAAATGAATGAATCTCTGGTGGAGGAGGCATGGCACCTGAAAGAAGGGAAGTAATATATGAAGAATTTAAAGCTTTTAGGGGACTTTCTTCTGTTAGTTGTTATGTGTTTGTTTGTTTGTTTGTTTGTTATTGTTTTTTTATTACATTTGTAGAAATTGCTATACTAAACACTGCCTCTTAATGTTATGGTAGCATTTTGTCAATCCTTTCTTATTCTGGGCATGTTGGCATACATGGTTCTTTGTATTATGGCAGTATAATGATTAATTATGGAGTTTTTACTGTTTGCAATTTTTGTTGGTGTTGTTGATGTTGTTGTTGTTGTTGTTGTTGTTATGTGCAGTGTTATAATGCAACACAAATGTTTTGCCTAATTATGAAGAGATGATTTGAATTACTTTAATAACATTTTTGTTCAAGAAACAGAAATTGTAATTACATTTTTCTTACCATTTGCCCTTATTTCAACATATTTCATTTGTTTCACCACAAAGCAGTAGTTTTGTAAAATCCTAAACATTATCACATTGATATATTGGTTGTTTAAAGCTGAGAACAAATATTTAGATTTATTTTTAGTGGAAAAAAATCCTGATGATACAGTCAGTATGGGATAATATGTGATCACTCACCATAAGAACATCTTCCAGATAATTATTTAGGTTTGAAGTGCTTTCAGGAAGTATCCACTGAAAATGACATTGTAGACCACAGAACATAATGTGTAGAATGCAGTATATAATACAATATACAATATATCCTAGAGCCTGTTACCATGTTTTATTCTGTTCCTTCTGTTTTTCTCCTTCTGAATTTATGGCCATGTTTTGTTGTGTTCCAAACTCACATGTAAACTGGAAACACACATAAATAGCATTCTTACACTTTCACTAACAGTACTGATCAGAGAGCAGCTTGTGAGCTGGGCTTTAGCTGACTGTCCTAAGCCTGAGTCAGCTCCCGTATGCCAGTGTTTCACACACAGCCCCAGTAATGGTACTCACCTCACATACCTTTACAAGTTTTAACTCTACAGTGCCACACAATTTTGCTTTTACAAACATTCATTCATTTTTAAGCAGTGCTGTTCATACCCTCTTGTCTGTAAGGACTGTATTGTATATATGAAAATAGTAACTGTCATATTTGAACACACATGCAAAATGCTTGTTTGTTAGAACTATGACAGAATTTAAAAACCTGTCAGTGCACTGTCAGCTTATATCTGCCCTTCAGACATAATGTGCCAAACACACTCATTAGCCAGTTTATTAAGTACAGCTCTCTAGTGCCAGTTTGACAGTGTTGGGGAAGCTACATTGAAACAATAGCTTTGTAAGCTGCCAATTACTTCACGCTGGAATAAGTCAAACTACAGAAAAGCTACCCTTGGGAGAAATCTAGTTTGGTTAACTAAAGCGACTGAGAAAAAGTGGTTCAAACTACTTTGTAAAAAAAAAAAAAAAAAAAGATCAAATTGACAATGTACATGTGATACAAAATTATGACAAAATACAAAAAAGTCACATGCCAGCAAAAAATACCATTCAACTGAATTTATTGCAAAAAGTGTCCACTTGTTCACAGGTCATACATAAACCAAAAAATAAAACACCCCACTGTTCATGGGAAAGTGCAAGGAAGGTTTGGTTTTGTTTACAATTCCATCAGTCAGACACCTGCCCTCCAGAAACTCCATGTCCAGGAGGGCATATTGCACCAAGCAGGATTACTCGGCTAACTAATACATCCATGTTTAGCTTTACAAATTTAGATTCAAAACATTAAAAACTATGGTCAATATTTTTCACAGGTGAGCTGACGATCCAGTTTGCTGAGAAACCCCTGAGACCTAAACCTGTCCCAAACAAAACAATCCCATCTGGGCTTTTCACAAGGACAAAATTGCAAGGAACGTTATATTTCAGTTGTAAACAAATCTGGATAATATGTTATCTGACTACAATTAAAACAGTAAAGAAAAAAATATTTAACTTGCACCTTTTCAGAATATTTGACCGACTTGAGCTCTGGTCTACAAAAAACATGAGCCTGCTGTCTCACTGGTCAGTTTTGTAACATCTGACTTGAGATTTGGGAGGTTTGTCCATGAGGACACTGCTAAGCAACACTCGCCCTTGTGCACATTGCACTACACAGAGTTCCAGTGTGTGGTGGTAACTGCCTGACGAATGCATTGCCTGGGCTCCACAGTGGTCAGGATGGAAGAAAAAGGGGGCGGGGCTTGTAAAAGGGAGTTCAATTACAGTGGAGGACCAATGGTCAAATAAAAATAAAAAGTCACTCCTTTCCTTTTACCGCCCAGAACTGTTAGTAGTTTCAGTGGTTAACTACACAAAGAAATGGCAAAAAAAGTTATTTAACTACTTGAATCACTATGCAAATAATGAATGTAGCTGAACGACCAGCAAGCTACTGCAAAATGTAGTTAAACTAGTAGTTAAATTACATGTAGTTCACTACAGCCCAGCACTGCAGTTTGGACCACTTTGTTGTTTCCATGGTGGAACATTGGTTCATACTAATGTAATGGTATCATGCTGTTGCTGCAGATCGGATGCTGATCTATTCATGCTGTGATTGGTCCATTACATCCCAGACTCACATTCTACACTTTGAGGTCTGGGGGCTGTGCAGGCCAATCAGATAAAGAGAACTCACTGTCATGAACCTGGCACTACTGAGAGACAGAGCATGGTTTATGAATCAGATAAAGAGAACTCACTGTCATGAACCTGGGACTACTGAGAGACAGAGCATGGTTTATGAATCAGACAAAGAGAACTCACTGTCATGAACCTGGCACTACTGAGAGACAGAGCATGGTTTATGAATCAGATAAAGAGAACTCACTGTCATGAACCTAGGACTACTGAGAGACAGAGCATGGTTTATGAATCAGATAAAGAGAACTCACTGTCATGAACCCGGCACTACTGAGAGACAGAGCATGGTTTGTGAATCAGACAAAGAGAACTCACTGTCATGAACCTGGCACTACTGAGAGACAGAGCATGGTTTATGACATGGTGCAGTGTCCTGCTGGAAGTGTCTACGGAGGGTGAACTGAAGCCATGAAGGGACACATCTGAACAGCAATAGTGTTCAGATATACCACAGTGTTCAAATGTTGCTCAGTTGAGCATACCTGGAAAACATTCTGTCCAACATGTACAATATATCCAGCATGTAGTACTGATGCTAGGAACAAGAGCATTGAAGGTATTTTGCATGTGCCCCAAATAAGTTTTCTCATTGATTTTTAAATATGAGATGAAACCAATAATTTTACAGAAAAAAATGGTCAAGCATGATCCCAACACTCTTTGGAAGTTATCTGATGAAAATGAACAAAGACGGTTGTATACACAGGCTACTGAAGGGCCAGTGGCCTAATGTCCCTCTAAAATCACATGTTATTTTTAAATCCCCAAAATGGTTCTGAATAATTTCCAACAAAATAAACCTTCATTTAATTGTTACTGATTATATCAACCCTGATGTGTTCTGAAATGGTTCAGGTTTCTCTGGAGTACAAAATTAGAGTAAAACACATTCATAATTTATATGGCAAGCAGAACATGGTTACAGCAAATATAACTGGTTACAGTAAATAACAACTTATAAGAACTTAAGAATAAAAGCTTCTTTTACTTATAAATAGATGGTATTTTCTTGGTTTGGCTACACACACTTGGAAGACTACACACATTTGCAAGCCACGAAAATACAATCCAAGGTTGAGTACTTTAATGTTTTAACAAGCAGAAGCTAGTACAGTCTTCTGTTTTCAGCATAAAGCTCAATGACAGGACTGCAATATGTATGCATTTTATTAATGTAACTGAATGCACTTTAAATTTCTTTAAATTTTACATACCTGATATGATTCATCATTATCTTTTAAACATCAATATCTTTTTCTCTGTATACCTACGTTCATATTTATTCATTTAGCAGACATTTTTATCCAAAGCAACTTCCAAGACAGGCAGAATACAAACCAACCATGTCTGTACTCTGCCAGTGCACTAAATACCATCATAACAACAGCAATATCTTTCACATTACAGTTAAAAGAACTTGTCAGAGCCTTGACTGTCCCTGTTGTTTTAAATCAGATGTATAATCTCAATCATCTTTCAACATATTTCAAACTAATCAGCAATGATTACATAAGTAAAAAACGTACACAAAGGTGACCGTTTTTTTAATATATAACAAATGTAATGTTAATATAACACACTTTTACTAAAACCTTGATGATATTTCACAAAAGAAGTGCAGTTTTTCAGTTATGTTGTGACATTGGCTTTACAACAGCTGGGAAAAAAAGTCTGACCGGTTCTGTAATGTCTGAGTACAATTACAGACAACAGGTGAAGAAACAGGTAAAATGTATTATATGTCTCATGTGTCTGAAGCCAAGAGAAGACATTTCATGTGTGTGAAGCACCATGGTTTGCTTTTGAGAGGAGTTGGACCATAGTACAGAAAACATCGTCCGATACGATCCGGTTTGGCTGGACTAAGCAGAAACCCGGGACCTGAGTTCAGTCAAACTAGTGCAAAGGTGCTTTACATTGTTTACTGTGTTGACCTGGCCAGTTCTGAGCTAAGCATCATAGTGCTGTCGAGTTCCTCTTCAGGAGGTTCAGAGGGGAACCTAGGCCTGACATAACTTGATCTCCTGATTTTTGATTGAATGTCGTCCTTTCCTGGCAGAATCAAACATGACAGTGAATTGAGCAAGAATGAATACCACCACACCCTTTTAAACACTTTCACAGTGTCATTTCAGCTTTGAATTTCTGTGAATGAATATCACCACACCCTTTTAAACACTTTCACAGTGTCATTTTGGCTTTGGGGTTCTGTGAATGAATATCACCACACCCTTTTAAACACTTTCACAGTGTCATTTTGGCTTTGGCTTTGGGTGCACATCCGCTATAATACATCCTGTTTCTGGTTAGAATCGGCTGAAAAGGAATATTTATATTTCTAGACGTACATTCATGCATAACGATCACTGACACAGTCATAGCTGTCATCTTGTCATGTAGAGCAGAGACATGTTCTGTTGTCAGATGTCAGTAAACATTAGTGCTGCTGTTTGTAATCCGCAAAATGGATTAATGATTTTCAGCTCAGCTTTCTTTAAAAAAATTATACATAATTCAATAAATATAAATAGTATAATATATTGTAAAATTATAATTATAATGATTAGTACTATAATATATTAAAATATCATTTATAAATAAAATGATATCACTGTATAATTATATAATTTATATTATTTTAAATATTATATTAAAAATAAATGCCTGCTCAGATATCTGAATCAGTGTAAACCTGCAGTAGACATTGAGGATGCATCATGGGGGGAGGAGACTTACAATCACTGTGAAGAATTGGGCTTTTGTCATCACTGTCATTTGACTCATCAGTGCCCTCTAATGGAAGAAAAATAAATGGTTGAACCTTATTACTCAACAGAAATTAAATCATAGCCTCTCTCATTTCATTACAAAAATTATACCGAACACCTTCAGATTACTGAATACAATTAATAAGTTAAAGTGCCACAAAAACCAACAATTTAAAACTACATTTTATGATGAACTAAAAAAGTTTCCTTAAATAAACAGCACAGCCATATGACTAGCTTAGTTCTCCACAATCGCAATTTCCCCAGAGTTTTCAGGGAACAAGAACACTCATGAAATCCTCCTATATTAAATAAGGCTTTGTTACAGACCAGTTCAGACATTTTAATTTCTGTTCTATAATTTTCACAGTTTTCTGTCCTGTTGAATTGTAATTACAAAATTTGCTCAGACTATTTAAAAGCTGAAGAACCTGCCCTACGAAGCAACATCAACATCTTTCCCAGTTTACCTTTCTTAAGAACCTTCAACCTCAGTCCTGTTCTTTTCTTTGTTCCTTTATTTTCATTGTCCTCTGCTTCTGATCCAACATTACTGCCATCTAGTGGACAAAAACACCATTAAAGTCAAGATGCAAAACTGCAACATTCAGACAACTGGGTGATGATTAGATTACTTAGTTCTGAGTATTGACTGTCCTGATGTAGTTGCAGCTTTCTGTGGATATAGTTCAAATACTCCTTATTCACTTTGTTTTACTCAAATGTCAGTCACCATTCTCAGATCAAGTTTGTATTTATTTACATAAATACTGTTAATTTTAGCATTGAAATGTATCTTTGGGTTAAGGGTTGGTAAGAGTCCTGTTAGTGTCATCTCTCCATTTCAGGTTATTCCAGACAATTATCCAACTGCTACTGTTTATGGTTGACATTTCATGCATCTTCCAAGTTGAACTGATGGCCTCTGAGTAATGTCCTTATGCTTATCCCCCGTTTACAGTCCCTCAATTAATGATAACAACTGACTTCAAAAGTAACACTTTAGTTCAGGGGTCACGTGTTATTACACACACATACAATGATTCATACAAATGATACATACAAAGAATCATTTGTTAGCCACTAACATACAGCAACATCAAATCTGAGTGATAAATGAATTGTACAGTGAGAGGACAAAGACAGCCCTAATAAATGATTAATAATACTTAACACAGGCCTTACTGAGCACTTACACAGACATGTGTTAGTTATACACTAGTGGCTAATAAATGTTCCCTACAGTAAGGTGTTACCCCTCCATGTAAGAGTTCTCTCTGTTGACTTGTTAACACAAATCACCTTCTCACTGGCATCTCTGTATCTTTAATGTGTGTTCTGACCAGTGCCCCATGAGGATGGCAAACACACCCTGAACCAGTCCTGTTCTCTCATTTATTCACAGATCACTATGAGGAAAGGCAGACCAGAAGCATTCAGAGAACCAAAGAACCCGTTTACCATGACACTCTTGCATGCCTGTCCCCCTGTCAACTCATGTTCATGTGATACCTTCATGAGACGTCTTTATCATAAAAACATTACAATGTTAAAAAATTAAATTATTCATACCAAAAGAAGGTGCATGAAAGATGACAATGTATTATAAACAGCGAGGGGGTGATAAAATTGTATGGCACCACACTCACCTTAACTTACACTTAGGGAACCAAAATTCAAAACCCATCTTATTTCTATTAATAGCTAAAAACACTGCCCATGTCTTTCTTATCTTATCAAGCTACAGAGAACAGAGGTTTTGTAGGACAGCAGCTCTTCAGAGTAATGGAACAGCAGTGCTCCAGCCTGAATCTGGCTAACATTTAAGGGTTAAAGATAATCCAGCACACAGAGTAGCAGCTTGATTTTATGGATAGAACAATAGAGTTACGATTTCTTCCCAAACTGTTGTTTGATAACTCACTGTGTCCAACATTGAGTTATTCATATTTCTCACTCAGTCATTGTCTAAGCCACTTATTCTAAGTAGAGTCGCAGGGGGCACTGGAGCCTATCCCAGCATTCATAGGGAGAAAGGCGGGGAAACACCCTGGATAGGTCGCCAGTCCATCACAGGGCAGACACACAACACACTCACACACACATTCACACCTAGGGGCAATTTAGTGTCTCCAGTTCACCTAACCTGCATGTCTTTAGATTGTGGGAGGAAACCGGAGCTCCCAGAGCAAACCCACACAGACACGGGAAAAACATGCAACACGTACAGAAGTGACACATTCTGCCTCCATTAGGAGTTCATCCGTCACACCAATAACAGTTTTCAGCTCTCTTCTCGTACAATATTCTGAGTACCACCTGGTGTCTGCTCCTGTTGCTGAAGCTGAATAATCATTTAACAATATGAGAGAAACAGAAGCAGAGATGACCTACGTCCTTCTACTCCAAGCAATGCACATTTTGACATAGAGCTTTCACTTCTATTAAGTACAGACTCTGTGTTGCTGTTGTCTAGTGAAAAATTAACAGTATTGAGGACAATTAGGAGACGACATATTTTCTGAAGAAGCACTATACCATAGAGATGCATCACATCAAAAATCCCTCAGTCGGATTGCTCAAAATCCATGTTATAACCCTTATGACTGATAAAAATCTATGGAGCAATCGATAAAATATATTTAGTATATAAATATTAATATACAGCCTATTATCTAGTTTATAAAGTTCTGATACTGAGGGTCACATTGTGTACTTTTCCCATGATCCTACAGCTGCAAAATCATCCAAAAAATAAATTAAAACAACAATGGACTCAGATGCTGTGATGTGATATTTATTACATCTGTACAGTCTCTCCACAGATCATAGTGTCTTTTCTGTATCTATAATATGAGTGATGGCTGAGTCACTCTGAGCCTCTGAGTCTTCTCTGCTCTTGTATATGTGAGTAGGCCAACATGAGCAATGTCATGACAGATACAGCCAAGTCACAAACTTTCCCTAGTTCTTCTGTCTGTCTCACATGCCTGTCTACCTGCATCCTCCTTCTCATTCAATGACTGAACACATTTTGATTCCTGTTATATCCCATGATTAAACTGCCACCAACACAAATCAATAATGTAACATTTAAAATATCTGTATCACAATGAGCTCTCCCAACAGACGAATCTCTGTTTACATTAACATTTACATTTGTTACGTCCTAAGACGTATTTATTTATTTCGTGTTTTGTTTACTGTTGTATATTTGTTGCTGTTGTACTGTTGTGTCCTCTCTCTCTCTCCGCTCCTCCCTTCTTCCATTTAACAGGTCGTCAAGCACCAAGGACACGAGGGAGGGCCTATTTGTCAAACCGCACTCCCATTGGCTGAGAGGAAAGAGGCCAGGGGATATAAACAAGCCTGTCCTCTTCACTAGAGACCTCTTGTTCCTTCTCCTGACTGAGACTGTGTTGGTTGTTGATTGGTAGTTATTGGTTGTTGATTGATTGTTGATGGTTGATAACTTGTTATTGCTTCATTTGCTTCTTGTTTGCTATGTGTTTCTTTTTTGTGTGTGTGTGTATTGTATATAGATTTGTATATAGCCTTGTATATAGTGTGGGAAGCCCTGCAGGGAGGTTGGGTGCCTTTTTGTTTTAAACCGTTTTCTCCTGTTTTTTTGGGTTAGTTAGGGAGTGAGGTTAGTTTGTGTTGTTTTGTTTTGTTTTCTTTTTTAACTGTAGGTAAGTTAGAGTCCACTCCTAATAACTAGATCCCCCTCCTGAAGACTCTTTTTGTTTTTGGTTGACGCTTCCTGTTCTCATTTAAGTCTGATAATAAATTCAAGTACTATCCTCTTCAAAGTTGTTTTCTGTTGTATTGTGGTGTCCTTGGGACACTCACTTATTTAATTTATTTATTTATTTATTTATTTATTTTTGTTACATTCCCTAATCCCCCTGGAAAAAGGGGGAATGTAACACATTTATTTTATTAACATTCACTTATTCTATTATTATGGAGATACTTTTATCCAAAGCGAACTTCAAGACAAGCAGAATTCAAAACCAAGCAATTAGCCATTGAAGAACCGGTTGTTGCACATTAGAAACTGTTGTTTAAATTAAAGAGTATTTCTCAAGATCCTCTAAAAGTTGTCCACTGCTGTTACAGAAATATTAGCCTCTATTTTTCTGGTATAGTGAGTGAAGTGTGATGTTGTCAGTCTTGTCGTGAGCTGAAGCAGTAAACTCTTACCATAGACACGCATGGCCACTGATGAGTCTCCATTGGGTCCATCTGCTGTGTAAGGCACTAATTCCACAAAGAGACAGAGAGATCCACTTGAACTGTTAATCAGTAACATACTAGCCTAGTGTAATTTTATATTACTGTAGTCGTTATGAATTAAAAAGCTACACTTTTTTTTATAATTTGATCAGCTGTTTTTCTCATTTGGGGAAAACAGAATAGAACAGAACAGAACATTCGTGATATGCACAGGAGACCTGTGTGTGTCCTGATCACAACAAAGCCTCAGTCCTGCTGAAGAAGAGGAGCTGAGTGATGATTAATCTCATGACTGAGTAACACACTGCTTTGTACTGATGTCAGTATCAGTTATAGAATAACAGCACCCCTCACTGTGGGTAACACCCTCTCTGTCCTCTCATCTGAGCATAACACATTTCCACTGCTCTGATTACTTCACGTATTTTTTAATAATGAACTGTGAACTGTATTATTTTTAATAATAATCTGTAGTTACCATTTTCAACTATATGAAATCCATACTTACATAGTCAGCTAGTGGGCATGAAGAATTTCAGAAAATTCTGAACAAGTTTTTTTTGTTATTATTTTAATTTTGAGCACACATTCTTTAAGTTTCAATTTCTGTTGGTTTATAATTGTTGTTTGGTGTTGAGTACTACCTAAAGACACATTTCAAACAGAAAACTGATCTGTAGATGTTGGTTTACCTCCATTTTGTGGCTGTGGCTGGGTATTGCCATCTTCTCCCTGTGTACTGTTACTCCTCTCTAATGGAGAGAATAAACAGAGTTAGACTCCAACTTCAGTACACTGATGTTTACGGGATTTGTTCCTCAAAACAACAAAAACTGAATATAGCCAGAATAGACTAGAAATAAAAATAAATGAAATTGTAAAAGTGTATGATACAACAGAAGATAAATTACTACCACACCCAGGGACAGCAGCCATTCAGCAGTAACAACACTGACAATGAACAGAGGCACATGGCCGTCCACGAGGACAACAAGGTCATATGGAATAGCAAAGAGAACCCTTAAAAAGTCTCTTGCTGGTGACTCACTGAGGGACCAATCAAGCCTCAGATACAGGAGCAAACCCAGGGAGAGGTAGGCAGAGAAGACAGAGGAATCTAATGTGTGTTCTTGCTCTCAAACTCCTACTAAGTTGCCTTCCAGAGACAGGGCCAATGGCCAGGTGGTACAAGAGAGATCGTCTTACCAACCATCCAGGAGTCCAGGGATCAGTTCCCAACTAGACCCTCAGAGACCCCCCACATTGTCTGCCTTCAACCAGAACTGACAACCAGCCCTCAGTGTCAGACCTACACCAGCCCCACACCCTGCTGACACACTTCCACACCTCCACCCTGAACATCAACCGAACCGACACATCACTCCTCACAAGTCTTTACTGCTCCGTCTGCCGATAGATCACCTCTCAGAGGGTTAATATTTACTGTCAGTCTCTCATCCCTCATTCTCCTGTCACATTACATTAGAGAAGTGGAGAGAAATGGAGGTGGAGATGACAGACCACTATCACCTACACATGGTGGGAAAAGTCTCAACAAGACCTTTCTTCTGATTAGATCCTTACATAAGGACCTCATATCACTGGAACTTAATAGCTCAAATTTAAGTCCTTGATACACAGTCACATAAACAATTACCAACCATAAAAACATTGGTGAAAAAAAAGAGCTTTTAGGGTGAATTCTAGCATTTCATAATGGAAGATAGTTTGATTGTTACTATTTGCTTAGTTAGGACTGGTTGCTGATGTGGATAGTCTCCCACTAAATAACAGTGAAGGAACCTAAGGACTGATTCATGGGGAGTTCAGTGATTCAGCTGAGTGAATAATATTTCTCATAGCAGACTCCTTAAGACAAATGAGCCTCATTCACCAACCGTTCTTAAGAAAAAAAATCTTCTTAAAACCCACTTACACAGAAGATTCAAATATTCACCAATATTTATCTTATTTGGGATTTGTTCTTAGGTAAGAACAGAATCTACGCACACTCAAGAGCACACTTACGCACATTTGAGTGCTGACATGCTTGTGCAAAATAACTGTTTATTGCATTTTCTTCAATTCTATAGTTGTATAATGTTAAAGGATTTAAGTTACAATAATAGTTTTATCATTTATAATATTTTTTAATAATTATTTTCATTATTTTACAAAGAATTATGGTCCTTTAGAATAAATAAGCACTATAATAACACTTCAATTCACATTAGTTATGTCACTTGGGAACCATGCCATCCAATAATCACTGATTGATCACATTATTTATAGGCCCAGAGTAGGCCTGTCTCTGCACCCTAGGCCCACTCACCCAATGGAATATTGAATGCTGCCTCAAAATGCAGATCATACCCTGAGGAGGGAACGCATCCTCCAGGACCATGTAGATCTATTTACAGAGGGTAACGAGTACTTCTTGGGATGCTCAACATGTTGCGAGAAATAAAGCCGGAACTAAGCTAACTTTGTTCTTTATGTGGCGGAAACGAGCTTCCATAGATTTCTGTGTGTGCACACGACCCTACAGTCTCATGCCCTTTTATGGGTATGGGCGGGGCGTTTACGTATGCTAATGAGGAACAACTGGCACATGCTCTCAATTTACAAGGACAATGGGATTTATCATTATAATAACAAATATGTGAACAATTCTGCAGATTAAGAACACATTATGAATCTGATATAGACTTTTCTTAGGACTTTTCTCAAGAACAAATTTAAGAAAAAACTTAGGAAGATATTGGTGAATGAGGCCCAGTGTCCAGCTGGCGTGTGGACTATGTTTAGGAAGTTTCATACCTGGACCTGGCCAACCAATTTATATTTTACCTTAACGCAGATTTTAAAACTCTTCTTCTTCTCTCAATTCCCGTAGTTCCACCCCCAATATCCACACATCTTTACGCACTTCAGTAGTGAAACTGCTACTGTGCTATTTCTGTTCACTCCCACAGACACATACAGACCAGTGTGAAATGCATCATGCCAGGCACACACCCTTAGCCTAATTATTCACCAAGTTAATAATCATGGTTTTCCATCCATAAGACCACAACATTTGAGCTTAATGATTTGTCTGTTCTTCTGGATATGTTTCAATCTATGTTCTGAAGATATATGGTTCTACAAATATTCTGTTACTGCCAGTGTCTGTGTAGTTTCTTTATGGACAAGCAGAGTCATGGATTCTCATATGTTCTCATCCTAAATGAATGCACTGTCAGGCCTGTAGTACATTACTAAGCAGGGATCAGAAGAGTGCATTCTTATACTGTTTGTCAGGATGTCTGAGTGTATTCTAAACGCTTTTGTTTTTATCAGTGTTGTGAAATGAAAAATTTAACATTCACAGATAATATTTCTCTCCGCTCACCAAACAATCCAATGAGACTCACTGAGAAATATTCATGAAACTTGTAAAACTACATTAATAGTAATTTAAACCAGCTCATCAGAACAAAGACATTAAGTTACTAATGCTCTCTAACCATATAGTTACAGTAAAACAGTATTTCAGTCAAGGATACTCACGCTTTTTAACACATCTCCAAATCCCAACCACCGCAATTAGAATTATCACCGCTCCTACAGCTCCTACTGCAGCTGCAATGAGATCTCTAGAGGTGGTCAAAACATCTTGACGTGTCCCATCTGTAAACGGAAAAGCACGGGACAAGAGTGTGTTTACAAAAACCACAGAGATATCAGTGTTTTACCCATTTCCCATATCAGTCATATTATTTATTCTCTGTGTCATGTTATAGCCAGTCCAGTGAAGGCCAGCACACAGACTCCTATTACACTATAACCTGTGAACATTTGTAGAACATGTAGAACATAAAACATGTAGATGATGCTTTTCACTGAACTCCATTCACTACTACACAAATGATTTAATTAACTGTGTGTCAGACACACAGCTTTGTCACCATGACAACCAGAGCAACCATGGGATATCAGTCCTCCCAGACACAGGAGACACAGATGGGAAACACAGAGTATACTTTTCTACTGTGAGTAGTAGTACAACATCAAAACATTGTATTTTTAAATGTTATTTGAGGCAGAATCAATTGTTATGTTCAAATTAATTAATAATGTTGGCTTCTGCTATTGTGAATTACATTTTGATGATAAACCATTTTATGTAAATGAACAGAACACAATAATTGGGCTGGAGCAGTGACATCACTGTATAAAAACATGAAAAGCTCTTAAAGACACAGTGACACATATCATCCACAATTAGTTCAGTAGATTCAGACTCTCAGGTGTAACTCTGTAATTTAGACCTGACAGGATTCACATCAACTCTCACCAACACTCACCATATTCTAATAAACCATAATTTATTCCTATGGCATTACTTAATGCTGTAATTTACTGCTGTTGGAGTCTACACAAAGGTGAAAGAGTGTCATTACACACTCAGTGCCATTTGATGGAGCGGCAGCGAGAGAGAGTTTGTGATGTAGCAGTCAGAGTAACATGACGATTATCCATGCTATTCATGATGGTCCAACAAGATTAAGGTGAGTGTGAGAATGAATACTGAAAAATAAAAGGATTATGTCTGTCTGTCTGTCTGTCTGTATGTACGTATATATGTAGTTTCTGAACCACCATTAAGTGATAAATAAAAGCTGATTTAACTGAAGTTCACTGCCTTTGTCACTGGCCTACTTTACTGTCTGTACACAAGTAGAATCAGAGAGCTGTACCACAATAACACTCTCATTACACACACAACTCACAGTAAACAACAAGTTTAGACTGTCCCTGGACAACAAGTACACACAGTAAACAACAAGTTTAGACTGTCCCTGGACAACAAGTACACACAGTAAACAACAAGTTTAGACTGTCCCTGGACAACAAGCACTCACAGTAAACAACAAGTTTAGACTGTCCCTGGACAACAAGTACTCACAGTAAACAAGTTTAGACTGTCCCTGGACAACAAGTACTCACAGTAAACAACAAGTTTAGACTGTCCCTGGACAACAAACGCTAACAGTAAACAACAAGTTTAGACTGTCCCTGGACAAGAAGCACTCACAGTAAACAACAAGTTTAGACTGTCCCTGGACAACAAGCACTCACAGTAAACAACAAGTTTAGACTGTCCCTGGACAATAAGTACACACAGTAAACAAGTTTAGACTGTCCCTGGACAACAAGTACACACAGTAAACAACAAGTTTAGACTGTCCCTGGACAACAAGCACTCACAGTAAACAACAAGTTTAGACTGTCCCTGGACAACAAGTACTCACAGTAAACAAGTTTAGACTGTCCCTGGACAACAAACGCTAACAGTAAACAACAAGTTTAGACTGTCCCTGGACAACAAGCACTCACAGTAAACAACAAGTTTAGACTGTCCCTGGACAACAAGCACTCACAGTAAACAACAAGTTTAGACTGTCCCTGGACAACAAGCACTCACAGTAAACAACAAGTTTAGACTGTCCCTGGACAACAAGCACTCACAGTAAACAACAAGTTTAGACTGTCCCTGGACAACAAGCACTCACAGTAAACAACAAGTTTAGACTGTCCCTGGACAACAAGTACTCACAGTAAACAACAAGTTTAGACTGTCCCTGGACAACAAGTACTCACAGTAGTCTCTCATGTGGACACCTCCATACCTCACTAACCAGTGCATTTATATGCTGCTGAATTTTTACATTTTACATGAACTCTGTTTAATCCCCATTGAAAAAGAGTTGTATTTCACAGTTTTGTTTTTGAAATCCAGAAATTACAACAGAAATTAAAATAATATCCAGATTTAAAAATATATTTTAGACAATATTTAAAAAAATCTCTTGTTGAGACAGTTGCAATAATGTTGAAAATATGTGACAATAATTACCCCAGGTCTTCACTACTGGTGTCTCCAGGGCCCTGTGAATCACAGAGCAATAATATTCTGCTCTATCAGACTCAGGAATCTCCACACTCATCCTCAGCTGGTGGGTTCCATCTCCATTTGGCCTCACTCCTGTAGACTCCAGATTTTCGCGTACTGGAGATTGATTGTTTTTAATTATCATTGTTACTTCTTTAGGTAAGAAACCAGTGGCTAAACAGGTCAGGTTTAACTTGTCTGGAGTAGAAGATTTCTTTAAAAACACAAAAACATCAGGTGGAGCTGAGGAGAGAAGCAACAAGTACAAATTAATATCATCTGGTCAATTACTATCAAAAACATTTGCTTAATTCTTATTTAAACTACTGCACCAAGAGACAATCATTTTCTAATGTTAATATGTTAAAATTCATTATATTCAGTTCACACAGCTGAACTCCTCTAACACTCTAATACAGAAATTCAAACATATTAGAACAACAGCAGTGTTACAAATCATATTTACTCTTGATGCATTAATGTCAGAAACACAAATACAGTAAGACAAGTACTCACAGTGGTTTCTGATGTAATCATCTTCATATTTCATTAACTCCTCAGCCCAGTCCACACAGGTTCTCTTAATGTAAACCAGGGTCTCATGTTTAAGGACATTGTCACTGTTCCACCTCTGTTTGATTGACAGGGCCTGATCAGTTAAGGCCTCCCACTGCTCAGTGGAAAGATTAAAGGAGAGAAAGTCCTGACCATCATATCGGTACTGTTCAGATCCACTGAGAAACTTTACTGAACCATCAGACAGTCTCTCAACCTCACAGCCTCGTCTCCTCTGAAGGACGTGGACGTCTGGATCTGACATTCATGAACAGGAAGAGAACATAAAACATCCTTTACTAAGAGGATATTTAACAAAAATGACAGATAATAATATTAATAATAATAATAATAATAATAATAATATTTATTTAGAGCCCAATATCACTATTTATAGTCTCAAAGGGCTTTACATGTCTATAACAAAGTCAAATCAAAATTATGTCATGCATAAGTTCGAGAAAGTAGATAAGTCTTTAGTCTCATTTTAAAGGTATGGAGAGAGTTTGCCTCTCTAACTTCTGTAGGTAAACCAGTCCAGAGGAAGGGAGAGCAGTAGGAAAAGGCTCGGTTGCCAGCGGATTTCTTTTTAACTCTTGGAATGACTAATAATCCAGAATCTTGAGAGCGCAGGGTGCGAGGAGGGTTATAGGGTGTAATTAAGCCAGACAGGTAGGCCGGTACAAGCCCATGTAAAATTTTATATGTTAATAAGAGGACCTTAAAATCTGCCCTTGCATGAATTGGGAGCCAATGAAGGGAAGTCAGGACAGGGCTAATGTGATCAAACTTCTTTGTTCTGGTCAGAAGCTGGGTTAGCAAGTTTCAAGTTCAAGTTTAAGTTTATTTAGAGCCCAATATCACTGTTTACAGTCTCAAAGGGCTTTACATGCCCACAGGATTACAACAAAACAGAGCAGGGTGGCACCCCCTGACTTGATCCTCATAGCGGGCAAGAAAAAACTCCTCAAAAAACCCAGACGTTAGGGAAAAATAGGAGAAATCTTGAGAAGGACCACAAAGAGAGGAGACCCCTTCTAGGCCAGCCAGGCGTGCAGTAGGTGCCAGCCCAGAGGGCAATTTACAGAACAACAGAGTGATAATAAATGAGAACACAACTGGTAGGTAGTATGAGGAATGACACAACAGCATGGGGCTCAGTTGGGGTGGACGGCACAGCTGTAGCAGCGCAGGAGGACACGAAGCCGCAGCAGCCATCGGGATGACGGTGAAGAGGGATGGCATGGAGGGTGGGGGGGGGGGGGGGGGGGGGGGGGGCACCTAAGATAAAGTAACCACATTCACACCAGACACTCATGCTCAAACAGATGAGCCACAGCCATGCAGGAGATGAGGGAGGGAAGGAGAGCAATTGGAGTAGCGGCACTTAACAGATGAAATAAGAAAAGTAATTTTATAGATAATTTTGTATTGAAAGTTGCAAGAGTAGTAGCTGAGGAGGGCGCAGGAGGAGCAGGGCCACGTGGGGGAGCAGGGCCAGGGACAGCAGGGCACAAAGTCATTCAGCCGGTCAGGGGAAGGTGCCACATCCAGGAAGCAGGCGCAGACATCGACCACTCACACAAAGAGAAGAGAGCAGGTTAATGACAGCAACTGATCAGGTTAAGATAAGAGCAGAGGAGAGGGAGGAGAGAGAGAAGATGAGAGGTATCTAAGCCGGCAGCTACTAAGCTAAACTATGCCAGGAGAGACTACAGCAGAGACTGAGCTATACCGGAAGATTAGTTTGAGACTAAGCTATCATACGACACGGAGAATAAATGAGTCTTAAGTTTGGTTTTAAAGGTAGCAAGACAGTTTGCCTCTTTAATATCTACAGGTAGGCTGTTCCAGAGAAAGGGTGCGCGGTAGGCAAAGGCGCGATGGCCAGCAGACTTCTTTTTAACTTTTGGAACAACTAATAATTTAGCAGCCTGAGAGCGCAGGGTGCGGGGGGGGGGGGCGTAGAGTGTAATTAAATCAGAAAGATAGGCCGGTGCAAGCCCATGGAGAATTTTAAATGTTAATAGGAGGACTTTAAAATCAGCCCTCATGTGAACTGGGAGCCAGTGAAGGGAAGCCAGGACGGGAGTGATGTGATCGAACTTCCTAGTTCGGGTCAGGATTCTGGCAGCAGCATTCTGGACAAGCTGAAGACTTCTGGTGCTAGAGGCGGGCAAGCCAGAGTACAGAACGTTACAGTAGTCGAGGCGAGACGTGACAAATGCATGGACAATGGTTTCTGCATCAGCTAAACATAGTAGGGGCCTAATTTTGGCGATATTGCGGAGATGGTAAAAGGCCGTTTTGGTAGTGTTCTTGATATGAGTGACAAGCGAGAGACTAGAGTCAAAAATCACACCAAGGTTTTTAGCTGTAGAATTTTGCGAGAGAATGCAGTTGTCAAATTTTAATTTAAGATTACTAAAAAGATGCTTATGCACAGGGGGTCCAATGACTAGCATTTCTGTCTTACCTGCGTTAAGCATCAGGAAGTTTGAGGACATCCAATTTTTAATGGCACAGAGACACGCCTCAAGGTTAGCCAATTCAGAGCGGTCACTGTGCTTGATTGGTAAGTAGATCTGAGTATCATCAGCATAACAGTGGAAGTTAATGTGATAGCTACGAATAATGTCTCCAAGAGGGAGCATGTAGATAGAGAAAAGGAGAGGGCCAAGGACCGCCCCCTGAGGGACACCACAGTTAAGCTCTCGATACTCAGATGTCACATTATTGTAGTGGACACACTGCTTTCTCTCTGAGAGATAAGATTTTAACCAAGAGAGCGCCAGGCCACGGATGCCAATTTGATTTTCCAGGCGCTTTAACAATATGGTGTGATCGACTGTGTCGAATGCTGCACTCAGATCGAGAAGAATAAGTAATGAGGTATCACCAGCATCCATGGCTAGTAATACATCATTAGTCACTTTAGTTAATGCGGTTTCAGTGGAATGAAAACGCCTAAAGCCTGACTGAAACACTTCAAAGAGGCTGTTGGAGGACATGTATGCGATGAGTTGCGCAGCGACAATTTTTTCGAGTATTTTAGAAAGAAACGGGAGATTAGAGATTGGTCTATAATTATTCAAGCTTTCTGGGTCGAGGTTAGGTCTTTTAAGTAGGGGGCTAATCACGGCTGTTTTGAAAGCAGAGGGTAGAACGCCCGACTTAATTGACAAATTTAAAAGGTTGAGGATTGTAGGGCCGAGGATCGAGAAAAGTTCTACGTAAAGTTTAGGAGGTAGGGGATCGAGCAGGGAAGAGGCTGGTTTAGCGGAGTGCACCAGTTTGGAGAGCGCGTCTAGGGAGATAGGCTCAAATTGGGTTAAAGAGTGCACATCCTGATTAGGCTCTGGGGCAGCGATGGGGAGTATACCGGCGCATTGATTTTGTTGACTGTTTTTAATATCACAACGGATTAAGTCTATTTTTTGTGAGAAAAAATCGACAAAGCCGCATGCGGTAATAGAACTGGATTGAGGGGAGTGATTCTGGGTCAATTTTGATACTGTATCAAATAGAAATCTCGGGTTGTTTTTATTAAGATTAATTATTCTTGAGTAATAGGCGGATTTGGCCGTGGAGAGGGCGCATTTATAGGCTATTAAGCTATCATGCCAGGCGAGGCGGAAGACCTCCAGCTTAGTGGCGCGCCAGTTTCGTTCAAATCTTCTGCATGCTTGCTTCAATACCCGTGTATCATTATTAAACCAGGGTGTTCTATGTTTACGCCTATTTTTTAGCGTTAATGGTGCTACCGTATCTAAAGCATTGCGGAGGGTACAGTTTATACTGTCTGTCAGATCGTTCAAAGACCCTTGTTGATCATTGAGAGAGCTGAGGACAGCAGGAAGTAAGTTAGCAAGTGCGGCAGTGGTGGAAGCATTAATGCGGCGGCAGCGAAAAAAACGGTGGAGACTACAGGAGGAGAGGGGAGCGTGACCTGGAAGGTGACAAGAAAATGGTCAGATAAGGCAGTGGAATAGGGAGAAACAACCACATGAGAGACGGTTAGGCCGCGAGCTAGAATAAGATCTAAGGTGTTGCCATTGGAATGAGTGGGCTCGCAGACGTATTGGTTGAAGCCAAAAGTGTCTAAAATAGAAGTAAATGCTTTATTAAGAGAATCAGAGCTATCATTGATGTGGATATTAAAATCCCCCATTATAAGGATTTTATCCACCGTAGTTATAATGCTAGAGATCAATTCAGTGAAATCATCGAGAAATTGACTATAGGGCCCAGGGGGCCGATAGATCACTACTATGAGGAAGGGTGAGGTAGAGCAGGATTGTTTCAGAGAGAGCAGCTCAAAGGAGGTAAAATTTGGTGCATTAAAGATGCTAGGCGAGAATTCAGTGTTATAAATTAAGGCTACACCCCCACCTTTCTTCGCTGCTCGAGCAGCATGTGAAAAGGAATAATTGGGGGGTGAGGCTTCATTTAAAGAAAAATAAACATCTGGCTTCAACCAAGTTTCACACAAACCCATCATGTCAAGGCTAAGATCAGTAATAAGGTCGCTGACCAGCAAGGCCTTGTGGGAGAGTGATCTAATATTAATAAAACCGAACTTCAGGGTTGTTGGGCTTACAACGATCGAATCGGAAGAGGGGGTCAGTTGAATAGGAATTAAGTTATTGTGGGAAATAGGCTGTCTAAATCTAGGCCGACGTGGTCTGCGAGGGCGTGAGAGTACGCTAATAGCAAAAGCCAAATTGCTGCTGACAGAGGGATGACCATAGAGCGAGTTATGTTGAGCAACTAAGGCAGAATGAGGACCAGGCTCACAGAGGGAGCTAGTCTCTGCTGAAGCCCCTCCACTAAATGAATAACTAGTCAAATTAATCTTTGCCTTATGCTGGAGGAGTGTAGCAGAGTGCAACAGTTTGGACAGTGTGTCTAGAGAGATCTGGTTAAACTGAGTGAAAGGGTGCATATCCTGACTAATCTTAGGCGCAGTAACAGAGAGCATGCAGACAGTCTGATTTGATAAATTAATTTGAATATTACGACGAATTAAGTCTACTTTTTGCGAGAAAAATTCAACAAAATCGCTTGCAGTAAAAGGGCTAGATTGAGGAGAGTGATTCTGGGTAAGTTTAGATACTGTATCAAAAAGGAACCTGGGGTTATTTTTGTTAACATTAATTATTTTCGAGTAATATGCGGATCTGGCTGCGTAGAGAGCGCGTTTATAATCTATCAGGCTGTCGTGCCATGCAAGGCGAAAAACCTCTAGTTTGGTTGCCCGCCAGTTTCGTTCCAATTTCCTACACACCTGCTTCAGTGCGCGGGTTTCATTATTAAACCAAGGTGTTAAGTGTTTACATCTATTTTTTATAGTTAATGGTGCTACCATATCCAGTACATTACGAAGGGTAGAATTTATGCTGTCTGTCAAGTCGTTCAAAGATCTCTGCTGATCATTGAAAGAGTTGAGAGCAGTAGGAAGCAGATCAGCGAGCGCAGCAGTGGTGGAAGCATTAACGCGACGGCAGCTACGAACCGCGGTAGAGACAACTGGTGTGAACGGAAGAGTTACTTGGAAAGTAATAAGAAAATGGTCTGAGAGGGCAGCGGAGTAAGGAGAGACGACAACGTGAGAGATATCTAGTCCCCGAGCTAGAATAAGATCTAAAGTGTTCCCACTGAAATGAGTTGGTTCCTGGACATATTGGTTAAAGCCAACAGTGTCTATGATAGCTGTAAAAGCTTTATTAAGTGAATTAGAATCGTTATTGATGTGGATTGTTACGTGCGGCGCACTGTGCGTTTTGTTTGTGTGCGTCTTGTTTTGTTTGCGTCTCTCTCTCTCTCTCTCTCCCTCTCGCTCTCTCTGTCTCCACAGGTACCCTGACTCTGCCTTCTCGTTAATTGACTTTGTTTGTGGATTGCGCGCTGGATTTGGTGTTTTGGTTATCGCGGGGAGACGGACAGGTAAGAAAGGGGATCCCCGCGATAGTGTTAACGTTGTCTAGGGATAGGTTAGAGGCAGGTGCCACTTTTGTATTTCGGTTTCTAGTTAGTGTAGTCAGGTTTCCTTTGGCTTTGCCGCCTTTTGTTTTGTAGCTCAGTGTGTGTTTTTCGGTGTAGTTCAGGGTGGTTTTTGTTTTACTAGTTTCGTTTCTTTGGCACCGTCTGCGTCCTCTCCCACATTCGAGTGTTTTTGTGTATATTTGTAAATATCTTGTATATATATATATATAACACTTTGTAAACACTCTAAATATATCGTGCACTCTTTTCACCACAATTCCCCGTGTCCGTGTTTTTCCTCCCTCACCGAACCGTCCCAAAACCAGCACAGGTGGTGGGTGCTTTATGCTACGTTCCCCAACATACCCCTAGACACCACACTCCACCGGGGACGTAACATGGATATTAAAGTCCCCCAGTATCAGGATTTATCCACTCTAGTAAGAATAACAGAGAGAAATTCAGAAAACTCATCTAGAAATTGACTATAGGGCCCCGGGGGACGATAGAGCACTGCTATGAGAAAAGTTGAGGCAGTAACATATTGCTTCACGAAGAGCAACTCAAGATGACATGTGAGAGTTCAGGAAAAGTCACTCACCAGACTGACTGTGACCCATGACTGTCATCATTTTATTAAATTCATTTCTCATCCACTCCTCCTCATCTCTCAGTCTAGCAGTGCCTGATTTCCAGTAGTACCCAGTCACATTCTCTCTCATCCAGACTTGTTCAGGAATCTTGGTTCTGTTCTCACTGTTGTAGGACTCGATCTCTCCGTCATTAATCAGACCCATATAACTGAAGTTGTAGATACCAGGTGTCCTGACTGGTTTGAAGAGGATGATGTAATGTTCATAATGTGAGGGTTTCTCTGGAGGAAAAAAGAACAAAACAGAATCATAAACAAGTGATAAACAAACAAAACAAAACTGGTCACTGGTCACAGTTTCATATGAAACTTCTTTTTTGTTTTTACATGGAACTGTATTCTTACTCATTTAATGAAGAAATGACCTTTATTTTTGCAGTATAAATATCAGAAATGTTTCCCTCCTGGAATGTTTGGGTCAAATTTGACCTATTTTCAATTTAACATTGGTATGCTATGAGAAACTGAGTTAATGTATGCTCAGGGGATTATTCTAACAATTTACCTTATGAAATAAATAAGCAAGACAGTATGAAACAGAGTAAGGTAACAGAGAAACAGGCATGGGCTGTGGTGTCTGGTGATGAACAGAGTCATGTGACATGTGACCAGATGCAGCTGTCCTGCTCCTAAGTCTCTCCTTCTCCTTTTTCTGTTTAGTTTTTGCGTTGTTGTATCACAAAAATTAAGAATACGCCAAGAGAAAATAACTAAAATAGTCAATAATGTTGACTGGACACGTCTGCTCCTGAAAGCGTACAAACACATAGGACCACTCTCACTGGTTACTCTCACTGGTTACTTTCACTGGTTACTTTCACGATTACTTTCACTGGTTACTTTCACGATTACTTTGACCTTGACCATACCACGACCTGGCCCCATGACAGCCGAGAAGGAAAGTAACAGGACAGAGCGTATACCTGTCAGATTGTCCTAATACATACAACCATTTTAAGCTTTTCCACACTGTGAGAGATCCCCGTCCAAGGCAATTTGAAAATGCTGCTGAATTTTAACAATCTGCTGTGTTTGTAAAGGTAGACATTCCACAAAAACACAGTTCACGTCTAATTTGAACCAGCTGCTCTGACAGAATGTTGTTAATGTTGGAAAATGAAAGAAGTTTCCATATATGTTCCAAAAATGTCTGAGGATTTGTTATAATAGTCACACACAAACACATACAACAAACAGATACAGAGGTAAGGAGCCTCTCAAGATTTAACTGAACATCCTAGATGGGTCTGTTGGGTTTTAACCACAGGACAGACTTTGTACTTTTTGTAATATATGAGCTATCTAATATTTCACTAATTGGGAGACTAAACATTGCACAAACCCTCCCCACATCCCTCTCTGCGACTTCACAGGGCAGGTGATCATAGCACCAATCGCACCATTAGTCCATTGGATGATAAAGGTAAATGACCATTAAGGCCAGATCACCACAGAGGGAAGGACACTACATCAAACTGAACTCAGACAGAGACACAACTCAAATTCCACATTCCTCTACCCACATACTAACCATTTATAATAAACTATAAATTTGACCGGGCATCATTATAAAATAATTGAGGCATTAACTTATAACAAATCCATAACCATTCTTTGAGGAGTATTATTGAACTAGTTATTTTAATTGTATTATTTAATACATGTTAGTGGTAATGACGAGCTGTTTTGGACAATCAGTTCTGCCGCTGCTCACGTTTGTAGAATTGCCATAGGAGTTTATAGAGCTTTCTTATACTATAGATTTATATTCTGTTGAGTGGAACAAGAGCTTAACCAAGTGGGGGTCTCTTCTTAGTCAGGAAACAGCGACAACTCTTAGGGGCCTATCATGTATGTGAAAACATACGCGATCGCTCGAGGCCAGGCCAATTATGCTACTTTAACTGAGCTCCTCATGACTGCAGAAAACAAGCGTTCATTTATGACATATGGTTTCATCCAGTTTGCACATAACAGTGATAAATAACAGCGTGTCAAAAGTTTAAAATCAGTCCCAAACAAAATGGCGATTTAAGGGCGAAGGTGGGGCTGCTAACAGTTCCTGGAAGTTGGACTTACATTAAAACTTTTGGTACAACTGTAATAATGAAAACTAGAGAACCCCGTACATCAGGGTGGATGTTGGATGAGAAAGTGTCCGTCTTAAAACGTCACATTTATCGATACAAAATGCTTTCTGTGAAATCTGCACAACAGTAGGCTACTGATGAAGGCAAGAATGAAAAACTGCATCATATGTATTTGATGTATTTGAATGGAACTACGTAAATATGTCGCGATTACAATGGTTAACTAACATCGAAATTTCTACGGAAATTATTATTAGGTTCACTGTACCGAGTAAAACAAGACAGATAGGCCATATACGCTTGTCGGTTATAACTTTAGGGAGTAGGCTATGCCAATCGGTTTCACTTTCGCTTGTTTCATTACCACATAAATTTCGCTCCTCTTACCGCCGAAAGCCTGTGAAACGTCGAGCTGGAGTAGCAACATCCAAATCAAGATTTGTTCCTTTGTCCACCAAACTTGTTTTTTGTTTGAATTAAACATTTTCGGTGCGATTCATTCCGCACTAAGGGATGGCACCTGAAAGCATTGTGGGACTGCGTCTCTGCTCTGAGCATCCGTTTCCGTGTGCTAGTGTTTCCGGCGGCTTTACGTTGTAGTTTGAGCCAGAGCATGGCTCTGGTTTTAGCTCCGATTTCCGCAAACCTCTCCCAGGCGGACGTCTGTCCAGACATTGTCACTATCCAAAGCGACGGAGAGAAAAAAAATGGCGGACAGTATGGAGCAACTCATTTTATGGTTCAATTTATTGTCGTCGTCGTTAATCCCATAAAGAGCTGTGTTATTTTAATCGTTCATTTCTAAAATAAAACTTTCAACCGTTCATTTAGTTTTTTTACAGTACAAATTTATATTGTGCTTGTGGATCACTACGGACTATGGAAATGTGAATATGCAACGAACATTGTTAGATTCATTTTCAGTGACTGATAAAGAGACACTGTGTCAGGTGAACATTCCCTCTCTCCCTCTCACACACACACAGATTGTCCCATTGTCAGAAACGAGTCAAGTCACACTTTTTAGTACCATCAACAACTTTCATTAATGTTCAGTTCACTGACTGAGGCTTTTACATTCATCTGTTATTGTCACATTGACTGATTATTTTAAACATGATTTTTGCTCACTAGACTTAATCATTAAAATGTTCTGTACTTAAAACATACACATAATACCCTGGTCTACCCTCTTTAAAATGAAATTAATTTCATCACACAATCCAAATGCTTAACACAGATAACAATCATTTTCAAAATATCTTTCTTCTTTCAAGAGAAAAAAAACCTTTGATAAACTGTGCTCTCCGAAGTTTAAACAGAGTTTAATCACAGACGTGTTGCAATGGTACTTGGTGACACAGGAGACCTTCCAAAGATGTGAATCCAATTGCAGAGTTCAGGCAATAGACACAAAGTAAGCTGTTTGACGGTTAGCTGGTGATATTGTCATTACAAGAGAATAAACACAGGAGGGCAAACAATAAGCACACAGAGACTTGACAAAATATCTAAACCAATGCATGGACATGTACAAAAGACACTTATACAAAGAAACCCCAACCCCGAAACAGAGCCCAAACAAGGACTTATATACCCCTTGACAATGAGGAACAGGTGCAACCAATCAACTAATAATCAGCTAAGTTATAGCAGACAGGTGTGATGATATCGTCTAGTGGTAAACTTGAGATATGTTTTATTTTTAGCAATTTTACTGTTGCTTTTTCTCCACTGAATGCACAAAAAGGTTTTTAATAACTGGATATTACTTCCTGTATCAGAAGTTTCATCATTTCAAAATCAGTGTGCACCATGTCATGTTTTTAACTTTGGTTTTCAGAATTTGGGATACTTTTGTTTTACTCAGTTATTTTCAGCAATAAAACACCCTGAAGTTTGTTTTTGTTTAAAAAATAATGTCTTTAACAAAGGGGGGGGGGGGGGGCTAATGTCCCTCTTCTGCATAACATTTATGTGTCCTGTTCATACCAATGTTACACTCAGTATACATGTTTTTATAATAAGTTAAGTTTCAGTGATTGCACACACACACTGTGAACAGTGAATTTGTCCTCTGTATTTAACCCATCCAACACACCAGTAGTGAACACACACACCAGATGCGGGAGCAGTGGGCAGCCTACTTGCTGAGCGCCTGGGGAGCATTGCCTTGTTCAAGGGCACACAGCCATGGGGCCTGGGAATTGAACCAGCAACCCTCCAGTCACAAGCACAGTTCTCTACCCTTTAGACCACGGCTGCCCTAATATCTCTGACATCATGATCAAATACCACAAAGAATGTTAATAAACACAAGTTCATGGCTTGTGGATTAATATCCATTCATCTGTTATTAACCATGGCCTGAAAATACTGCAGCTTCAGTTAACACAACAACTCATGGACACTGTATTTAATATGAACTAGTGGAACTTGAGGACCAGAGAGCTGTGGGGAGTATCTGCTACTTTAATTACATTCTTATTCAATTCTTTATCCTCAGAGCACTGGCTCAAAGAATAGCTTCCTGTTTTTTCTCTCTCTGATGGATTATGTGTTGTACGGGTAAGAATTCAGGAGTATGATTGAGGCTGATGTCAGGATTTCTCAAACTGCTGACATTGCATTGCCTGAACCACAGATAACAACTATCTATTTCAGATGTCAGTGATGATATTATTGCCCAAGCCCAAAGCCCAGGTCCGTCTGCATAAGAGACTTTGCACAGTCTGATTAGAATAGCTTGAAGAAGCACCTCTAACCTGGCATGTTGGATGTGGGCTTCCTCAGACATATGGGGGTCAGCAGTAGGCCTGTAAGGTCAGTATGAGTGACAGTTATGATTACTTCCTGTCTGTCTGGCCCTGAGCTCTGACTGCTATGCATGTAATGTGTTACTCAGTGGCCCACACTTTAATTTTACTCTATCCATTTAAAAAGCCATCGTGTTTCCTGGTCAGTCTTTAAATTTTATACTTATCTGTCACAGCTCTGTCTACTCTCTCTTTCTCTGATAGAATACCAGATGTGTCGAGTCAAGCCAAAATGCAACGGCTCGTTTTGAAAAATTAACTGCTTGTTGTATATTATCATGCCTACACCATGGTTACTTGACAAACCAGTTAATTACCTCCAGAATGGCCTCTGGTGCTGGTTTCTAGGATGACCCCGTGGACAAGGCCTCTCTTGACCAGTCTGAACTATCACTTTTTTCCAGCACCCATAAGCCTGTTGGTGTTGTGTGATCTTATACCATCACTGTGTCTATTTTTTACACTGTTTTCCTTTAGATTTCACTCCACTCAGACTTCACTGTAAGAGTATGAGCTATGGCATCATTTATGTAGAATAGTACCACTTATAGTGTAGTAACATTTTTATTACAGTACAATTTATATAGAATGCTATCATTTATAATAGATGTTTAGATTCTATATATATGTATGATGTGAGACAGGGGCTTTTTAAAAATAATTTCATGCATATGTATAATCATTTCACCTACAGCGCCCTCTACAGCTTACATAATGATGTCCCATGAACTGCTCTCAGAGTGAGCCATGATTCTGCATTACTGGTGGTGGGGAGACATGTGGTATTTTATGTTATTGTGAACTATGTTGTGTGATATTTGGACTGTCAGTCCTCGTGCTGAGTAAAACAGTCACTGAGTGAAGATTGTAGAGGACAATCAGACAGACCTGTTTTATGATGAGAACCAGCAATGTCGTGTCCACAGTCTCAGAAATGGAGAAGTCACAAAACATTATCCAAGCCACAAAGAACCTGTGTCAGTTTAGCATTGTTTAAAATGGGTTTGTTTGTTTGTTTGTTTGTTTGTTTTGCCATGATTTGCAATTTAATATTAATTTTTTATTTCATTTATTCCATTTGGAATAAACCTATACCGAGACACAGAGATTGGAAAATATACAAACAAAAATATAAAAAATATATTGGAAGTGTTAGAGCAAGATCATCAAACTCTCAGGTTATAAAGCAAACTATGACTGAGGTATGGTGTGGAAGGTCATGCACTTGTGCAGTAAATGTTTAAAATAAAATAACAGCATAATGTAGTGTTTGTAAAGTAATTAAAAAACACAGTGTAGGGAGAGGACACATCTCTAACAATGCCCTCAGTATAATGTATGTTCTATTAATCTGAGTTCTGCTCCATCAGACCCGGCCAAAGAGACTAATTCTGTGACTGTCTGGAGATCAGTTATGTTTCTATACTCATGTGTTTACTGAGTGAGATGAACCAGCTTTTCAGCATTCCATAACTTTAAATACCAAGCCTGTGTGGCCACTTGTGTCAAGGCAAGTCATTTCCTCACAACATCTGAATAAACTAATATATCCAAGTGGTACAAAAAAAGACTGTTGGAACAATGGACTTTCAGCCAGTTTTCTGTTTGTTGATGTTTGGTGTGTATTTGCCAGCTCTGGGTGGTAAGTGTCACCTCTTTACATCGAGTAAAAATTGGAATTCTACATGTACATGTTGTTGTTGTTGTTGTTGCCGATCATTTGCACATATTTTATTTATATTTAATTAGCTATCAGTGTAACCCACACCTAATCCTCACCAACACAAACTTTAATCTTAAAGCTAAATATCAGCAGAGTTTAACCAGATAGTGGAATGACAATCTGTACACAATCCAAAGGGGCTACACCATATCATGCCAAAAGGAGACAGGATCCCTTTTTTTACTAGCTTAATTATATTCATCGTGTCAAGACATATTTTAATCGAGGCTTGGTCATTACTTGCTGGGAATGTGAGACAATGAGCTCTCAGATTTCGACGTCAGACTCTTGATCCCGCGTAAGAGATAATGTTTAGACTGTCACGTACTCATATTCTGTTTATTTACGTGTTCATTTCACCCCTAAGAGCGATAGCTAATGGCTAAAATGATGTTTCGACCTAGAGACAGATGATATTCGTCTCCACGATATCTTATTGGTTTAAATCTGTAGCCAACACTGCAACACATACAGCGTACAGCTAAGCGTCGTCATGTGGGCGCCTTGAGCCACCAAGCAGCTCCAAGTTTAAACGGAAAAGTTACTGTAGATACGAACACCGGCGGAGCAGAAAGTGCAGAAAGCGAAACTAAGCCGAAGTCAAGTTAAAATAACATACCGTTTCGACCATCTGATGCTGATGATCGTTTAACAACATTATAATATGCACGCAGTGTTTTTGATTTGGTTTGGTTTGGTTTGGTGGGGCTTAAACACTGTCACGCGACAGATAGCAAAGACAAAGAGACTTTCTGCATTGCAACAGTATCATTCGTTAGGATTACCGTCTCGTGCGGCAAATTTGATTAACTCCATATGATCCCCGAGGGACGCACTTATAGAAATAAAATTTGACACGTAAAACAAATGAAGCAGAAAAGTACCCTGTGATTAAAGGACAGAAAGTCGTGAAGACGATATAGGCGGTGGTAGAGACAGAAATAAACGGAAGAGAAAAAAGTCACCTGAAAAGGAAGGACATTCTTTTAGAATCATTAGAAAAGAATCTTTAATTCCCAAAATGACTATCTTGTTGACAACTAATTAGCTATTCAGATCACCATAATTTAGCTCTGATGTACTTTACCGACTGTCTCCGAGCGAAATGTAATCTGATTATGAATTGCTCAGTAACCTTTTCACTCACTGAAAGACGTGTTTCAGAACATAGTTTTATTTCAAATTGTTTACCGATGTAATGACCACTCATTTTAAATACATTTTGCTATCTAAAGGTAGACACAGATTATAAAACTGGGAGTCTATTTAAGATTACAACATTTCCGACTTTGGGAGTATCTAGACAATTTCTGTATTAAATGGTTAAAGACAGCCTAAGGTTACACAGCTGTATGTATAATACTGTATATCAGCACTTAGCCAGTCCAGCTTATGTCATGTTCCTAGAAAATAAAACGTTTTAAAAATTAGAATTGTTTTCACTCTTCAGTCTGATGCAGGTAATAAAATGTTAAATGTCCAAAATGATTTGATTGTACTGTATGTGTTGAGTACGATGAAGAAAGAGGAGACATAATTTTTTTTTTTGACAACCTGATGCCTCAGACATTCTTGTCCTGTTTCACTTTTCTTCCTGCAGAGAAACTTTCACTCTATGAGCATTACATAGTCCTCTCCCAACCTGTGTCAGCCCCCGGTATCTATGAGTTCAGTTACATGGGCCTGTTTGATGACAGAGAGATTGAGTCCTACAACAGTGAGAACAGAGAGAAGGTTCCTAAGTTAGACAGGATGAGAACAGAACTGGGTGAGGACTACTGGACAGCAGGCACTGGTACACTGAAGACTGTGGAGCAGTGGCTGACAAGAGTTTAACATCATGGTACAAGACCTGGGTCACAGTGTAAAGGGCGGGCCAACAGAAGGGCACGGAGACAGGAGTGGCAGTGCAGAAATTTGCAGTTTATTGCTTGATGCATCCGTTCATCATGGTGAGAGAAAAGAAATTAAACTTCGCAAATCGAAAGTGAAACCAAAATAAAGTCAAAACAAAATGATTCTTATACAACTAAAAAACAGTCTGCTCTGGCCTCCAGTGACGGAAGTCTACAAACAGCAGAAATTGGTTTAGCCTCAACGGAAAAAAAATGAATAAGCCATGCTCAGGTACATTAGGACAAAAGACAGGACCAAGAGACAGGGACAAAAGACAGCCTTAACACAGGGAGCTCCCACACATATATAGTTTGGTGACCCGCACCAAACAACAGACAGAGGGGGTGACAAACAACAGAGCATGGCTAATAAATACATATTTAAGGTTATAATTAAACTAATACATTCAAATGAAATTTACATACCCAGACATCGGTTATTTAACCAATAATCTTATTAAAGAAAACAAAACAAACACATTCAGAACATTCAGGATACACGGGTTGATGTCTGGTCCCCTCAGATAATTAATGATGGTATGATCCTTCTCGCCTCTTGGAACCCAATAAAGAGCTCATGTTTCCGCACGTACCCCTTTCCACGACGGACCAATCTGGAGAGATGACTAGGCAGGTAACAATGATTACTGGTGAATAACGGAATCTTTCAGCAACCAAGTTTGTGCACTTAACCTGGAAACTGAAAGCAAATAAAAGGTTGTAGAGGACAAATGATAGTTTGTGTTATCTATTGCAGATTTGTGTGTATGTGATAACTGGGGTGGAAACTAAACTGTTGCAGTGGCCTATATGTGCGGCCATCTACACAGCCGTCACACACAGTCAGTCTGGTGAGTGACTTGAACTCTGAACTCTGACAGGTCCTCTGTAATCGTTGTATGTTATTGCTTTGTGAAGAGTCATGAGTCAGTTTTTGTATCTGAATGTTCAGTGTTGTCATTCATTCTCCTCCTGTTCATGAATGTCAGATCCAGACGTCCACGTCCTTCAGAGCAGACGAGGCTGTGAGGTTGAGAGACTGTCTGATGGTTCAGTAAAGTTTCTCAGTGGCTCTGAACAGTACAGATATGATGGTCAGGACTTTCTCTCCTTTAATCTTTCCACTGAGCAGTGGGAAGCCTTAAATGATCAGGCCCTGTCAATCAAACAGAGGTGGGACAATGACAATGGCCTTAAACATGAGACCCTGGTTTACATTGAGAGAACCTGTGTGGCCTGGGCTGAGGAGTTAATCGAGTGGGGAGTTGCCCAAAGCAGAGACTATTGTGAGTATTTCATGTCCCACTATATTAGTTTTACTGCATGTTCATTTGTGTTTGTAACTCAGGAGTAAGTGAGATTTTCTTTCTGATTTGACTTTTGTTTAGAGAGACTGAAGTCCCTGAATATTACAATATTATGTGAACAGTTTAAATGATTTGTGCACAAACCCAGTAGTTGAAGTGTTGAGAAGGATGGGCCTTTAATTGTTTTAGTGCAGTATTCATCATATAATGATGAAATTCAAGTAAACTACCAGTTTAGCTACACATGATATTGTGATTTCACAAACACAGTCTAACCATACAGGTTGCCCATATAGCCTTAGTAGAAAAACGAAAAACAGAGACACAAATAGGCTTTGTGGAAAATCTTTCCATTCTATATCTCAAACTTCCAATTATGCCATTTGAAAGGCCACACCAGTGTGTCTGCAGAGATTCACCAGATTACATAATCTACTATGGGTCAATAATCTGGTGCCACAGTGAACACAAATAAACTCACAATTATAATCTGACAAATGTCATGCAGGGTGGGCCTACCCCCCAAACACCCAGCCTTGGCTCATGGGGTGATGGTGAGTAATCTGTCTATATAACACATCTTCCCATAGATAACTGTTTTGTTTTTATGAACTGGTCAGTTTATTTTCAGGCTGAAACTGTTGGAATACACTGATTTGTATTGGGAACTTTATAGGAAACACCCGTCTAGTACAGGGTAGGGCTCAGGGTGGTCTTCTAGTGCTGTAGCCCATCCACTTTACGGTTCAACACGCTGTGCCCTCAGAGGTCCCCCTCTGCACACCACTGGTGTGAAGAGTTGTTACTTTTAGTATTTGTTGCATTTCTGTTAGCTTGAAAAATTCTGTCCATTCTCCCCTGACTGCGTTCATTCGCAAAGGTGTTTCAGTGTAATAGTGACAATTTAACCCTGTCAAAATTAATTTACCACCAGCTGATTTTCTGTGTAGATGTTTTGTTGTATTAACATTGAGTTCATATTCTCTCTCACAGCAGACAAACCAAACATAACGGTATTTGCAAAGAAATCTACTACAATGGACCAGCTCACCCTAATCTGTATGGCCACTGGCTTCTATCACAAAGATACGACCGTGAATATCAGAAAGAATCAGACAGAGTTGTCCAAACAAGACCTGACATCTTCAGGAGTCAGACCGAACGGTGATGGGACCTACCAACTCCAGAAGAGCGTGGCAATCCCTGAGTTTATTAAAGCAAATTATGATTGTTACGTGAATCACATAACCCTGAAGGAGCAACTAATTGAGAGTTGGGGTAATTATAATTATAATCATCAAATAAAAAGCAAACATTTCTTTATTCTTCTCTTGTACAAAATCAGAACTGTTTTTGTGCTGTTTTCAGACGAGAAGTGTACGGATTGTGAAGTTCTTACTGATTTCACTGGAGACATGATTGTTGTCTTCATAATGGCTCTAGATATAACAGCCTTCCTTTTCCTCGTTGTGCTTCTCAAAACTGGCAAAACGGGTGAGTAATGCAGGAGCTGAACCTCGACTCAGGCCATTTTTCACTGCAAATATGTAAAGCCATCATGAAACACATCCTGTGCATATCTTAATATTATGAGATCAACCCAATCCGTATTCATCCAGTCTGTCTCATGCCCCCCGTAATTAAAGACAGTGAGTACTTCTACAAACACTGTAGTTGTAGAGATTAAAACAGTTAAAACAGTTTCTGTCCAACTTCAGCTGATTCATATCCAGTGGCTTCAGCTGAGGGAGAAATTTGGACATCGGTCCAGGTTCTGATTGACGCTGCTCAGTGCAACTTCAGCGTGAGCATGTGTTTTGAGTGAGAATGGTCTGTAAATTAGTACTCACTCATAAGTGACAGGTTCTCTGACTGTCTCTGATTTACATTATAGCCAGTATCTGCTTTATTCACTCTGTCCTAACACAGGCTTTTTGTTTTATATGGTGTTTCAAAGGGATTGCTTTACGCTGAGTTTCAACCATTTTTGATTTGTGTTTGTAGGCAAACGCAAGAAACATCAAGATAATGGTACGTATAACTGCAAGTTAATATTTTTGAGAGCTTCAGTAATATTTACAAACACAAAATATAATTTGATTAAAGTGTAATGAGGGTCTTTTTTTCTGTGGCATATTTTAGGCTACATCAAAGAGATCAGAGAAAATGGAGGGGCTGTTTTAAACAGTCAGCTCCTGCCTTCTACCGGTGACTATCTAATCTCAATATCGATTTAACAATATCTAATCTTAATACTGATTTAACAATATCTAATCTTAATACCGATTTAACAATATCTAATCTTAATACCGATTTAACAATATCTAACCTTAATATCGATTTAACAGTATCTAATCTCAATATCGATTTAACAATATCTAATCTCAATATCGATTTAACAATATCTAATCTCAATATCGATTTAACAATATCTAATCTTAATACCGATTTAACAATATCTAATCTCAATATCGATTTAACAATATCTAATCTCAATATCGATTTAACAATATCTAATCTTAATACTGATTTAACAATATCTAATCTTAATATTGATTTAACATTAACTCTTCATACTAACACTAAATACTTAGGTTTAGGTAAAATTGTAGGTTTAGCTACTCAACTGTAGACAATATTAAACACACAAACAGAAGATAATTATAATTCTGAATATTATTACAAATATTATGCTAATATTAAGATTAGGAATACTGCCAGAGAGCAGAAACATCTGTCATCCAGAATTTCATTTCAAACTTTAGTAACCAAGAAAACAGTTTATGGCAACTTAGGTAATAAGTGGGTGGGTTGATTTTTGATGTTGACAACGGAGATTAATACACTGCAAAACATATTTACACATCAACATTAGACAGAAATGAGTAACAAAGTTTAACTACAGTTGAAGATCATGTTCCAGTTGCAAGTAAAACTTAGCAAGGTTTGTCATAACAAGTTGTATAAGTAATACAGATATAACCTGACATGAGCGAGTCAGTGTGTTTCATTCTCTCTGTTGTTCGTTGATCTGCAACTGAATGGACAAATGTGAGTCACAGAGCTGAACATGCAGTTGACATCTCATTCTCTACTACTTGAGTTTGATTTTGGATGGCATATGAACAACAAAATTTAGACAAAAAACAAATAATGTAATTTCATTCACATCACAGGGCGGTATGTAGATGACACATTAATGTTTGAATTTTCAAATATTTGTCCAAACAACGTTAATCATTTTAGTTTTCTTTGTTTCTGTTTTTGTTTGTTCATTTGTTTGTTTGTTTGTTTGTTTGTGCATTTTACAGCAAATGGACACATTGGAGAAGTAGCTGTGACACTGGTGAAGAGCTCAACGGCTGGTGAGTCACAGTGATGGAATTTCACTGATGTGTTTTCCACACTTTAAGACACTGCATTTGATTTGTCTGCCTTTACTTTGCCCTCATAGAGGGAAAAATAAAAATAAAACCTTTTTACAGTAACAGAGGCCAGTAATGGGTCAGCAGATAAAAGCGATGAGTGCATTAAGGAGACAGAGCCAATGTTGCTGAACAGAGGTGAGCCAGTCGTCCATCTTCTCCTCTGACTGACTCCTCTCTAGCGGAGCGTTAATTAACAGGGACTCAGAAAGTACTGTGGAGAACTGAAGCTTATCACACTGCACGGAGCTTAGCCCTGGGCGAACCCCAGCTCTAACTGTGCTCATACTGGAATAAGCTGAGTATGCCGCTGAAATTCTAAAATAGCCATTGTTTTCTCAGAGCCTGGCGGTGAACCTGATGTGACACTAGGCGTGGATGATGATATGTCCACCTGACAACATGAGTTTAAGTCTCAAAACTCAAGTGACAGAGATCTGGATATGTTGCTGCTGACAGGGGTTCAAACCATGAACCAGTTCTGAAGGAGCCAGAAGGGAACTGACACCAGCTGTTTGTCTGTGTTAAGTGGTTTTATGCACTGAGAAACCGTTTGGATCTGAATTACATGATAACTTCCAGTAATATCTGATCTACTATCTTGTATAAGCTGAAGCGTGAGTCAGGGTGTCTTTTATGTGTGGAAATGTAGGTGAGGTGACAAAGGCCAAGTCTAAAATATGTCCCTTTCTACTGTTTCTCTTTTCTCACTCTTAAAATACAGAAGAAGTACACAACCGCTGACACTAAGATACTGAACATACTCTGAGTGTAATGCTTTGTGAAGTGTCTCTGTGTGTCATGTTTGTACAGCTATAGGATTCAGTACCTGGTATTGCACCTTTAACTGGGTAATAGATTTAACTATGACGTGAGCTGTGTGTAGGAGCTTATCACCTCTATCACTGAACTGCCAACAGGTCTCAGGGCTTTGGTCAGTAGTTATGATGTGAAGTCCCTGGCACATTTAAACACAGCACAGTTTGAATGGACCTCATTCACCAGTTAACTCTGCTCTATGAAACTGCTCTGTTATTTCTTAGTGACAGACCCATGCTGGAGTTGGCGGTTTGTGCATGGCTCTTCAATCTGAAAAGCTGTTGAACTATAAATACTTTTCTGTTTGTGAAGAAGCATTGATGGATTACAGTACTGTAACAGACTGATGAATTGTTTCTGAAGACTGATGTGAATGGACAAAATGCAGACAGGTATTTTAAGTTGTGTCATACTCCTATCAGATACACAGAGATCTAGCGTTTTTATATATCTGTTATAGTCCTTTCCAATAGATAAGAGCACCTAAACATTCCTGTTTAAAAAATGAATGTATGTTTGTAAATGCAAAACTATGTGCCATAATAAACAACACTGAAGAGTGTAAAGTTGTAAGAGTATGTGAGTAACATTAGTGGGGTTGTGTGTAAAACATTGCCATACTGGAGCTGACGTAGGCTTATGAGGGTAACTGCTCTCTCTGGCCAGCACTGTAAGTCTACTAATACTCATGATGGGACTGTGTATGTGGGTTTCCAGTTTACACATGAGTTTGGAACAGAGGGAACAGAAGAAAACATAACTATAAATTGTTGTGTATGCCTATAAGTCATCTCCAGTGTCATTTTTAGTGGATACTTCCTGAAGACACCTAGATAATTATAATAATAATAATTTTTTCACAGTGTGTGGTTACATTTTACCATGCTGTTGTGTCCCATGACCGTGTCATCAGGGTTTTTTCCACTTAAAATCAGTTTTAATGTTTTGTTCTCTGCTGTATATAACCAATAATAATTTTGATTTTACAAAACTGCTGCTTTATGATGAAACAGACATTAGGAAAAACTAGATTTGGCATGTTGACATTTCATTTCATAATGGAAACCTATGACGTCAGGGTATGTGTTGATCCATAAAAGTGTAATACACAATTTGAACACTAGGTGTGCTGATTGTGGTGTGCTGATCATTAACAACAAAGCCTGTCGCCCTGGATATGACTGGACAACCATGGCATAGGGTAGAAACTTAAAGGTCACTCATTTTGCACAATTTATTTTAGTACACTTTTCCTAAGTTTGAAGACTATAGACACTGCACAGTTCTGTTACCTTTTAGTGAAATAAAGATCAAATCAGCAGACCTTGTATGCCTGTGTAGTGCCACGGTACCTTTCTTTGAGTGAACAAAACCTTTTTTTTTTTTTGTATAGATAAAAATTTAATCAAAATGAGTCTAATCTCACTGTAAGCTTTTTGTGTGGTTTAACCATGTAAAGTATGTGGCCACAGTCTGGTTAATAAAAGCCGTTGTGTTTGGCATGACTTCAGTGTGCACTGCTGCAACAAAAAATCAGTGTGTAGAGGGACACATGAGTGTCGCCGCCATTAGCCATTAACTTTCCCAGTATGATGATAAAGCATCAGCAGTGACCCCAACACGCAACATGGCATTCAGACTACAAGTGTCCGTAATGGACAATCAAAGTATAACATAGGGGTCCCCTCCCAAATGAAAACTACTGTTTTTTTATTTGATCATTCTGAAATGTCGTGAAAAGAGTGAAGCAAACCCTGACATTACCCAGGGGACGTCTCTGCTCAGTTCTTTTGTGTATGTTGCTATCTAACAGCTCAAACGTTTTGGAGGCCATCGCTCTCTGACAGGGTAGAGGCTTACCCTTCCCTTCCTCAGATTCAGAGACGTCCACAGTAACAGAAGCTGACACAGGGGTAGGACCTGGTGTCAGAGAGGTCTCAGGACAGGCCAGAGGCGTAGGAACAGGCTCCTGGGCATGATGATATGCACTGGGTGAGTGCAGGCTGGTTCAGGCTGGGATAGTTATGGGGAAGCCAGAGGCGTAGGAACAGGCTCCTGGGCATGATGATATGCACTGGGTGAGTGTTGGCTGGTTCAGGCTGGGACAGTTATGGGGAAGCCAGAGGTGGAGACTATGGACTTGCTGTCACTCTGTGTAGCAGCTGGTCTGTATGTGTCCTCCAGCCAATGCCCTGGGCAGTGTGGACAGTGTAAGACACAGGGCCTGTCTGTATGAGAACTGCTGCAGTGGACCATTTCAGCCCACTGCTATAGTTACATGACAGCACACTGAGTCAAGGATAGAAAACTCTTTTGCTTTAAGTCTGTGTCTCTCAGCTTGAGTTTCTTGCTCAGGAAATTCTACAGTCTTTGTGTTGGACAGTTTGCTATAGTCAGACTTGTCTTTTCGTGAGGAGTGCTGCAGGAGAGACATTTGTTGTTGCATGTAGCCCATTTCTGTAAGACAGCAGAAAACTCTGGGTTAACACAGTAATAATGAGAAACTTTTTTTGTGGTAAATATGGGGTGTAAACTACTGAATGAGTGATTTGATATTTCGGTTCATTAGCACAACATGAGCCCTTCTGTAAGCTTCCCAGTGGAATTCCCTTTATTTTAAATTCTCTCTTCTTTGTTACATTTTGCAAATATTACAATAGTTTGCATGATTTTTGGAGATCGATCAGCTGTACATAATCCTAATTTCTTTAGACATATAGTCTGTGGTATATGTATTTGCTGATCAATGTGAAATTTTTTCTTCTTACATTCTGATTGGCTGTTTGAATCATACAAAACTTGCAGACAGCATCAAGCAACTCACCAGTCTGGGTTCAAAGTTTAAAACTTCACACAGGTCAAGCAATCATTCTAATTCAAACAGGAAAGTTAAAACCATTTTCATAAGGTATGTTCATAATGGTGGTCTTCATTTCTTTTTTGTAAAGATTCCTTTTAAATTTCAAAATAAATTGTCCTTTCATATTTTTTTCTTGTAACCCACGAACCTGTTTTATTGGCAACTAATTAGCAAAAATTCAGAACTCCTGCATTGTCAGTATAGTCTTCCATTGTTTCCCCACATATTTTAATGTATTATTGTGCACCTCACAATAAATTCACTTATCACATCACTTTCTGGCTCCAGAAAAACCCACAGATGTTGTTATGACAGCCTCTGCTAGCTCACACATCATATATCACTCTGTGCCACACAAATAGCACTCTCCCCCTCCCTGCAGAAGATGGAGGTCATGGATTAAATGATTTGTTGCAACCACCTTTGAAAGTAGCTTTAGCTGTAACTTAAAATGATTTATGAAAATCTGTATATGCCAGCACTGGGGCTGAAATTAATGCTTGCTTGAGCCTCTGGAATACCTCTCCACACTCTGTATTCCATCTGTCTGATGGGGGAAGGTTAGGAGCCTCTCCTTTCTTCTGTGACCCAAGCCACTGGGTAACCAGGCAATGCAGGGGAGCTACCGATTGGGCAACCCATTTGCAAATCTCTTGTAATGAGTAGCTAGCAAACCTAAGAAATGTTCTTAACTTCACTAAACGAGTTTGCCACCTCCACTCCCTGACTGCGGCTGTCTTTTCAGCATCCATGGACATCCCTTCATCAGACACCAAGTGTCCTAGATATTTTATCTGTTTCTGAAAGAAATGACACATTGACAATTTGACCTTAAGTCCATGTGACTTCAGCCTGGAGAAGACTGTCTCCAGCCTCTGCTAGTGCTGTTGCACAGTAGATGAGAAGACAGTGATGTCATCAAGGTATTACAAGACAGACTGGTGCCTCTAATTGCAAACATTCTCTCCGTAAGTTCCATCTTCATCCCTAAGAGCCTTTTGGTTGACGCGTGTACGAGTTAAAACAGAGCTTCTTTATTGTCAGAATCCAAAAACAAAGAGTACGCAAATGAAATAGATAACTCAAACTAAGTCTAGACTTTCCTTTACGTTTTATAACTAAACTAATGACTCAACACACAGTCGAAAAACCATGCAGCTCCACTCTATCACCAAAAATGAATAAACCACCTATTTGACTGATAGTTTACAGTGCCACCTCATTCTTAAAGAGACATGCTCTAATTATCTAAACCATAGAAATATGTGTTTATACCTGAACATTATCACTTAAGGATACTATGATGAAATTATAAATTAATATTTATGCAAATGTCCAATAATTAAAATGATATCAAATAACATATTTGACTCCTACACTCTCTATAGGTGCTGAAATGTCTCTGGAGCATTGCATAACCCCAAAAACATCCTGTTGAATTCAAAGTCCAAAGCGTGCACAGAGAAGTCTTCCCACGATCCTTTTCTGCCACTGTGGCTATTTGGTTATTGCTGGTTATGGCCACTGGCTAAATCGGGTGTGGATAACCACTTTGCCCCGGTCAGAGCATTCAGGGATTCTTCTGTCCTCGGGAGGGGATAAGCATCTTTGAGGGCCTTTGACTTCAGTTGGTGATAATCCACACACATCCTGACGCTCCTGTCTCTTCTTCTGAACCAGCAATAGGAGAAGAGAAGGGGCTACCACTTTCTCGTATCACCAGACTTCCCAGAACTTGAGATTTGACTGCCTTGTACTGTGAGGGAGGGATGCAACAGTAAGGTAGATGGACAGGTGTCTCATCTAAAAGGGAATCTCATGTGTTATTAAATTTGTGCATTCCAAGTCAGCTTCAGTCTTTGAGAATATAAATTCATATGTCAAAAATAAATGCCTCACCTGCTCTTTCTCTTACTGAGACAAGTATTCTAAATCAAGAAGATCAATCTGAGGTCAGTTGATAAGTTTCTTTAACCAGACTTTGTTCTGAGCGCTGGCATTGACCACAGCCTCCATTTGTTGGCAATGACATAGGAAGCATTTCAATGCCTCAGTGGGTCTGGTGAATGCACTTGGGGGGGGGGGGGGGGGGGGGGGGCTGAAATACAGCTGCACCATGTTGTTTAAATAGTTCCCTGCAATATTCAGCTTCTACATTCATACCCAGCACCCCTGGTATAGAACACTTTTTACTTTGTATATCAGAACCAATGGGGCCATAACCAGGACACGTCTCTGTGCAATAGTTTTACCTATCACCTTAATGTCCAGCTCTAAATACCCAACATAAGGGATGAAGATCATTTGCCACTTTCATACCCAACGAACCACATTCCTGAAGGTTCTTCTGATCAAATGTGGTAAAACAGTTTAAAAAACATTCTCAGTGTTGTTACCATTGAGCCTGTGTCAACTAAACAGGGGACTCAAAAAACTGCCCATTACAACGTCCACACATGGGCAAAACCCAACCAGCTGCTTTAGCAATGTAGGGTCAACCTCAATGCTTGAGATTTAACCATCTTCTCCCACTGTATGGCTCAATACACTGGGGGGAGTCAGTTTTTCCAAAACCTGAGAGTTGGTAGCTGGAGCTGTTACCACTGGTGAGACATTTGACCAGTCAGACCCTGGTGGTCTGCAGTACCTTGCTATGTGTCTATGCTGACTACATTTCAAACATATAGGCCCTCCATCTTTAGTACGTGTGAATGATGTGTTTCTGATTCTAGACCAACTGCCCCCAGAGGGGTTCCCTGTGGAACCGAGTATCTTAACAGTAAGATCTGCTTGGGCCTGCTGTTTTAATACAAAGCTTTTAAGCTGTGCCAGTTCTGTCTGGGAGGCATGAGTTGCTTCACACAAAACCAAAGCTTGGGTTTCATATGAGTGTGGGAGGCTTCTCACCTCCCCATTCGGCAGGAAGTTTGTTCTGTCATTCTTGACAACCTGATATACCATGTTTGTTACATTTAGTTTTTACAAGGCAAGGGTTTTCAAACTGGAAAGCAGCATTAGAAAATTATAAGGGCTTTCAGAAGCATCAAGTTTGGACCATTTACGAACCATGACTATGAGGGCAGGAATAAGGCAGACAGAAGTAAACTTTTTGGATAGAGCAAAACTCCTACTAAATTAAAAGAATAGCAGATCTGGTATGGTTTAGTCTGTTTTTCCTCAAAATGGGATATGGGACTCAATGGGCTTCTAAACAAAATGTGATCGGACTCAAGACAAGTGCATTGCTGAGAATTTAATCATGAACAGATTCATAGGCAATTCTGCTCCAGAAGAATGTCTAATTGGTTTAGTTTATTTAAATCAGTTAAATAATTGTTGGGGGTTCCTGTGCTGATGTGGCTTTGATGATGCATCTGTAACGAGTAAGGTGAAAGGTGGGGTTCAAGTAGTGTCGCATAAGATGGTGGGTAGAGACATTCCTTACTCTCACTGTTAGAGTCATGAACTACACCTCACACCAGTGTTTGTATGCACTAAATCTTGTGTTGCATTGAACCATTAAAGCAGGAGCAGAAGTGATGGCTCAAGATCCTTGCTGGTTGTTAGAAAAGAACTCAGAAATTATGAGAAATAAAGTCAGAATTGTGAGCAAAAAAGTCAGAATTGTAAGAAAAAAAGAGTCAGAGCTATAGTTCAGAGTTCTGTTGCAATCAAGCAAACTTTTTTTTCTTTCAAACTAAAACTGTGATTGGGCAGTGAAAAAACTTCATGTTATCAATATTACCAAGATGGCCAGTTCAAAAGCACACTTAAAGTTAAGATGGTGTCTTGTGCATATGTATGTGCGTGCGTCTGTGTGTGTGTGTGTGTATATATATATATATATATATATATATATATATATATATATATATACACATATATATATATATATATCTATATATACACACATACATACACACACACATATACACACACTCACAAAGATAATCAAGCAAAAACGTTAAATAATTTAAATTTGAATGAGGCAATAATTTAGACTTAATTAAGGGGTCCTTATTTTCTTGGTATAAGGACGGCAGCGCTCACCGCTATTAAATGACAAACTGATGTCATTTAGAACTTAATGTTGTTTTTTTCAGCAGTTGTCAGCCACAGATCGTTGCTATGGAACTATTTTTTACCGTAAGCAATAAAATAATTTTTAAATCAATATTCTGTGTCAAATTAAGTAAGCAGCCGTGTAATAAGCGGGACAGTGTACAACTAACTGGTCATTATAGCGAAATAAACCCCTGTAACTGTACATCACATAACTAAACTGTGCATATCTGAAAGCTTTATACACCATGGGTGAACTTGAGCTAGCTACAGGACCTTTCAAGTAAGGGAGCCAAAATTCCAAAGGGAACTGGTGAAGAGATGGCCCCAACAGCTAGAGAAACAGTAAATAATCTCTTAACCAGTTCTTAACTAACCATATTCTTATAGCTCAATGGCAAGTTCAAGCATACACCAAACTACGGAGGAAGAGGTCTGCACAGTCTTTGGCTGAGGCTTTAACCCAGGAGAACGTTTCCCTGCTACTGTTTACAACCTGATGCACTTCTCCAAACCGACTTCGTGAAATCGTATGCAGACTTCTTCCTCCGTAGTTTGGTGTCCGCTGAAACTTTCCATTGAGCCGTAAGCACATGGTGTTCTGTCGCTCCTGATGTATTTGCAGCAAGGGTTTCTATGAAATCAATGCTTCTTATGAGATTATTTACTATTTCTCTACCTCTTCAGGACATCCCTTCGCATTTTTCCTGTCAAATTTAGCTCCCCTACTTAGAGGGTCCTTATACCAAGAAAATAAGAACCTGTTAATGAAGTCCAAATTATTGCCTCATTCAAATTTAAATTATTTAAGGTTTGATTATCTTTGATTGTACTGTAAAATTTTACTGATGCTAATGTAAAACTTTTGTTCACTCAGTAGCCTCTGAAGAAAAAAAAGAGATATTATTTAAAAAATAAAAACGACTGTCTTGTGATATGCCTGAGTATAAACTAACTTTCATATAATCACTTTTACTTTTATAGATTTAGTTAGATTTATATATTCAGCTTTATATTTATATATTTCCTTTTGGCACTTCAATAACGCCCCACTCCCTTCTGTATTATGGGGAAATAGGGCGTTTGGGTTAGTGATTTTATCTAGAGTAAAAGTGTTACCATTACTCGAATTGTATGGTTTAGTAGAACCAGTCTTTTTAAAACTATTAATAACTCCAACCAGACACGGGCTAGAATGCGAAATGTTTATATTTTTAATAAACAAGATTAGTTTTGATTAGAATAACTTCTATGCAATCAGTTCCGTTTTGGTTACAACACACTATTTAGGATGAATATGAAATTAAATGAAATACAATGAGGGTTCAAAACTGATCCCTATAAGCTGTAATCAATTAGCTACTAAAACCTTGGCTAACGCGTTATAAACAAGCATTCAAACTACACATACATCCATACATGAAATACATCCATACATGAAATGCATATACACTTAAACCGTGGTCCCACACAAACACCAAACACACGCTGAAAATAACAAATGTTGCAGGCCTGTACGAAGCTGGGGTGCGGTGAGGCAAAACACAATAACTGCCGCTTCACTCGCAGGAGCAAAACGCAGTAAAAACTTACAGTTTCGGCGAGAAGGATAATTTAACTCCGTGAATAGGAGAAACAAGGGAAAGATGGGCTGCTTTCTTGTGGTCGCAGGTGTTCCTGACCGGGAGGCTTCAACAGGGGAACCACACAGCTTTCCCGGTCGCGCGTGGGCTCTGTCCTTGCTTCGGGGTGGGATTTTGCACAACTTGCACACACGCTGACAAACACGCTAACACTGATGCTAACCTTGACGGCGGTTACTCACTTAGCTAAATGAGCTAATGACGATAATAGCTCGTCACACTTTCAACACACTTCTTCACTATTTAACGCTACTGCATACCACTCACACACACATCGTTAATCACGATATCTTTCCGACCAAATAAATTGATCAGATTGAACGAGCAGTTCTTCAGTTAACATAGTTTTTGTGGTTCTCCCTCTCGCAAACTTTCCAGCTCCTTCCCTCGCTCTGCAAATTTTTTCAGCTCCCTCTCTCTGTCCGCCTCCTTCCCAATTTATCCTATACCCCTCCCACTGCCCAATCACAGTAGGACTAATTCTGAATGACATATCTTAACTTGCCTCACAGCAAGAAGGGTTTGGGTTCGGTTCCCGGTCCTTTCTGTGTGGAGTTTGCATGTTCTCCCCGTGTCTGCGTGGATCCCTCCGGGAGCTCCGGTTTCCTCCCACAGTCCAAAGACATGCAGGTTAGGTGAATTGGAGACACTAAAATTGCCCTTAGGTATGAATGTGAGTGTGTTTGTCTGTGTGTCTGCCCTGCGATGGACTGGCGCCTTTCGCCCTATGTGCGCTGGGATAGGCTCCAGCATCCCCCGCGACCCTAATCAGGATAAGCGGTTTAGATAATGAATGAATGAATATCTTAACCCAATCTACATTTAACAAATATCATGGACTATTTCGAACATTAATTCAACACAACTATGTTAATGAATTTCAACTTTTAAATACTCAAGCATGTATACACAAACACAAACATGACTGCTTGTAAATAACAGAATTTTGGGGTTATGTGCTTTTCTCATCCGGGCTACACCTATACACACACACACACACACACATACACATATAAAAGTCAAGCAAGAAACTGTGTGCCTCCCATAGTCAGCCCTATGCTATCTGGTTAACTTTGACCCTACTAGTCTCTCTTAAGTGTGACATGAAGAACAGTGGGTGTGTTCAATGTCGTCAATGGCAAGCACTTCCTTATTGTAGTTAAAACGTTTTTTCCGGGTGTGTGTTAGCCTTGTTATACATGGAATTTCGTGTAAAATTTGAATATGCGAAAACTTAAAATATATATATATAAATTTATGTGGCTGTGGTGACGATGCCATTTTCCAAGGATATCTGTTCGGTACTTCTGTCCCTACAGTCTTTTTGGATGTGTGCTGTTCTGCTAGCCCGTTCCGGTAAGTTTGTCTTGTAAGTGAAAGTAAAAGCCGTAAGAGCTTTGTGTGCCTCGGAACCTTTTATAAAACATATCACATAGTGAAAATGTATAGAATTTGTATTTTTGCTAATAATAATAATAATCACACAAATAATCATAATAACAATAACAAATATGTGATGACCAGCGCTGACTTACTTTGAATATAAGAACTGAACCATGATAAATTCGTATTACAGAACAGTGGGCCGCAATTCGGCCAAATCTTGCGTATTGTGTATATCGCCTTACACAGTTTATTTTTTTTTTTGGCATTGTACGTGGTGTTGATTTAAGCTTACTAGTTTGTCCTCAAGGGATAGTAGTTTTGGCTGCGATATTGCACTTACAGCAGAAGAAAACTGCTTCTCTTGAAAATGGAGATAAATTCACTAGCAAAACAAATTCTTGGCACAAATTGAAGGCTCCTCTGATAGGTTTATAATATGACACACACGATAACTGTCGCTTCTCTGAGTGTCCGAGCACGTAAAATGAAGGATGAGGCATAATTTTTTGGATTTATTGTGATCTCAGATTACAGAGATGTTATGTGAGAATTTTTGAATGAGCTTATGTTGCTTATAGGCCCAAGGCCACTCTTCAGTGACGTGAAATCCCAGTCATGTAGCTACGTTACTTAAATGTATTATTGTTGAGTGCTAACATAATAGCTTAAATTTAAGTACATGAATGTTTGAGGTAAAATAGTTTATTTAATAAAATGTTTAAATAAAACGTCTATGTCTAAAAGTTATGCCTATCACAAGTAATCCTCGCCAGTCGTTCCAATGCAAAATGGGTATAGTTTTTCAAAGGGATTGTGTGTTAAGTTTTTAATTACTACTAATTTCTTTAGCCTAGGTGACCAGCAGCACCTGGATTGCCACAGGATTGCTATATTGTTTCATAAAGTTTGTGAAATTGTCATTGTTGCTCACATCAATTAGGTCTACAAAATAACATAATTTCAGAGAATACCCCATAAGTACAACTATGATTGTTAAACTTTATATGAGAGCTAAAACTTGTGCAACTGGAGTAAAATGCATAAAACTTTGCATCAAGCTGTTAAAAATAGGCAGAATCTTTGGTTAGGGTTAGCCTGTACCTATGAGTACTTTAGAGCTCAAGCTTAACAGGTCGACACTTTTAGGGGTTAGCTAGTATTAAACATTGTAGTGTCTATTTGTTTAGTATAACAACTTTTTCAAAAGCTACAATTTCCATCCTCTTTACCACCCTTGGAACACTGTGACAGAAGCATAACTAGACTGCAATGCTTGGGGGGAGGGGGGGCACAAACTATAACAAATCTTTTCATTTGAAGCACCAGAAAATAAAGAAGTCTTGTGGTAATAATTTTGAAATCTAAGTGAACCTTTTCATTAAGCTCAGCTGAATGAAATATCATAAAACCCAAGTTTTTTGCATCACAGTCAAGCAATGGATAGAATGACTCTTGTTTCATAATTTGCAACCAAAAATATTCAATGTCCATTCTAGCGTTGCAGTTTTGTTGGAGCCTAGATGGGACTTGACGTGTACTTGAGTGCATTGTCCTACCACACTGGAAAGCAGCAGGGTAAAAAACAACAGTTCAGCTGTCAGATCAAACTCATCACTTAAAAACACCAACCTGTTTGGACAACAGGCTGGTTTCAATAAAATGGAAATAACAAATCAATAGAAAAATATACTATGTTTCCATCTTGAAATACATTAACAAATTCAACAGTGGTAATGCTATTATGTGCCATGGCAGCAGCACAATGGTGACCAAATGACAGTGACTGTCAAATGAATTCCAGATTACTTGGTGGATTAGCAAAGAGATGGAGGATTAAAAGGTTTAATATTCTTTGATGACCAACTATTTAACCTGTGTTACATGTGTAAGTCACCTTTTAAGATGGCTAAATCATTTTAGTGCCATTTTCACTCTCTCTCTCTCACTCACTCATTATCTAAGCCGCTCATCCTGATTAGGGTCACGGGGGAGTGCTGGAGCCTATCCCAGTGTTCATAGGGTGAAAGGTGGGGAAACACCCTGAACAGGTCGCCAGTCCATCGCAGGGCAGACACACAGACAAACTCACTCACACACTCATTCATACCTAGGGGCAATTTAGTATCTCCAATTCACCTGACCTGCATATCTTTGGACTGTGGGAGGAAACTGGAGCCCCTGGTGGAAACCCACGCAGAAGAGAACATGCAAACTCCACACAGAAAGGACCCTGGCCGTCCAAGACCTTCTTGCTGTGAGGCGACACCGTGCCGCCTGTGCCATTTTCAATACATGTCAAATTGACCTGATGTACACCAGTGAGCACAGCATTTACAACCTTTAGTTGTAGTTGGAAATGCACAATTAATGCCAGTAGTGGCAGGCTTTAAATGTAAGATATCATTAACTTAAAAGCAGTGTGTAATGGCAAAATGACACGCAAATACTGCTTCATCACAAATGAAGGCACCACCCCAAATAAACAAAGTAGGTTATTTATGAACATAAGAAATGAGCATGATCATTTATATTTCATGCATTCAGCTATGGTCTTTGCCAGCACTAATAAAATTTAAGAAATAATTAAAACAAATGTTTCAGTGTGTAGTCATGGAGAAAACAAATCAGACTAATGGTTGCACATACACAAAAGTATATACACTTCTGATTATCATTTATACCGACACAACTCATAATCATCCACACTGAAAATGAACAATTTAAATTCTTGGTAAGTCAATTATGGATGTAGTAATCAGTGAATAAATTACAATATAAAGTGTGAGAGGTAGAGCCTTTTATAGATCTATATCATCACTTCCCTAAAACTATGGAAAACACTGAGGTAGTTTCCTCACAGACTGACAACCAGTAAGAGTGCAGTGCATTTTCAATCACTGCATAATGTAGTGAACAGCCCCCGTGAAAAGATCCATATCAATGAAAAGTTTGTCAATGTCCATGCCAGCATGTTTTATCATAAGAATGCTGTCCCCAGACAGAGCTTGTGACACAGCTCTGTCTGGTTCCCTAAGTTCTGTCCTTTTGAGTTTTAGTGTTGTTCGTGTTAGATTTCAGTATTGACTTTTTTGTCCTCCTTTGTAATGGGTCCATATGTATTTTTGTCTGTTCCCTAATGCTTTTCCTCCAGAGAAACATTCACTTTATGCACACTACACTGTCCTCTCCAAGGCTGTACAAGCACCTGGTATCTCTAACTTCAGTTACATGGGCCTGGTTAATGACATCGAGATTGACCATTACAACGGTGAGCACACAGTCAAGATTCCTCAACAAGACTGGAATAGAGAGAATCATGAAAAGCACTACTGGATGAAAAGCAAGGTGAAACTGAGAGATGAAGAAGGGTGGATGAGAAATGAACTTGATAAAATCATGAAAGCCATGCACCACAGAGAGTCTGGTGAGTGACTTCTGCTGACCTCAACCATGTCATCTGTAACCCTTTGAGGAGATCCCTTTATAAAAAGTTGAGTAAATTTTGTAATTTAATGTTGACAGTGATTGTTTTTCTCTTTATTGTTCCAGAAATTCATGTCCTTCAGAGAAGTCAAAGCTGTGAGGTTGAGATACTGTCTGATGGTTCAGTAAAGTTTCTCAGTGGCTCTGAACAATATGGATATGATGGTCAGGACTTTCTCTCCTTTAATCTTCACACTGAGCAGTGGGAGGCCTTAAATGATCAGGCCCTGTCAATCAAACAGAGCTGGAATAATAAACGTAACAGCATAAAACAAACCACAAAAGACATTGAGGGTTGCAGTGCTTACTTTGAGATACTAATGAACAATCAGGCTGTAGACCTCAGCAAGAAAGGTGAGTGCTTGTAGTTCCATTTTCCCATCTGTTTTAATGCAGTCCCCACTGAAATTCTTTGTGCCATTTAGTCATTTTCTGAAATAGTATTACTGACACTGCAATAAACTTTTGTTCTGCTCCTTACAACCTACTCGAGAAAAAGCACTCAGAGGAATCTTTGAATATAAATGAAAAATGAACAAGACATCTGTTTTCAGTTGCACTACTCCTCACATACCTCTTCATATCAAGTTAACTTTATCAAGTTAACACTTTTTACAAAAGACTTGGACCCCCCCAAAAGAGGTAAAAACAACAGTTCGGGAGAGTCGAAACATTTATATATCCTATGCCATATAGCCCTGGAGAAAAAGTTAACGCCCCCCCCCCCCCCCCCCCCCCCCCCCCCCCCCCCCCCCCCCCCCCAAATTGTCATTGCATAATTCGCACTCTGGCTATGAGATTACAAGAATATTTTGTTATGAAAACAAGGGAAGGGGAAGCTAACAGCTGTTTTCTGAAATTTTTGGAAAGTCGGAAATCGCCGCGTTGTATCGTGGGATGCAGTAGCCGACAAAGTGAGCTCTGGCTGTATACTGGACATTTTTGCCAGAGTACTGCATCATCCGGGTAACTGTCATGTACTGCAAAATTTTTATTTTTCACGTATTGCATACTACTTAGTACTTTTCCGTCAAGATCATTATATGAGCAGTATGTAGTATGCCATTTCGGCCACAGCCAAAGACTTCACGAGGGCACACAAAAAAACAACAACAGGAAATGAACTAAGGACAGGTGCAAACATTAATTAGGTCACGAGGTGATCAGACAGAATTGGGTAAAACGGGGCTCTGATTGGCCCTGAGATACGGAAGTAGACACGTGATGAAACATTTTTGATTTATCAGATACCTTTCATTCAAAATGCCTTGGACTTTATCGGCAGATTTTGCTGGTCAGTGCATTTGAACTCATTGTAGTCACCCATATATGGGTGTTGAGGACTAATTCAAAGAGAACTAGTGCTATAGGAAAGTATTGTTTCTAAATAAGAGAAGCTTGGTCACGTCATTACTGACAAGTTATTAATCTACCTGTTTTCATTACTCTCACTCTAGCTCAACCAGATGTTTCTGTTCATACATGGAATGATACGACAGACAAAGTGAATCTGGTCTGCAAAGCCACTGATTTCTATCCCAAAAACATTACTGTAACTGTCAGAAAAGTTGGTTCTAAACAGGAAGGAAATCACAGCATGAATAGTGTCAGACCAGACCTAAATGGAACCTACCAGCTGGTGGAGACCATGAAGATCCTAAAGTCTGAGATAACAAGTTATGAATGTTTTGTGGATCACAGCACTTTGAAGGAACCAATTCGTAGGAAATGGGGTAATCACAATCACTATAGTGTAATAAATCATGTTTGCTGATATCTTGTTATATATGCAGTTTATTCCTACAGCGCTTAGTAGAGTTCCTCATCATATAATGAAAAATTAATCCAAAAAATGCCAAATACACTTTAAAATATTTTTCTATTTCATGGTTTCCTCATTATAGTGTCTGAAGTTTAATGTTTGATAAGCAAACTAAAGCAAAGAACTAGTGATAAGGAATGCAAAGCATTATTGGAAATATGTTGTTTTCACCTTTTTACAAATTGCAGTCTCTGGTGAATTTGTGTCTTTCAAAAATGCTGATTCATATTCTGGACCTGTGTTGCTCTGTTCTTCAGAGGAAAACTCTCTGAGATATCTACATGTTGTGGTTGGGCTCTTGGTTGGGCTCCTGGCTGTGGTTCTTTTGTACTGTGTAGTCCAAAAGAGGCAAAAAGTGAAATGTTGTGAGTATTTAATAAAATGTCTTATACAAACTTCAACTTTGTTCCTCCTTAGATCTCCCATGCAGTGCATCCCGTTTAGTCATATGTATGTGTGTGTATCTATGTATTTATTTGTTTGTTTTACAGATTGAAATAAGTCCTTACAATAATTTTCCTGTTTGTTTTTTAGTGATGAGTTTTCTGCATCAGAAGCTCTCGTTATGTAAAAATGAAACCCATGACGGTCAGTATCTCATCATCAGTAATCATCAGTATATTTTAATTATTATTCTTAAATTGTGAGAGTTTATAATATGTGAAAATGACCTGATAAGTGCATGGATGAGTATGCCTGAAGTAATAAATAATTGTTGCACAGCGTCATCATCCCACTGGTTCATCTGAGCTCTCTTCCTCTAAATTAACTGTGGCATACAGCCAAAACAGCATCTGTAATAACTGTAAAGCACGTATGGTCCGCCCTCATTCTGTTCATGATCAACAAGGACCATACGTTATCGATGTTAAAATATGTAGACCTTTAACACTTAAATGTGCTTATTTCTGTCTGTCCCATAGCAAGACAGAATCAAGAACTTGAGCACTTGAAGGTCTGAAACTGATGATCAGAGGGAATGTCACATTTGGAGAGGGGACATTCTTCTCTTCAACCAGGACATGGGAGCAGAGCCTCTTCTACCACACAGACTTTCCAGTCTATCATATTGGTTAGGTTCAACCAGGGAACGGACTGCTCGGCATGGACTTCCTAAACCATTTCCAGCCCCTCTTTGACTGCCATGAAAATGTACTATGGGGCTCACAACCATCCTTTGACTTTCAGGGCAGCTCCCCTCACTCACAGGCCCTGATATGCAAACTTGGAGTGGTAACCTCAAGACAAGCCACTCCAACGTCCTGCTGTGAAGACACTGCTGTGAATCTTTCCAAGCTCCTTTCCCCTGAGGACTGCCATCAACGGTTCCACAACGGACAACAGGTGTTTCCATCACAGCATGCTCCAGCCAAGGATGCCAGTCACCTCAGAAGCAGAAGAAAACACTGTCTCTAAAGGGCGGGACTGCTCATCTGCCTGCAAACGTCCAAGAGACTGGTTCGGTCACCTGCTCCAGCAGTGGAATCTGTTGACCAGCAGCTCCACTGACAACTTGCTTGTCCTGGCAAGTCGCTAACTTGCCAGGCCAAAAGGAGAGAGTGTCGGGCAGACACTGTGCAGCTTTCAGAAAGAAAAGGACATTTGTTAACCTTAAGTGTTCCTTAGTAATTAAAGTTGCAGTTGTGTAAACTCTCTCCCTCTTTTTCACCCTTCACTGCCTATTTCTATCACTCTCACTCTGCCTCTCTATCCCTATCCCCTTTGATCCCAGTTCTCTCTTTTATGGCCCAGGCCTCCCTGCGTGTAGGACCAATGCATATCAAAGCAGAAACCACTCGCGGTAACACCTAACAGACAGCAGGCTCGATGTTTTAGCGCAGCAACCCCCAGACCATTTGGTCAAAAGCTGATAACGTTTAATTGTGAGGGAGACTAGATCACCTCGGGAGATTAGTTTCCCTGTGAGAATGGAATTCAGACCATGTCACAGGCCCCATCTGCATGGCTCCATTCGGTTAAAAAACTATGTAGAATAAAAGAAAAATGAAACTAACTATACGATATTATCAGTTAACACGCATATCGAGTCATAACTGTTCGTATAAATGGGCAGTAAAACTTAAAAATAGCCAGGAGCCAAGTCATGACCAGCTAAGTGTATGACCATCGGTGTAACTGTGCTGTTTTTAATGGTAAAGAAACCATATTTGGTCTTGTTTGGGAGCATAAAATGCGATAGATTCGAGTATGCGGACGTAATTTTACTATTCTTTAGTGGGAAAAAGTTATGTAAAATTATTTCAACTGAGCTCAAATTAATACTTCCCAAATTCCAAGGAGTGTCTCCTCCTTTCAGGTAGAGACACCCCCAAAAGGATAGCAGCACCCCCCGTCCGCAAATCAGATAAAATGCCAGACTCTCTGCTATCCTACAGTTCAGTTCAGCTGCGCTAAGGTTCAGCTCCAGTTGAGCTCCGGTTGTATCAGCCGTAATGTAAGTCCGTCCGTTCTGTCCTGCTCGTCTCCACGAAGAATCGGCCCAGGCTCACCGCTACGGAAGATCCGCGACGCTAAAAGACTTTCCCTGCACCGACACGAAGTCTCGCTCACGGTCTCCTTCTGCCAACCTCGGTAACTCCGGTCTCTCATACCTGAACGTGGCTGGGCCTGCTCTTCTTCTTCCTCATCCCTTTTCTCTCCCTTCCTCACAACTCCTTTTTGTGTGTAAGTAACTCCACTAGAACATCACTCAGGTACTTCTTTTGGTTAAGCGTGCCTTCTCGTGAGTAATGCCTCATACTCGCGTAGTTGTTCATTCATACGTACTTTAGGTGAGCTATAAATAGAGTTTTTCAGAATATCTGTAATTTCACTGGGTTCAGGTTCCAAAATAAGGTTATGGTTACAGCAAAGTGATATTAGTATTAAGTCTAATATTCACAGTGAACCATTAACCAGATTTTCCTCATACCATTGGCACGACATTACTGTTGCCCAGCTCAGTGGTCACCAGGACCAAATCCTCTATTTTCTGTGAACATTTGGTCTGGAATCTTTGTGTCACTGCACCTGTTTCCAGTTTGGTTTAAGCTTTGGGGAAGCTTTAACATCAGAGTAGACCAGCCACATTCACAGGAATGGCCCACTTTCAGGAAACGTTCTGTGAAGATCACAACTGCTCAGATAAATAAAGCCAAAAGAGGGACGGTTCAATCCTGGTCAGACATTGCTGATGAAATATTAGACCTAATGAGACCTTAGTGTCTTCCACTCTTTTAATGTCATGCAGTGATTGTGTGAATCTGCTTTTACATGACATCCCTACCCTTTTTCAGTTTAAGTTTTCTAATTTTTTTAACACCCCTCTGTCTTTGGGTAAATCTTGGCCTTTGTTGTACACATTTCTTACACTCTATGTCACATGTGTCCTGGAGGGCCAGTGTCCTGCCGGTTTTTGTTTTCACCTCTTAGCTACCTGTTGATTTTCACCTTGAAAACAGGTGTGCATGCTCTTCAGCCAATCAGATTGTGTTTAGTTGGTCGAAAAGAAAAACAGCAGGACCATGGCCCTCCAGGACTGGAATTTGACACCTTTGCTCTATGTTTTTATGGCAATAGAATATGACAAAAAAAAGATTTCTGTAGTGCGCTGTGTTTTACTGTGTTCTTTGTTTCATAATTAAATATTTCATTTTGTTATCAGATTTACCAGGAGTTTGTTTGAAAATTTCAGACAGATACAATGTAATTTGGACATGTCCGGTGTAACAGGCTACTGCAAACAAAGGTGTCCTGTAAACAACATTTTGAACAGCTTAAAATATGTAACTATGTTGCACTGAACTGTGAAGGCACCATGATTTGAATACTGTCAACATTTAATTGACTGAGTATTACTGAACATTCCCATCTGTCAGAAACGTCAATAACTGCTGTTACACTGACCTCTTCCTGATCCAACCACATAAACCCAAAATATTTTTACCTGCAGCAACCAAATTTCCACTATGTAGTAGACAAGCCTGCAACACTCCCACCATAAATAAGTCATATCCTACTCTCCCCTTTCTCCACAGCACATGAACAAAATAAAATAATTTGAACTTATTTATCTGGACACTGCTGGAAAGTCTCACTCATTATCTAAGCCGCTTATCCTAATTATGGTTGCGGAGGGTGCTGTACTCTATCCCAGCATTCACTGGGAAAAAGGCAGGGAAACACCCTGGACAGGTCACCAGTCAGTCACAGGGCAGACACACAGACAAATACACTCATGCACACCTTAGTATCTCCACTTCACGTGACCTGCATGTCTTTGGACTGTGGGAGGAAACCCACAGGCACATGGGGAGAACATGCAAACTCCACACAGAAAGGACCCTGGCTGTAAAGCCGCAAATCGAATCTGGGACCTTCTTGCCATGCGGCAACAGCACTACCCGCTGCGCCACTGTGTGCCCCTAACAGCACCGCAGAAATTACATGTTCACAGGTAATTAGACTTTCAGAACAGGGGGAAACATGGCCTAAAAAGCAGCCCAAACACCAACACTTCACTGCAATATTGTAAATCTCATCTTACCAATATCTGTCTTACCCAGAGTGACTTACAAAAAGGGGCAGAGTTAGATGATAAACATAAACATCTCACATTTATTAAGAATGAAAATTCAGGTTGAGGTCAATGGCCAGAGTAACACTGAACACTGCCAGACATCTACTACATTAAAGAAAAAAAATCTGCATCAAGGTTTCACAACTCAGTATTCGGTTATTAATATCTTAATGGTGTTGTCTCCCGGTTCAGGGAATAGGCACTGTCAGTGTTGTCTCTTGTGTGGGTAGATAAGCATATGTATACATCTTTGCAGTACTGTGATGTTAAAATGTGTTTAAACAACACTTATCAAAGTATGCTACCTACCTGAATATTAATGCTATTGTGGTAAGAAATTGGGCCATGCAATGCCTACTGTCTTTGCTGTAGTTTGTAAAGCCTTGCGTTATCCCTCCAAAAAGGGATTTTATTTGGGATTTTTGACAAACATTAACTTATCAGTCAATGTGGCAGATTTTCAACAAATACAATTTGTGTAACTACCGACACATAGGTCTGGAGAATGACTGCAAGCATCAAAAATGACTGTAGAGTTGCCATTTTGACTTTCCTTGATTGTAATTACGGTCCATGTATGTAGAATTAGGAACATTTCTGTGTTCCCTGTGACCTGTTATGGATAGAAAGCTGGGGATTTTTTGTCGCAAATCTGAAAAACAAGAGAGGCCTAATAGTTAAGAGACAAAACATCACAAAAAAATGGGACAACTAAAATGAGACAGTTACTAAAACTGAAATGTGTTCTGAATTACATACTATATTCACATGGTTGACCACAGATGACTATACAGTCGGTATTTAAATGGATTAAACTAATTTCAGTTAGTGGAACCTGGAATTATAGTGAATACATCACTGCATTTGATTTATGTTGTAACTGTTTACATCCATCATGCCCACACAGGCCCACAACACACACGCATCTTTGTATACTGTAATCTATACATACGCCTTGATAATAACATTTTTAACAGAGAACACTGAAACACAGGCAACAAGTAAACGTTTAACGAATACCTTTATTGTCACTGAACATGTAAAACGAGATTCAGAGTGCACCTTCCTGGTGGGTGACGCTGTTTCTGTCCTTATTTCGGGGAGGGGGCCCTCTTGTTCCCCGCTGTCGTAGCGAGTTCTCGATCTTCGGCTGCATTATATCCGTAAATCCGTAACTATGTACTCACTAAACGCATTAACAGCAGCAGGCATACTCAATATAAAGCCGTATCTACAAACAGCTGTTATCTGGCCAGCCTAACGTTATGGTTAACTAAAAACGAACAGTAGCAAGCGTGTGCTACATTGAATGTACAGTCTCCCCCGTTAACGGGGACACACAGGAACTGATTCGGTAACGTTATCATCTGTCTTTAACTATAGTTATAACTATCAATATAACTCTACTAGCATACAAGCCCACAAAGTCAGTACTTGTTATTGTCATATGTAAAAGCTAAAGTAAGTTAAAGATATGTTAAACACTAAATGCAGTGAGTACCTTACCAGTAACTTGGATGCACTGATTCTGACCAATCACCTGTGGTGGGCTAGTTCTTGCGAACCCGGCACATAAGTTTAATTGGAGTAGCTTCCGATAGCCATTCCTTCAGTTCACTCTCACTAAGTTGATCACACTCATGCTTCATAAATTTTAACCTTGAGAGGTAGGTTTTTGGTGGTTTTCACGGTATACTGAGCTGAAAAACACAAATGTTCCGACTGAAAGAGTTAAGACGCGAACCACCGTTTCTCTTCCCAGTTATCTCTGAGGAGAAGGCGGTAAGGAAACCAGGGCACAACACCTGCTGGGTTCATTGGTTCCGCTCTTCTCTTTCCAGCTAAACTAAGGAAACATGGGCATGCGCTTTGTTGCTTATAGTTAACAAGAAAGAACAACTGAATGAATAAGGTACATCAACAATACTTAATTTAGCAATATTTATATATAAGTAATATTTTTTAAAAAACACTAGATATACTACTAGATATACTACTAGATATTATAATGATAGGCCCGAAAAGAAAGCTAAATATTGTGCTGATTTGACAATCGACTGTTACTTATTATGTAACTGTGATTCTTTTGTCTGACAGCGTGCAAGGGCGTCCTTAACAACAATGCAATTCAAGTTGACCCGTGAAATACACTGAAATGGTCCATTCATTCTCTACAGTTAATCGCTAATCTTTTATGTTTATCGTTTTCGGGAAAAACAGCCACTGCGTTTGTTCTGTTCATCGGGAATGAAAAGGGCATACAGCCCACCATTACTGAGCTTCAACGGAAGTTTCTTTCAGTTCCATGTTTTGGTTTTAACTGGTATATCATCGACGAAACCGAAGAGTGATGTAGGCGCATTTTTCAGGCTCCTCCTAACATTACGATTTACATTTCCTGGTTATGCGCTTCCTCAGGTTGAAGGGGTAAAATATACTAAAAAAAATTGTAGGCCGTGGAAACTTCAGATATTTATACTTCATGATACCTCTAATAATGGAATGTCAGACAGTTTTGTTTTTATTACTATGCAGTGTGTCACCGAAGGTTTTGAGCGGTAAGTGGCGATCTTAAATTGAACAAGGTGTAATAGTGAGAGTAGAACTAAGCTTCCAGGCTAAAAGTTTATGTTTAATCGCTTAATTTGCGTTCTGTCCGCGGCAACAAATTTAAATTTTTTATTTGTATAACTTGAAAACCAATGTACAACGCAAAACGTCATTCTGTTAGACCAATGAGTTGATGCAAAGATCAAACCTAAACATTATTTGATAGCAGGCCGATCAACTTTTTAGTCTTTTGCCTGTGTGTCATCTCTGATCTCTCACGGTTCTTGACGTGTGTGATCTATTCAGGCTACACATGATGAACGAATCTAATATATTTACTTCTAGCGTGGAAATTTGGCAAAACGTAAACCACAGGCCAGCGTCTATAGATAGCTTAAGATTTGTATGGATCGCGCGGTATACGGTAACCGTAAGAATGAAGCAGTATCCCTCAAAAGTAGGTGAATTGAAGGCAGAAAATGACAAAAAAAATTGCCAGGAACATGCAGTTAGATTTACTTAGTAGTTTAAGGACTAGTACGAAATCATTCTAGCTGATTTCTACACAAGTCTATCTATCTATCTATCTATCTATCTGTCTATCTATCTATCACTCATTCCATGCATCTGTCTATGTCTCATAAATTAAGAGGATTTAATCAATGAATGTATGACAGAATGAATCAGGAATTAGCATACACAGAGTAAATAATTTGCCTCAGTGCACCTTTCCCAGCTGATAAATAAATGTTAAGATTTTTGCATTTACCTTACCTTGCATGCTTTTTGGACTTAAATTTCTAATTTCTGGTATAATAGTAAACATTGAATATTTACAACAAATTATACACGATTCACACACTGAAATCAGAGTACACATAATACACAGAATGCACATATTATGCACATATTATTTATTTATTTATTTTATTTTATTTAATTATTTTATTGTCTTGCCCTTTTCTTGTTTCTCCTAATCAGAGAGACACTCTTTATACTGCATATACACCGCCCTCTCCAAACCTGTCTCTCTTCCTGGAATCCATGAGTTCACTGCTATGGGCCTGCTTGATGACAGAGAGATTGACTACTACAACAGTCAGGACAAGGTCAGGATTCCAAGACAACACTGGATGAAAGAGAGTCTGACAGCTGACTACTGGGAGAAAGGCACTCAGTCACGAAAGAGTAAAGAACAGTGGTTTAAAGTCAATATCCACATTCTAATGGATCGTATGAACCACAGTCCATCAGGTAAGAGGTCTTTTGTACATTCTTTATGCCAGAAGGTTGAATCAGTTCATCTGGAGACAAATTTTAGTGGGAGACATGTTTCATCACTCATCTAAGTGACTTCGTCAGTCTCAACTGACTGCAAGTATCCCCAGTCTGATAAACAGCCCAACTGCATAAAAATGAAACTGGCGATCGGTCTCATATGCCAGTTCCTATGACCACTAATTACAATGGCCACGTGTATTATTCACAGAGGATTCAGAAATAGCTGCTATCACAGCATTGTAAGATGGCGAAAGATCGATCCTCTCCTCGGTTCAGGGATGGTCACTCCCTCTTCACATAGATGGCCTCTTTGACTCCCCGTTCAAACCAGCGTTCCTCCCTATCAAGCATGGGCACATCCTCATCCTTGAAAGAGTGGCCACTGGCCGGTGGGTGTAAACCACAGAGTCCTGGCCTGACGAGGTAGCTCTACTGTATTGTGCCATCCGCTTTGCCAGTGGCTGTTTGGTTTCCCCAAAGTACAATTCACAGCAATCCTTCATGCACTTAACAGCATCCACTATGTTACTCTGTTTGTGTCAGGGACCTGATCCTTGGGGTGGACTAATTTCTGGTGCAATGTGTTTTGGGGTTTGAAAGCGACGGAGACGCGGTTGCTTTCAAAGCCATCCCGACGTTCCCGCCATGTACAGAATCCCCATTGATTTACACTTAGACAGCGGCTGTCCTTCTCCTCTCTTCAATAGGCTGGTGCACTTTGGGCGTCTTCCTGGCTTTGACAGATGCCCAGTCAGAATAACAACATTTACCCAGGGCCTGCTTAATGTGGAATTTCTCCTGTTCCCTGGCCACTGTGTCAGTGGGGCACTGTCGACTCAGTGGTGCACTGTCTTGATGACTCCTAGTTTGTTCTCCAGTGAATGATGAGAGTCAGACCTTTGGTCTTTGACCTCACATCCTCAGGCCCAGGCTGCCACAGACACTGCTCCTGCTTTGTTTCAGTTCATCCTTCATTTATTTTAGCAATCCTCCTTTTCATTTCAGTTTTGAGTTCCTGAGTGTTGTGTTCTTTTAAGTTTAAGTTTACTTTATTTGTTCACACAATGGGGAAATTTGACCTCTGCATTTGACCCATCCAAGGTAGTGATGATGAACATGCAAGCACACACACACACACACACACACACACACACACACACACACACACACACACACACTGAGCAGTGGGCAGCAGCAGCGCAGCACCCGGGGAGCAGTTGGGGCTTAGGTGCCTTGCTCAAGGACACCTCAGCCGCGCTGTTCATTCACCACCCCTGCCCGCATTTTCCTGGGGCTTTCGATACCAGTCTCGCCTCTCTAACCTTTAGACCACAGCTGCCTTATCTTTTGTTAATAAATATTTCTTTATTTCCTGAACAACATCTTTCTGTTGACCTTGGACTGTTTTGGGACTGTATTGAGTCGGACATTTTTGCTCAGCCACCATAGTGGTTATCAATAGGAAAGGAAATAACTAACAAGTCAAAGACTACTTCCAAAAAGTCAAAGACTACTTCCAACAAGTAAGCAAAGAATTCCAACAGCAGAGATTGGGTTTGTTGAACTAGAGATGGAGAGCTGGATGGATGCTGATGAGCACATGGCCTGATTGTTTGAGAGCACGGTATGTACTCCCCTCTCTACTCCTCTATCTAAAGCTGTGCCCTGATATTGTAAACCGAGAAACTGAGGATTCAGTTCTAAAGAAAATCTGCTATAGGAGTGGATTACTGGATTGTTTGGATGACAGTGAACAAACATGGCTGATATTATGAAGACAAATGTAGAGGAGGGAGTCAGGTTTAGCCCCTCAAACACAGGCACAGAGAGAGAAGAAAGAGAACATGCATCAAAATTAAGAAATGCCAGAAAAGGAAAACTTGCACATTTAACTAGAAGGAAGAATATAATGGCTGAACAGACATTATATATTTACTGAGCCCCATTATTTTCAGTTGATCTGTTTAGTGAGATCCTGGCGGCGCTGCTCTGTTTGCTCCTTGTAAACCATCTGAAGATGAAATTTCTCTCTTCTCAGCTAGAGGTCTTTCAGTCGCACTGAACTGCTCTCTCTTAGGTGACCTGGGCCTGTCTGAGGGTGTGAAGCAGGGTGTGAAGAGTAGAGACAAGGGAGGATGGGGGCAGCATGGTGTTAAGGAGCCAGACTGCTTTGGGGAAGAAACTATTGTGCATTCTGGCAGACTTGCTCCTGATGCTGCAGAACCTTTCTTCCAGATGTGAGGGGGTGAACAGTCCATGGGAGGTGTGGGAAGAAGAGTCAGCCACAATGCTGGTGGCATTGCAGATGGCCTGGGAGGTGAATATATCCTGTAGGCAGGGGAGACAGGAGCCGATGATCCGCTCTCAATGATGCACCTGTGGAAGGTTATCAGGATGGGTGTGGGGAAGGTGCACCTTCACCTGGCAGAGAAAGTACAGACGCTGCTGGGCTCTCTTGAACAGAAAACTGGTGTTGGTGGTCCAGGAGAGGTCCTCTGCGATGTGAACACATAGGATCTTGGCGCTCTTCACTCGCTCCACCGTGGCACCATTGATGCTGAGTGGGGAGTGGTCAGCGCTGGACCATCTGAAGTCAACAATCATCTCTCTGGTCTTCTCAACATTAGAGACAGATTGTTGTCCTTACACCCGTCTGCCAGCCTTTGCCCTTCCTCTCTGTACAACGTGTCATCATTGTTGCTGATGAGCCCCACTGCGGGGGTGTCATCGGCAAACTTGATGATGTGGTTCACACTGGAGCTGGAGGTGCAGTTGTGAGTCAGCAGAATGAACAGCAGTAGGCTCAGCACACACCCCTGAGGGGCACCAGTGCTTAGTGTGATGGTGCTAGAGCTGTTGCTGCCGATCTGTGCTGTCTGGGGCCTCCCAGTGAGGAAGTCCAGAATCCAGTTGCAGATGGAGGTATTGAGCCCCAGCAGGCCGAGCTTAGCAGTCAGTTGCTGAGTGATGATGGTATTGAATGCTGAACTGAAGTCAATGAACAGCATTCTCATGTGGGTATTTCATTGATCCAGGTGGGTCAGGGCCAGGTAAAGTGGCTGCGAGATCATGTCGTCTGTAGATCTGCAGTGGATCCAGTGTGGGGGGTTGGAGTTGGGTCTTGATGTGTTTCAGGACTGGCCGCTCAAAGCACTTCACGATGATTGGAGTAAATGCTAGTGGGAGGTAGCTGCTTAGCTCTGCCACTGCTGCCTTCTTCGGCAGAGGTCTGATGGTGGTGGCCTTGAAGCGCTGAGGGATGAGAGCCTGGCTCAGGGAGGTGTTGAAGATGTCCATTAGGACGTCAGTCAGCTGGTCCACACAGGCTTTGAGCACTCGACCTGGTATGTTGTCAGGTCCCGCAGCCTTGCGTGGATCAACGCTGGAGAACATCTTCCTCACGCTGGCCGGTGTAGCGTTCGACACGGACCCTTCACCATGTCATGCTTATCATTTTTATAAAACGCTAAATAACTTGCTTTCTATTTTCTAATGCACTCTCCTTTCCTATCACTTTCCCTTTACTATAATCCCCTCTGTCTTAAACTCTCCTATCTGTTACTCTCCCTCCGTTGGTAATTCGGTTTGCATGATTGGCAACCATTTCATTCATTGCGGATACTATTTGGTGGGATATGTGGATTCTTCATGGAGAGTCCAGTGTAAGAGTGACAAACGTTGTGGAGGTCGCTTCTCTTTTTTCTTTTTGTTTTTTTGGTTCTCTCTCTCACTTATTTCTTCATGGGAAAAGAACATTCAGTTCTGCCCTATGCGTATATGTAAATAAGACCTGTGAAGTGAATCCGTAAATTCATGTATTGTGTTCTGTGTTAGACGTTCTGTGTTCTGTGTTGATTGTTACCATTGGGTTTTTTGTCTTTTCTTTTTTTGCTGTTGTACAATACATATTGTTACTCTTCCACCACGCATTTGACATTTCCACCAGACCAACCTTTATGACCCTTCTCAACATGGACCTTTAAAAACCTGAAAATACATTTAATTACTGGACATAGGTGTTGTAATTTTCTGTAATCTGTTTTCATTTTATTGCTTTGAATTTTTGAATGCTGTATGGTTACTGCCCTGAAATTAGAGCTAGCCGTGACAGGCTGCATGTGAATCTAGGCACTACTAGACACATATGCCGGTCTGATAGTGGTAAACATGACCTAGTGTAGACTAGACTATTCTCTTTATTTTTTCCTTCTTCTCCTCTCTCTCTCTTTCTCTGTGATGCTCCTGGAAGGCGTCTGGCAGCCAACTAAAGAGTAGTCCCTTTACAGTCGACTGTTTTTACCTCTATACCAGGGACAGGGAGAGCTTTGGGGTTGGTTTTCCTTGCCGGCTCAGTGTTCTGGGCCTAAAACCTGCTGTAGAAGGCGTTGAGTGCGTCTGGTAGAGAGGCATGTGTCTCGATAGCAGGTGAAGTGGTGATTGACTCTCTGTGCTTCTTGCTGCTCTTTGCTCTGCATCATCTCCCACTCTGAAAGCAGCATCCCAGGTTTTCAACAGTTTGTGAACTTCTGCTGTAAACCATGGTTTTTGGTCGGCATTTGTGGTGATGGTTTTCATAACTGAGATCTTCAGTGCATTTGCTGATGTATCCAGTCTCTGAGGGAGCATACTTCTCAATGTCTGTGTGATAGTGGCTGACCGCCACCTCTCTTAAGATGTTCCAGTCTGTACGCTCAAAGCAGTCATGTAGAGCTTCAGTGGCTGTACTCTGACCTGTTTAGTCACAGGATTTGCCCTCTTCAGCAGTGGTTTGTATGCTGGAGTGAGCATTACAGTGCCACCCCTCACCCCTGTGTAGGTCAGAAAGTCCTTGGTGGGGGCGCGGGGTGGCTTTGTATGAGGCCTTTATGTTTGTGTAGACCACATCCAGTGTATTAAGTCTTCTGGTTGGAAACTCAACATGTTGGTAGAGTTTGGGTAATACAGTTTTTAAATTTACTTGGTTGAAGTCCCTGGCGATGATAAAAAAATCTGTCAGGATGAAGAGATTGCAGTATGTTGATGGCATTGTATAGTCCTCTTGTTTGCTTTTCAGAAAGGTTTTGATATATCAAGATTGTAGTGCTGCAATCTGAAAAACACCAGACATATTTTATTGGCCCAAAGCACTTACTGAGCAGTCCAAAGTCCTGACTGATGGTGGTTGGGTGTCCTACCATGAACTCTTTTGTGGAAAGGCGAAACTGATAAAGTAAGCACACATCAACAAATTATATGTTTTTGTTTTCAGAGGCTGTATATCTCAGAGATATAGCTGATATTCTGCCATCATACACTCCTGCTCTCTCAGCCTTTTCATCATTTAAATTTTCTTGTTAGAGGTGAGCAAAGTTGATGGTGAAACAAGCACGGCTATCGTTGTTTACCACAAATAAGTGACATGCATTTTTGCATGCAGTTTAGGAAAATGTGAAGTTTTCTAGTGTGATTATTGCTGGAGAAATTTTGTTTTTTTGGCAGAAGGCCAAAAAATTGTAAGGCAGGGTCCTGTGCTCTGTGTCTTCTTATCATTATCTCATACACACACAAATAACACACACATATGGAATTATATGTCTTTTTCACACAAACCACAATACAACAAACACCCAATCCTTCTGTTTCTTCACTTTGTTTTGTTGTTGTTTGTTTGTTTTTTGTTTGTTTGTTTGTTTTTTTAAAGTAGTTATCTTATGCTTTAGTACCATACTGCACAAACTGAGTGGACAAATTACGTGGATAGTGAACAGAGCAGATCAAACACAATGTACTTTCAGGGGGGGGGAGTTAGCTTTTATTGACCAAATTTATGATCATACATATTTTAATAAAAAACTTTGAGGTGAACAATGTTCATTCATCAGTTCCAAGGGGGTGGGGGGGGGGGGGGGTCAACTCAGGACCGTCACATGAGGGAGCATCACTTAATTCAGGTTGCATTTGCATCTCAAGCAGCATGCTTATTCAACTTCATTTGCAATGTCTGATGTCAGGTTGAACATGATGATCATTTCTCTTTTCACTCATCTCGTTTGATTAACAGGTTATAGGCTAAACGTTTTGCTACACTATGTGAAACGAAAAAATATAGTACTTAGCCAAAGTAGTACTCCAATGTTTTTAAATACTATCAACATATTTTGAGCTGTTTTTTGTCATACTTAGACGCATCTGGTATTTACCATTGTGTCTTTGTCCATCCTTGATTCAGTCTTAACCAGAGCATAAGCTTCCCTTAAAGTCCCTCAGTTGTAACCACAGGAGCGTTGACTGTGTTTTTTTTCTGTCCTTTTCTCACATGCATGTGAAGAACACACACACACACACACACACACACACACACACACACACAGCATTGCCACTTTTTAGAAAACCTTTTTTACGTGTGGTACCAGACTTTGAACCATTTCAGTATTATTTTGAGGAGGGGGGGGGGTAAAAAGACAAGCAACATTGTTATATCACTCACTGATACAACTGACCGTTAAACTTCTGCCTAAGATTAGGCCACTGACAAAACCGACTGTTTGTGATTGCATGATTTTATCATTGAGCACAGCTGGATGCCAAAGTGACTGTATACTTGTGGTGTAGGAGTCCCTAGACCACTCATATGTTATTCAGAACATACCCCCTTGGATCATTTCAAAATCAAAGAGGGAAATAGGAGCAATAAAAAAAGAGCAGATACTGGGTCATTGACGACCCTTGGTCAGCAGGACTTCCGTTTTGGTTTGATTTTTCCAGTGGGGCGGAATTCTGTTTTTTGGGGTTGAGACTTCCAGCTGCCAAAAAGTCTGATGAGGTCCTTATATTTTTTTTTACATTTATTTTCATAATTTCATTGTTACATAGTTACTATAACTGACTAGTCACAGTTTCATTAAAGGCTATGCAGCCAGTAGTATTTTAATAGTCCATTACCCAAAGTCTCAGGCTTTGCACAAACACAGTTGTCTCATTCTTTGAAAAGATTTATGATTTATGTATTAAATATAATTTAAAGGATCATACCTCTAAATGGAACAGGTAAGATATATACCCTAAACAGAGGGGTTGTGCACCTACATATTGTTTGACATTTTAGCAAAAAGAATTTGACAGATGTGGCTGTCATCATCATCATTCTTGTTAAGAATTTTCATCTTATTTTTGTCAGTGAAATTAATACTGACACTGACTTGCAAAGAATCTTTGGAAAGGTTTATAAAATTCCTTGGTACATTACCAACATCCAGACAGTTTACATTCATAACTGTACATTGGTAATGTGGCTTGCTAAATTCTTGAGATTCAACATTTTTAGGAAACCCTGCCAAGAACTTTTTTGTGTGTGATGAAATGAAAAGCAAAAGCGCTTCATTTTCTGTCTAATCGTGTGCCACCTTCATGTTTTTAAAGCATAGTATGCAGCCGTTGGGGGCAGCCGTTGGGGGCAGCCATGGTCTAGTGGGGGCAGCCATGGTCTAAAGGTTAGAGAACCAGGCTTGTGACTGGAGGGTTGCCGGTTCGATTCCCATGCCCAACCCTTGAGCAAGGCACTTAACCCCAGCACTCCCCAAGGAATGCTGCCCACTGCTCCTGCGTCTGGTGTGTGTGTTCACTACTGGTGTGTTGGATGGGTTAAATGCAGAGGAAAAATTCACTGTTCACAGTGTGTGTGTGCACTCACAGAAACTTAATCTTATCCAAGTTGGGGCATTTGACATTAAGAATGAAACTTTTCTCAATTTCAGATCTTCATGTCTTTCAGTGGAGACACGGCTGTGAGGCTGAGACACACTCTGATGGATCAGTAAGATTTGTGAGTGGTGTTAGTCAGTACAGTTATGATGGTGAAGACTTCCTGTCTTTTAACTTGGACACTATGCAGTGGGTGGCCCCAGTTCCTCAGGCCCTTCCCACCAAAAGGAAGTGGGAAGATGTGCCCATTCTCAACCAGTACACTAAGGGTTACCTTGAGAAGGAATGTGTGTACTGGCTCTCCAAGTTCATGATTTATGGTGAAAAGGACCTCAAGAAACATTGTGAGTACATTATACTTTAGATGTTACTTTCAGCATTTGTCTACACTTTTTTTTCCTTTTCATCCAAACACAGACTGCTTTACCAGTAAGAGTACACAACTGGAATTTGTGATGAAAAATATTCAGTAAACAAGAAGAGAGAGAAAGAGGTTTGTAAGTGAATGGCAAGTTTTTACTGGCTCTGGAGCAGAGAAAGAGCACAATTCATACATGATTCTTTGTAATATTTTTCAGCTGATAATGTTATATTTGAAATGCAAAAATGAAAGAACCTAAAACAGAAATATATAGGAAAAGTCACTGAAGGAAGAGAATGTGGTTGCTATAGCACGTATAGTTGAGTCCAAAATTATTCATACCCATGCCAAATTTGGATTTATAGTGAATTGTTATGCGACCAATAGTTTTCATCTAGCTGGAAATGACATACACAAGTGACAAAAAATGGTAAGACATTGTGTCAGAGATGTTAATGATCAATTTTAACTATTTCTGGGTTTTTTTTTTACATTTTAACTAAAAATGCCACATCCAAAATTATTCATACCCCTTGGAGTTGTTGCAAAGTTGAGAAAATGCAAGCCTCTATACCATTCCAAATGGTCCTGCTAAATTTTTTTTACCATGTTCTAGAACATTCTAATCATCTATAAATTGAGAACAGCTCATGCAGTAGTTCTCTAGTCAGTTACTGGTCAATGGCAAGTCATGAGTAAAACCAAAGAGCTTAGTGAGGACCTCCGGTTGCACATTGTGGCTGCTCACAAGACGGGGAAAGGCTGTAATCCAAGTGTCTTCAAGTGCCAGTGGCCACAGTGCAAAGCATAATCTAAAAGTACAATCTCTGACACAATGTCTTACCATCTTTTGTCACTTGTGTATGTCATTTTCAGCCAGATGAAACCTATTGGTCAAATAAAATTCCCTGTAAATCCAAATTTGGCATAGGTATGAATAATTTTGGACTTAATTGTACATTTTAAATACAAAAATTTAAAAATAAAAAAAAAATCTGGTGTTTCTAGCAATAATGTTTTTTCTTCCTCTCTCTTCAGCTCCTCCTGAGGTTTATGCTTTTGCAAAGAAAGCTAAATCACCAGAGAAGCTGATCCTGACCTGTATGGCCACTGGCTTCTACCCCAAAGATATTACACTGCTCATCAGAAAGAACCGTATTCGACTGGATGAGACAGAACCCCAGAATGTCATGCCAAACGGAGATGGAACCTACCAGCTGAGGAAGAGTGTGGAGATCCCTGAGTCTGAAAAAGCAGATTATGACTGTTCGGTGAACCACAGGACCCTGGACCAACCACAAATTGCTATTTGGGGTAATTATTATCTGCCACAACCTGCAATATACTTCCAGTCATATGCTATTACCATACATTTTTCATCATGCTTGAACTGACGAAACCAGTCTCAATTGTACATAGCCAAACAAAATTGCACATAGCCTAACAACTTTTGATTATCTTTGGTAAAGAGTACCAGAAATTGTGTCAGGCAAAATTAAGTTTCAAGCATTATTCTGAGATATTCCAGAGATTTAGTTAGCAGCTAAAATCACAATGTGTATTGTAGGGAAGCCCTTGCTGGCCCAGAGACGGTAACCAATCTAACGGCCGAAGGTTTAATGTTTGATTGTCTTATCCAGCGTCCTTCTGAGAATGCTTATATGATTAAAGCTGCCCCTTAACTGATCTGACTGCATTTATTATTTATTGGCTAAAATTTATCAGAGTGATATTAATAATGTTATGCCTCTTTGTGAATGTACTACTCATTCGCCAAGGACTTTACGCAAAGTTTAAGTTCTGAGTTTACGCAACCAGCCAGCAGTCTGTTTAGTTCAGGGACTGAAGGACGACCATTCAATTTAGGTCAGGTACTGAGGGAATAACCTGTTCAGTATAATTGTACTAATTAGTTCAGGGACTGACAGACGACTACTCAGTTGAGGTCAGGGACTAAGGGAATAACCTTTTCAGTATAATTAAACAGGTGATTAGTCTAGCATGGTCAGTAGCTTGTGTGTTTTAGACCATCACCCAACTCTGCTTTGATCTAGAATTAATCCTGCTTACTTGCTGCCTAATGATCAAACTCCATGAAACAACTGAAATTAGTAACTTCAAAAGAGGCAATACATAGATTAACAATTAACAATTTATTATAATGCCAGGAATAAACAAAATACTGTATAAATCCAATGAAATATTCAAACTGCCGAACACTAGACCAAATTAGAAATCAAAGCGCAAAGATTTAATGCAAGTAAATCAATAAATATGGGAGAAACTAAAAGTAAAACCACAAGTTAAAGATTTATCATACCTTGCAAGAGTGACTACACACAAGGATATGTGTGGGAGTTCTGTATACAGAAAAAGCTCAATACGCAACTTTGACTCTTTCCCTTAAATACCCATCCAGCACAAAGAAGTTGCCGGCGAAATGGAAATTTGCATGTATAGTGAATTAACACCTCTGAGGCCCTTAGGAAAGAGAGAGGATCCTGGAGCTGCCTTTTGTGCCCCCAGGCTCAAGTAGAAATAGTAGTTTCCCAGGTTTCTAAAAACCTTATAAAAACTTATCCTATTGCTTTATAACTGAGACCTTTGTACTCCTCACATTGAGACTATTAAAATGATGCTAAACTCCGATGTGCTGACATTTCCTATTCATTGAATTAATTTTACCCTTAAACCCCAATATGTTGACCAGTGTGACAGCAGGATGTCTTGTGTCCTGGAGGCAGAGATGGGGAATAGCAAGTAAATGGTAGACAAACACTAGGAGACAGAGGTACATTAGAATATGCAATGACTGTTTACAGGTAACATCAGGTGTATATTGCTCACTCCTGTGTTTCAAACAGTTCTCAGGAACAAATGGCCTAACAGTATCCACAGCTGAGGATGAGTAGTGACATACCTAAGTATGAAATTTTGTAATATTACTGCATCACGAACCACAGGACCATGAAAGAAACAGTTAAGATTGCATGGGGTAAAGAATATCAGAATCATTTCACATATTTAGAAACTAGCCCCCCTCACAAAGATTTACCCTGTTGATGAATGCTGTTTGAATGCAACAAACACATTTAATTAATTAATTTGCACCCAATTAAAATAGGTGCCCTCCTAATCCATTTTATTGTGCTGGAAAATATTTTAAAATCAATATAGTATAATCACACCATCGTATCTCATGGTCAGTGCCTTAGATACCACAAAGCCCCTAAGCTTGAAAAGTGTCCTTATCGATATGTCTTTATCAAGTCCTAAAATGTTGTTCTTTCAAAAGAGAATGTGATTGTTCCTGTGTTGGTGGAAGAGACTGCTTTATAAAAACCAAGTTCAGATTATGCAACTGGTAAACCGGTAAAAGGAAAATGAAAATGAAAATTCACATCTTGGCTAGGTGAGGTGGAAACCGAGAAAACTGTAATCATTGCTTTTGTTTTTGCAATAAATGGAGATCGTCATCAGCTTAGCCAGTTACCAAGTAGATTAGCAGATCATCAGTTTAGCCAGTTACCAAGTAAAGGCTAATCAAATCAGCAAATCATATCAGTCAGATCAAACTGACTGTACATACTGTTCAAAGTTAGAATTAGCAAATAAAATTCCTCCAAGTTAAACCAGAGGATTTATGCCATGTTGAATTGGCAGTGCTCTGATAACAAAGCCCTCACATAAGTTGAAATCATACTGACATTTAGCACATGTGTTTGTCTTTTGGCTTCAGTGAACTGCCTATAAATCTCATATAAAACAATGAACACTGGTCAACAGCCTCCATCCCTCTGTCTGAAGTTTGCAGTTATACATGGCTAAATCAATGGACTTCTCCTTCAAATAGAAATCTGAGCCAGTTGTAAATCTGGGGTAGTTAAGAACTTCTAGATTTAAGATGCTTTGGGAAAAATCTGACAGATAGCATTTCTGGAATCATCTTAGACTTAGGATGCTTTTGAAAAACAATGCCTTGAGCTGTATGAGGCATGTCTAATGTGCTTATTATATCTAACATCTCCTTTCCTGTGATGTATTTGTTCTGTTTACAGATGGAAACTGTTATGACTGTGAAAGATCAGTTGCTTCTACTGCTGTTATTTGGTGTGTTGTAGTGATTCTCCATATGCTGTTTGTTACAACTGTGCTTATCCCCTGCTTTCGTAAAAGACGTAAATATGGACAATATGGTGAGTATTTATGTTAAACATTTTAGGCACCCTACAACATATTTTTTTCAAGTGATATCTAAAGTACTCTGTCTTGATTTTACCCCCACCTCCCAGTGAGAACACGAACAGCAGACAGTGACAGCTAGGGAGGTAAGGTAACATTGAGTCTCTGTCTCACTGACCCACTTTTTGCAACGTATAGTAAAAGCTGATTCAAACATGAGTTTGAGTTTACTTATTAAGTTATTACCAAGACACATGTGGAGTTGTAAATGAATTTAATCAATAGTGCTTAATAATACTTACTTCACTCAATATACAAAAGTATATAGTGTCTTTCTTCACACATCAGAAATGTTCCCCTGCCCAGCTGAGTCAAAGAGGGCCATAAACTTGCTTAATGGTGAAACAGGGACTGGGTTTTTGACATTCATCACAAAATATAGAGGAACTGAGAGGATTAGTCATGAAAGAGTACTAATATTTTCATCAAGATGGTTCATGAGGAAGGAAAATAGAGTGAATGTTGACCTTGTGTATGTCTGATAGGCATATCTATCAGCTATATAACTTACTAACACTTTATCTCACAGTAGTTCATCTGTTTTTTTTCTCGCACAGAAAGGATATCACATCAAGGAGTTCTGCATTGTTTATAAGACATAATTATCTATTGTGGCTACAAACCTAATCTGATAAATATCTCTTTGAACTTAGAATTACTTATCAAATAACTTTTTTTCCATTTTAACATGGTATTTTCCCATCACATAAACAAGGTGTGACATACCCACTGCGTGTTTTCCAGGACCAGTTTGTGGACGGGGCTACGAAGTTAACCTGGCAGGATTCATTTTATCCTGGTTGTTGGCTCCTTGGGCTTGTGCTTTTTGGTTGTATTTTGTTGTCCTTTGTTAATAGTGTTTCATGATTATTTGACTTGCATTGGTGTCTTTAGTTGTGAGTGTTGTTATTTTGCAGTTATTTTGTTTTGTCTACATTCATACATGTGCTGACACAATAACTGACTTTCCCAGACCATTATTTAGTTTATTCCTTGAGTACATATTTAAACATTTTGGGCATTCATCTTAATTTACTGAGGCAATCCCATATTTATTAGGGTTTACAAGCCACAAGCACATGTACAGATAGACCTCAGGTGGTGCTGAAGTACCTGCCCTTTTGGCCTCTGACAAGATAAGTGCCCTTTTTGCGAGACATTTTTTTTTCTGTTTCTTTTGCTAATTTTATATTTTACTTTTGAAATTTGGCCCATGGCATCGATTCTCAGTTAAAAGCATGTTGTAATGCCTGACAACTGCATTTGAGTTCTAATTCTGCGAGACCACACGAGCCCCTGCCCCTCCCTCTTCGACTTCCCCTGTCACGGCCACCACAGTTAACACAAGCAAATCGAGCGCTCTGCAGAGCAGCATCTGCGTCTCACTGACCTGCCCTCATTGGTGACATCCAGGTGACGATAGTTTTTGGCCAAAGCCTCGGCATTGTTTGTTACTATTGTGAAATGAAACCACTATTAAAACATCTCAATACAGACAGCCTAACTTAGGCAATAGCCCCCCATTAAGCTTAACAACAAGCAAGATAGTCTGGCGTAAAATAGCATTGTCAATGAAAATGAGTGAATTCCAGGCTAGTTCCTTTTCAGGCAACTGAAACAAATATGCATTACATGGTTAGGAGTCCATGCAATCATATTTGGATATGAGAAATGTTAGCTGATCTGTCACCTGTCACAAGAAAATCTGCAAATAAATTATTCGTCCACTGTTTACATGCTCATACTGATTAGCAAAAGTTCTAAGATATAGCTTAGTAAATTATCAATTCTTACTCTTATGACAAAATTTACTGGTAGTTGTAGGCAAGCCAAGTTATTGTCATTTCAGTACAATACTCCAGGGTCTTTACAAGCTCAGATTTAAAAGTTTAACTGTTCATCTAATTTTACTGAAATCTTATAGGCCCACAATTTTAGATCACTAAAGCATGCACAGTGTGGCATTGTTTTCTTTGTTGTTGCCTGTCCCTGTGACAAATGCAGAAATAGTGATGGCTAATGACCATCATCTCTATGAATTGATAATTTTGTAGAAATCTGCTGAGTATTAATTATCTGCATGAGTGTATGGGTATTGAAATAAATAAGTATGTAAGTAAAAGATGAGCTACTGTATATAACTACTGTATATAATGTTGGGCATCAATGTTTTTAGAAGTGTTGAAAATAATAAACAGGCACAACGATGACTTAAGGTAGCTCTTTTGTCTTTATTGAGTAAAAGGTAGCGTATACAGCAAAGGCAGAGAGGAGGTCATCAGAGAGGCACCCAGACGGAGTCTTGATGGTGGAAGACTAGGTCTTGATGGTGGAAGACAGAGTCTCGATGGTGGAAGACTGACAACAAGGTCTCACACACACACAGATATACCCGTGCAGCCAAGGGCCTTCGGCCTTGACGCCCATAGATAACGAGAGCTCTCTAAAACTGTGGGGCAGGTGTGTGAGAGCTTGGTTGATAAACCAGTGTTTGAGTAAGAGAAGTGTAACACAAGATGAAAAGTATGTCCACACATTCCATTCACTTAACAAAATATATACCTGTGATCGTATTTTACCACTACACCTCTCTAAGAGACAAAAGAGGTCTGGTGACGGTCAAAGTATTCAGCTAGGCCCCACATCTCCCCCCTCTTAATCATTGAGAAGCCTAATGATTACTACATACATGCATGAGCTAAATATGTGCTAAGCAAACCATATATCGAGCCCTCTAAACGTATAATGGGTGATCAGGCCATTATCCCTCTACATCCTGAAATAAGGAGGTCTAACAAATCAATCCATGTACCATGCATTGGAAATAAACGTCACATTCAGAAAGGCATTAACGGCCTCTGAGCACGCCGATGTTTTGGCTGCAATTGTTCCGAAGTAGTAACAGCCTTGATACCACAACACATAAGTCTCAAGGTAAAATACACAAACAGAGCTGCCCTTATCACCACTGTCAGAACATACAGTGCCTGCTGGGCCATAGGCCAGAGCCCCCCAAATAAGCCACTAAACCCACCACTGTTATCACCTTGAATACTCTGAACCCGTAGGCTCAGGTCAGAGATGTCACCCATAATTTGTGATAAATTCTGAGAGGGGTCGGCTAGGTCAGTACAACACTCTGGGTCTACAACTGAGCATACACCACCCTGGGCAGAGAGTAGATAATCTAGAGCCATACGGTTTTGCAGTATCATCATATGGTGGGACTGCAGTGCGAAGGAAACATCACCTAAAGCAGCGAGATTGTCATTAGCAAGCTTCTGCACCTCCTGTGACAAAGCTCCAATTTGATCTAGAGACTGCATAACACCATAACTAGGAATTAATGCTCCTAACACTCTAGTCCACCATGTTCGTCCACAGGTAAAATGTGCTACACACCCCATTGAACCGTCTGTGCTACGGCGATTTCTAGATGTGATTAACATTACCTGTATAGCAATTGGTTTATTTAAGTCAGGATCAGTTTCACATTGCCAACTAGATTTACCCTGGAGAGCTACGATCAGTGTGTAGGAGGGAACATGTGTCACAATCGGATATCTGATGAGCTACCCATGGAATTCCCGCCCCAACACTCTGAACATGTGGCACACAAACACTACAATTACCATACAACATGTAACATGCTTTGGTCAATATGCTCTCAAAATAGTTATCTTTTGGATTAAAAGACGACACCAAAGAACAACAAATCATAAACACAACAATGTGCTTCATGATGAAGGATGGTGAGGAAGATCTTCGTCACCTTATAATTATATACATATACATAATTATATAACTGTATGCCCTTTTTTCGCTTGAGCACCTGCCCCCCAGCATGTCTGCATACGGCCCTGACGAGACAACTGTGACAAAGGAAAATGGACAAATATAAATATGAACTGAGTAATTGAAAATAAAAGAATAATACAAGAATAATCACATTCCCACACACTGTATCCTTGACAGTTAATCTAATCATACACCTAAGTAGTTAATCCAACTTGCTCACTGCAAGTTATATTTATATATAAAAGTTAGCTAGTTATATATATCCCCCCCCTGCCTCTGTGGGTGGTCTTCTTTTCCCCTCCAAGCTCAGGTTCTCTACCAGAGGCCTGGGAACTTGAGGGTCCTTCGCAGTATCTTAGCTGTTCCTAGGACTGCGCTCTTCTGGACAGAGATCTCGGAAGTTCTTCCAGGGATCTGCTGGAGCCACTCTCCCATATATAGACAGACACACACACATATATATATATATGTATATATATATTTGGCTATAGGGGTTAGGGATATGAATAATTTTGGACATCTCATTTTTGGTAAAAATGTAAAAAAAAAAAAAAGTACCATAGAAATAACTAAAATGTATCATTTACATCTCTGATACAATGTCTTTTGTCACTTGTAAATGTCATTTCCAGCCAGATGAAACCTGTTGTTCGAATAAAAATTCACTATAAATCCAAATTTGGCATGGGTATGAATAATTTTGGGCTTATATATATATATATATATATATATATATATATAAAATGTTACAATCTGTGTGACAACATTTTTTAATAAAGTGTGTAGTGACAGGTGTGCTAGAGGTATCCAGCAGTGAATATAGAACCATCAGCAGTCACAGCCAAGAGGTTCACTGGAGACAGGGCCAAAGGAAAAATTCAGGGTTTCCAAACCAACAGAAAAGAAATATCTATAACCCAAAGATAATTTTAACATCCCTCAAAGGAGTATGCCCAACAAACAAATCAAAAAAAAGAAAAATCCCTCAACAACTGTCTGGTCTTTTGGGTTTGGTCTGCTTTTTACACTATGTTACTTTAACACTTATGTTCTCCTAGGTCTTCACTGCAGTTTTGTTACCCTCTTGGGACAGTAAGAGAATGAGCCAAGCTCTCTCTTCCAGAATGGGGATTTATACCCTATTTAATTGGACTGGGCACACCTGGGTCAGTGCCCTCCACCTCCAACCTCAGTGTCAGCAGTGTCAGCAGTGCTAGTGACAAAGTGCCAGATATTTCTGCCCTAATACGTCATCTCTGGGTCCACTCCACCATGTCTCTCAAATCTTATCAGGCAAAATTGTGTTTTGCATTAAACAGTAATCTCTCTGAGAGGACAATGATGAAAACATAACAAACTTTAAATTTGAAATTTAGTTTAATTTTGTAAAAATAGAAGAAGGCACAGACTTTGCTTCATGTTTTATATTAGATTCACTTTATGTTATTGAGGTAAAATCACATCAACCACACAGCCTGATAGAGTATTTCCAGATTATTTTATGTTTATCCCACAGGATCACCTACACGAGATGGTATGTCATGAGAAGTGTGCTTTACATGCCCCATGTCACTGTTTTGTCTGTTCATGGTCATAAAGGGATGTCTGTATTTGTCCAAACCACAAGATGCCTGTCTATGTCTAAAGCTTAATGTTCACGACAATCAAACTCTTTAAAGAATACTTGTAACAATTGTAAACAAACATAAATATTCATATTCGTTTATCCATTCCTGTCTCCAGTATGTTTCTTTTTAATGTTATCCATTGCCAGTGATAGACCGCTCTACCTTTGTCCCATCTACTGTTCTTATCCTCAAAGCCTTCTGCTATTGTTAATCATTTTTCTGTGGTGTGGTCAACTGAAAACCCCATACAGCCTTATTTCCTTCAAAATTTTGATGAAATTCATGAATACTCTTTATTTACTCTATTAAAATTGCTTTAATTATATCTATCTGTCTATCTATCTATCTACCTGTATATATATACTGTATGCTTCCCCTCATACGTCCTATGCTATCTGGTTAACTTTGACCCTACTAGTCTCTCTTAAGTGTGACATGAAGAACAGTGGGTGTGTTCAATGTCGTCAATGGCAAACACTTCCTTATTGTAGTTAAAACGTTGTTTTTCCGGGAGTGTGTTAGTCTTGTTATACATGGAATTTCGTTTAATATCTGAATATGCGAAAACTTGAAAAAAATATATATTTATGTGGCTGTGGTGACGATGCCATTTTCCACTGATATCTGTTCGGTACTTCTGTCCCTACAGTCTTTTTGGATGTGTGCTGTTCTGCTAGCCCGTTCCGGTAAGTTTGTGTTGTAAGTGAAAGTAAAAGCCGTAAGAGCTTTGTGTGCCTCGGAACCTTTTATAAAACATATCACATAGTGAAAATGTATAGAATTTGCATTTTTGCTAATAATAATAATAATCACACAAATAATCATAATAACAATAACAAATAGGTGATGACCAGCGCTGACTTCCTTTGAATATAAGAACTGAACCATGATAAATTCGTATTACAGAACAGTGGGCCGCAATTCGGCCAAATCTTGCGTATTGTGTACATCGCCCTACACAGTTTATTTTTTATTTTCTTTTTGGCGTTGTACGTGGTGTTGATTTAAGCTTACTAGTTTGTCTTCAAGGGATAGTAGTTTTGGCTGCGATATTGCACTTACGGCAAAAGAAAACTGCTTCTCTTGAAAATGGAGATAAATTAACTAGTTAAACAAATTCTTGGCACAAATTGAAGGCTCATCTAATAGGTTTATAATATGACACACACGATAACTGTCGCTTCTCTGAGTGTCCGAGCACGTAAAATGAAGGATGAGGCATAATTTTTTGGATTTATTGTGATCTCAGATTACAGAGATGTTATGTGGGAATTTCTGTTGCTTATAGGCCCAAGGCCACTATTCAGTGGCGTGAAATCCACTGTCATGTAGCTAAATCACTTAAATGTACTATTGTTGAGTGCTAACTTAATTGCTTAAATTTAAGTTATGAATGTTTTAGGTAAAATAGTTTATTTATTAGAATGTTTAAATAAAAGTCGTCTATGTCCAAAAGTTATGCCTATCACAAGTAATCCTCGCCAGTCGTTCCAATGTAAAATGGGTATAGTTTTTCAAAGGGAGTGTGTGTTAAGTTTTTAATTACTACTAATTTCTTTAGCCTTGGTGACCAGCAGCACCTGGATTCCCACAGGATTGCTATATTGTTTCATGAAGTTTGTGAAATTGTCATTGTTGTTCACATCAGTTAGATCTACAAAATAACATAATTTCAGAGAAAATTAAAAAAAAAAAAAAAAAAGGGCACCACAAACTATAACAAATCTTTTCATTTGAAGCACCAGAAAATAAAGAAGTCTTGTGGTAATAATTTTGAAATCTAAGTGAACCTTTTCATTAAGCTCAGCTGAATAAAATACCATAAAACCCAAGTTTTTTGCATCACAGTCAAGCGATGGATAGAATGACTCTTCTTTCACAATATGCAATCAAAAATATTTAATGTCCATTCTAGCATTGCAGTTTTGTTGGAGCCTAGATGGGACTTGACGTGTACTTGAGTGCATTGTCCTACCACACTGAAAAGAAGCAGGGTAAAAAACAACAGTTCAGCTGTCAGTCAGATCAAATCATCACTTAAAAACACCAACCTGTTTGGACAACAGGCTGGTTTCAATAAAATGGAAATAACAAATCAATAGAAAAATATACTATGTTTCCATCTTGAAATACATTAACAAATTCAACAGTGGTAATGCTATTATATGCCATGGCAGCAGCACAATGGTGACCAAATGACAGTGACTGTCAAATGAATTCCAGATTACTTGGTGGATTAGCAAAGAGATGGAGGATTAAAAGGTTTAATATTCTTTGATGACCAACTATTTAACCTGTGTTACATGTGTAAGTCACCTTTTAAGATGGCTAAATCATTTTAGTGCCATTTTCACTCTCTCTCTCTCACTCACTCATTATCTAAGCCGCTCATCCTGATTAGGGTCACGGGGGAGTGCTGGAGCCTATCCCAGTGTTCATAGGGTGAAAGGTGGGGAAACACCCTGAACAGGTCGCCAGTCCATCGCAGGGCAGACACACAGACAAACTCACTCACACACTCATTCATACCTAGGGGCAATTTAGTATCTCCAATTCACCTGACCTGCATATCTTTGGACTGTGGGAGGAAACCGGAGCCCCTGGTGGAAACCCACGCAGAAGAGAACATGCAAACTCCACACAGAAAGGACCCTGGCCGTCCAAGACCTTCTTGCTGTGAGGCGACACCGTGCCGCCTGTGCCATTTTCAATACATGTCAAATTGACCTGATGTACACCAGTGAGCACAGCATTTACAACCTATGCACAATTAATGCCAGTAGTGGCAGGCATCTGTTGATTTTCACCTTGAAAACAGGTGTGCATGCTCTTCAGCCAATCAGAGATTGTGTTTAGTTGGTCAACAATAAAAACAGCAGGACCATGGCCCTCCAGGACTGGAATTTGACACCTTTGCTCTATGTTTTTATGGCAATAGAATATGACAAAAAAAAAAAGATTTCTGTAGTGTGCTGTGTTTTACTGTGTTCTTTGTTTTATAATTAAATATTTCATTTTGTTATCAGATTTACCAGGAGTTTGTTTGAAAATTTCAGACAGATACAATGTAATTTGGACATGTCTGGTGTAACAGGCTACTGCAAACAAAGGTGTCCTGTAAACAACATTTTGAACAGCTTAAAATATGTAACTATGTTGCACTGAACTGTGAAGGTACCATGATTTGAATACTGTCAACATTTAATTGACTGAGTATTACTGAACATTCCCATATGTCAGAAACGTCAATAACTGCTGTTACACTGACCTCTTCCTGATCCAACCCCATAAACCCAAAATATTTTTACCGTCAGCAACCAAATTTCCACTATGTAGTAGACAAGCCTGCAACACTCCCACCATAAATAAGTCATATCCTACTCTCCCCTTTCTCCACAGCACATGAACAAAATAAAATAATTTGAACTTATTTATCTGGACATTGCTGGAAAGTCTCACTCATTATCTAAGCCGCTTATCCTAATTATGGTTGCGCAGGGTGCTGTACTCTATCCCAGCATTCACTGGGAAAAAGGCAGGGAAACACCCTGGACAGGTCACCAGTCAGTCACAGGGCAGACACACAGACAAATACACTCATGCACACCTTAGTATCTCCACTTCACGTGACCTGCATGTCTTTGGACTGTGGGAGGAAACCCACAGGCACATGGGGAGAACATGCAAACTCCACACAGAAAGGACCCTGGCTGTAAAGCCGCAAATCGAATCTGGGACCTTCTTGCCATGCGGCAACAGCACTACCCGCTGCGCCACTGTGTGCCCCTAACAGCACCGCAGAAATTACATGTTCACAGGTAATTAGACTTTCAGAACAGGGGGAAACATGGCCTAAAAAGCAGCCCAAACACCAACACTTCACTGCAATATTGTAAATCTCATCTTACCAATATCTGTCTTACCCAGAGTGACTTACAAAAAGGGGCAGAGTTAGATGATAAACATAAACATCTCACATTTATTAAGAATGAAAATTCAGGTTGAGGTCAATGGCCAGAGTAACACTGAACACTGCCAGACATCTACTACATTAAAGAAAAAAAATCTGCATCAAGGTTTCACAACTCAGTATTCGGTTATTAATATCTTAATGGTGTTGTCTCCCGGTTCAGGGAATAGGCACTGTCAGTGTTGTCTCTTGTGTGGGTAGATAAGCATATGTATACATCTTTGCAGTACTGTGATGTTAAAATGTGTTTAAACAACACTTATCAAAGTATGCTACCTACCTGAATATTAATGCTATTGTGGTAAGAAATTGGGCCATGCAATGCCTACTGTCTTTGCTGTAGTTTGTAAAGCCTTGCGTTATCCCTCCAAAAAGGGATTTTATTTGGGATTTTTGACAAACATTAACTTATCAGTCAATGTGGCAGATTTTCAACAAATACAATTTGTGTAACTACCGACACATAAGTCTGGAGAATGACTGCAAGCATCAAAAATGACTGTAGAGTTGCCATTTTGACTTTCCTTGATTGTAATTACGGTCCATGTATGTAGAATTAGGAACATTTCTGTGTTCCCTGTGACCTGTTATGGATAGAAAGCTGGGGATTTTTTGTCGCTAATCTGAAAAACAAGAGAGGCCTAATAGTTAAGAGACAAAACATCACAAAAAAATGGGACAACTAAAATGAGACAGTTACTAAAACTGAAATGTGTTCTGAATTACATACTATATTCACATGGTTGACCACAGATGACTATACAGTCGGTATTTAAATGGATTAAACTAATTTCAGTTAGTGGAACCTGGAATTATAGTGAATACATCACTGCATTTGATTTATGTTGTAACTGTTTACATCCATCATGCCCACACAGGCCCACAACACACACGCATCTTTGTATACTGTAATCTATACATACGCCTTGATAATAACATTTTTAACAGAGAACACTGAAACACAGGCAACAAGTAAATGTTTAACGAATACCTTTATTGTCACTGAACATGTAAAACGAGATTCAGAGTGCACCTTCCTGGTGGGTGACGCTGTTTCTGTCCTTATTTCGGGGAGGGGGCCCTCTTGTTCCCCGCTGTCGTAGCGAGTTCTCGATCTTCGGCTGCATTATATCCGTAAATCCGTAACTATGTACTCACTAAACGCATTAACAGCAGCAGGCATACTCAATATAAAGCCGTATCTACAAACAGCTGTTATCTGGCCAGCCTAACGTTATGGTTAACTAGAAACGAACAGTAGCAAGCGTGTGCTACATTGAATATACAGTCTCCCCCGTTAACGGGGACACACAGGAACTGATTCGGTAACGTTATCATCTGTCTTTAACTATAGTTATAACTATCAATATAACTCTACTAGCATACAAGCCCACAAAGTCAGTGCTTGTTATTGTCATATGTAAAAGCTTAAGTAAGTTAAAGATATGTTAAACACTTAATGCAGTGAGTACCTTACCAGTAACTTGGATGCACTGATTCTGACCAATCACCTGTGGTGGGCTAGTTCTTGCGAACCCGGCACATAAGTTTAATTGGAGTAGCTTCCGATAGCCATTCCTTCAGTTCACTCTCACTAACTAAGTTGATCACACTCATGCTTCATAAATTTTAACCTTGAGAGGTAGGTTTTTGGTAGTTTTCACGGTATACTGAGCTGAAAAACACAAATGTTCCGACTGAAAGAGTTAAGACGCGAACCACCGTTTCTCTTCCCAGTTATCTCTGAGGAGAAGGCGGTAAGGAAACCAGGGCACAACACCTGCTGGGTTCATTGGTTCCGCTCTTCTCTTTCCAGCTAAACTAAGGAAACATGGGCATGTGTTTTGTTGCTTATAGTTAGCAAGAAAAAACAACTGAATGAATAAGGTACATCAACAATACTTAATTTAGCAATATTTATATATAAGTAATATTTTTTTAAAACACTAGATATACTACTAGATATGCTACTAGATATTATAATGATAGGCCCGAAAAGAAAGCTACATTTATTTCCTTCATTTATGTAAAAAATCAAAATGGAAAAAAAAATTTTTTTCTGGGTCTCAGGAGTCAGGACAAGGTCAGGATTCCAAGACAACACTGGATGAAAGAGAGTCTGACAGCTGACTTCTGGGAAAAAGGCACTCAGTCACGAAAGAGTAAAGAACAGTGGTTTAAAGTCAATATCCACATTCTGATGGATCGTATGAACCACAGTCCATCAGGTAAGAGGTCTTTTGTACATTCTTTATGCAAGAAGGTTGAATCAGTTCATCTGGAGCCAAAGTTTAGTGGGAGACATGTTTCATCACTCATCTAGATGACTTCGTCAGTCTCAACTGACTGCAAGTATCCCAGTCTGATAAACAGCCCAACTGCATAAAGATGAAACTGGCGATCGGTCTCATATGCCAGTTCCTATGACCACTAATTACAATGGCCGCGTGTATTATTCACAGAGGATTCAGGAATAGCTGCTATCACAGCATTGTAAGATGGCGAAAGATCGATCCTCTCCTCGGTTCAGGGATGGTCACTCCCTCTTCACATAGATGGCCTCTTTGACTCCCCGTTCAAACCAGCGTTCCTCCCTATCAAGGATGGGCACATCCTTATCCTTGAAAGAGTGGCCACTGGCCTGTAGGTGGGTGTAAACCACAGAGTCCTGGCCTGACGAGGTAGCTCTACTGTATTGTGCCATCCGCTTTGCCAGTGGCTGTTTGGTTTCCCCAAAGTACAATTCACGGCAATCCTTCCGGCACTTAACAGCATACACCATGTTACTCTGTTTATGTCAGGGACCCAATCCTGGGGTGGATCAGTTTCTGGTGCAATGTGTTTGGGGTTTGAAAGCAACGGAGACGCGGTGTTTGGAAAATATGCGCCTCAGCCATCCCAACGCTCCCGCCATGTAGAGAATCATCACTGGTTTACACTTAGACAGCGGCTGTCCTTCTCCTCTCTTTAATAGGCTGGTGCACTTTGGGCGTCTTCTTGGCTTTGACAGATGCCCAGTCAGAATAACAACATTTACCCAGGGCCTGCTTAACGTGGAATTTCTCCCGTTCCCTGGCCACTGTGTCAGTGGGGCACTGTCGGCTCAGTGGTGCACTGTCTTGATGACTCCTAGTTTGTGCTCCAGTGGATGATGAGAGTCAGACCTTAAATACTGATCAGTATGTGTTGGTTTACAGTACATATCAACTTTCAAATGTCCCCCATCACCAATGGCAGTTTCATTCTAAGAACGCTAACCTGTCATTTTTCACATCCTCCCTGGTGAACTTGATGTGTTTGTCCAAAGAGTTAATGTGGTCAGTGAAATGTGGTACATTCTGAGATTTAATTTCAACCCAGGTGTCATCCACACACCTGAACCCTCTTTTCCACTTCCTCCATATACAAGTTGGCAACAATAGGTAAAACTGGGGAGCCATGCTTCTGCCTGTAGTACTTGTAAGAGCCAAAATGATTATATTTTGACTTTGCAGTGTCTCACACTCTTTTTTTTGTTTTTTGAGCTTAACCCCATCTAGTGGCTGGAATGACATTAATAGATAAAGCCAGGTGATGCTACCTGGAGGGTGTGGCCAGAGCAGGAAGAGAGGGTCTTTGACCTCACGTCCTCCTCAGGTCCAGGCTGCCACAGACACTGCTCCTGCTTTGTTTCAGTTCATCCTTAATATATTTTAGCAATCCTCCTTTTCATTTCAGTTTTGAGTTCCTGAGTGTTGTGTTCTTTTAAGTTTAAGTTTACTTTATTTGTTCACACAATGGGGAAATTTGACTTCTGCATTTGACCCATCCAAGGTAGTGATGATGAACATGCAAGCACACACACACACACACACACACACACACACACACACACACACACACACTGAGCAGTGGGCAGCAGCAGCGCAGCACCCGGGGAGCAGTTGGGGCTTAGGTGCCTTGCTCAAGGACACCTCAGCCGCGCTGTTCATTCACCACCCCTGCCCGCATTTTCCTGGGGCTTTCGGTACCAGTCTCGCCTCTCTAACCTTTAGACCACCGCTGCCTTATCGTTTGTAATAAATATTTCTTTATTTCCTGAACAACATCTTTCTGTTGACCTTGGACTGTTTTGGGACTGTATTGAGTCGGACATTTTTGCTCAGCCACCATAGTGGTTATCAATAGGAAAGGAAATGACTAACAAGTCAAAGACTACTTCCAAAAAGTCAAAGACTACTTCCAACAAGTAAGCAAAGAATTCCAACAGCAGAGATTGGGTTTGTTGAACTGGAAATGGAGAGCTGGACGGATGCTGATGAGCACATGGCCTGATTGTTTGAGAGCACGGTATGTACTCCCCTCTCTACTCCTCTATGTAAATCTGTGCCTTGATATTGTAAACTGAGAAACTGAGGATTCAGTTATAAAGGAAATCTGCTATTGGAGTGGATTACTGGATTGTTTGGATGACAGTGAACAAACATGGCTGATATTATGAAGACAAATGTAGAGGAGGGAGTCAGGTTTAGCCCCTCAAACACAGGCACAGAGAGAGAAGAAAGCGAATGTGCATCAAAATTAAGAAATGCCAGAAAAGGAAAACTTGCACATTTAACTAGAAGGAAGAATATAATGGTTGAACAGACATTATATATTTACTGAGCCCCATTATTTTCAGTTTATCTGTTTAGTGAGATCCTGGCGGCGCTGCTCTGTTTGGTCCTTAGGCGCTTTCGCACCGGAGGAACTTTTCATAGTTCTTAGAACTGTTGGAGAAAGTACCCCCTTTTTGGCGTGTTCGCACCGCAGGAACTTAGAACGATTTTAGTTCTAAGAACGCCATTTTGAGGGGCTTTTTTAGCCCCTACTCCAGGGTAGGTACTTTTGCAGCACAATAGGAACCTTGTGACGTAGGTGTACAGCTATTGGTCCAGACGCAGGTACACGATGATTGCAATCGCCATTTTTAAAGATCCGTGCAAAATATAAAGTCTTAGAACGTATTTCATTTAGCTTCTGATATTCATGTCTCAAAATGTCTGGAATTGTAGGAGGGGGCACATAGTTTTTATGTTTTATTTTACCGGTATTTTATATCCCCCAACAATGACCATTTTGCAACGTCCAATGTATATTTGTACTTTGAAGAGGTAGCGTACACTCCGCTTCGGTAGGTGCTTGTGTGTCCGCTTGTGTGGCTGTGATCCGCATTTTAACCTAAAATAAGAATGTGTTTATCCAGCTTACGATTTTAGGGCTGCGGCGTGGAAAAAGGGGGAAAAAACACGATGCCGCGAGCAAGGGTCAGGCACAAGCGCTATGCTAGCACCCGAAAAGTACTATGCCCATCAAGTCATTCACTGCTACTGCGGTGGTAAATGCATAAATGCATTGGGAAATTATTTTCTCCACTGGACTGGGTTTATCGCCATACAGTTTTACTTTCGTTAATGAGAAGGCAGTTATAGGTTATCTAATGTGCAATCAATATTTCTGTCATTCAAATTCAATAAAACTCATTGCGTATACTGTAGTCTAGTTTGTCGATTTCTTTTGCCGCAGTAATGGTTCTTTTTTTTTCCTTTTGGAGGTATTTAAAAGGTCTTAAAAGTCATTAAATTTGTACTTCAAAATGTGCAGCTATCCTGGTTAGTCATAAACAACAGCTCCTAGCTGCTATACCGTCGGCCGGCTTACGTCACTTCAGCGTTCCTACTGGCGGTGCGAAAGCAAACAGAAAAAAGGCCCTAGAACGAATGTAGTTCTAGGGGAAGCTCCACAGGGGGTAGTTCCTATCGAATTAGACCCTAGAACTGTTCGGTGCGAAAGCGCCTCTTGTAAACCATCTGAAGATGAAACTTCTCTCTTCTCAGCTAGAGGTCTGTCAGTCGCACTGAGCTGCTCTCTCCTAGGTGACCTGGGCCTTTCTGAGGGTGTGAAGCAGGGTGTGAAGAATAGAGACAAGGGAGGATGGGGGCAGCATGGTGTTAAGGAGCCAGACTGCTTTGGGGGAAGAAACTATTGTCATGCTGGCCGGTGTGGCGTTCGATATATAATACTTAGCCAAAGTAGTACTCCTATGTTTTTATACTATCAACATATTTTGCTCTAGAACATGGTAGAAATTACCAGGACCATTTGGAATGGTATAGAGGCTTGCATTTTCTCAAAAATTTGCAACAATTCCAAGGGGTATGAATAATTTTGGATTTTTTGCATTTTCAGTTAAAATGTAAAAAACCCATAGAAATAGTTAAAATTGATCATTAACATCTCTGACACAATGTCTTACCATCTTTTGTCACTTGTTTATGTCATTTCCAGCCAGATGAAATATATTGGTCACATAAAAATTCACTATGAATCCAAATTTGGCATAGGTATGAATAATTTTGGGCTCAACTATATATTTTAAATACAAAATTTAAAAATAAAGAAAAATCTCGTGTTTCCAGCAATAATGTTCTTTGCTTCTTCTCTCTTCAGCTCCCCCTGACATTTATGCTTTTGCAAAGAAAGCTAAATCGCCGGGAAAGCTGACCCTGACCTGTATGGCCACTGGCTTCTACGCCAAAGATGTGACCCTGCTCATCAGAAAGAACCGTATTCGACTGGCTGAGACAGAACCCCAGAATGTCATGCCAAACGGAGATGGAACCTACCAGCTGAGGAAGAGTGTGGAGATCCCTGAGGCTGAAAAAGCAGGTTATGACTGTTGGGTGAACCACAGGACCCTGGACCAACCAACAATCTCTGTGTGGGGTAATTATAATCTGCCACAATCTACTATATACCTCCAGTCATATGCTATTACCATACATTTTTCATATGCTTGAACTAATGTATACAATATCACTTGCATATAGCCTAACAGCTGTTGATTGTCTTTGGTAATGAGTACCAGAATTTGTATCAAACAAAATCAAGTTTCAAGCATTATTCTTTCAGTGGACAAAAACCTGAGATATTGTAGAGATTTAGTTAAAAGCAAAGATTCAGCAGCATGTTGCAAAAAACTGATTCAGAATTCAGCTGTTATCTTATGTTACAAGTGTAATTGCTGCATGGAGGACTTTATAAACACACAAACAGAACACTGAAGGATTCTCAGTGCTGTAAATGTGTCTATTGTCTATGGGACTTTCATGGTCTTTGTGTTCTGTTTGCAGATGGAAAATGCAGGGACTGTGATAAATTAGTTGGTAAAATCTTTCAAACCAGTCTTTCAGTATTACTCAGTATGACCAATATATTACCTCTATGTGCTGTGGCGTGCTGTATTCTTCTCAAAACAAGGAGGAGACTGTTTTGTGAGTATTCATGTACATCTAAAAGAATGTTTTCTCAAGGAAGAAATACCTACACAGCTATTAGTGTGTTGCAGTGCACATATTTCTGCTGCTCTTCTAAAGAAATGTTCTCATGTACTGTCCTACTTTGTAAAGAGCTATGATGGATATACTATAAACAGACATTCTACACGCAGAACTCAGATTATTAGTAGTCAGTATCCTTTTTTTCACCCTCTGATACTCATGCCCAATTTTGTTTCAAAACCATTTGAAAAAAAAAAGGATACAGAAGGGTTAAACATACTCAAGTCTGTGTCAGCTATAATTATGTCATTGTCATGTTCTTGGTATCATAACAGTGGCCATTTCCATAGTTTGCACCTCCTTCTCCTTTGTGTTACATAGTTCATGCAACTAAATCAAACTAAATGTTAAAGCGTCCCTTATTTTGCTGCTCCAGTCTACAGCAATTGTTACTCCAACAGGAATGACCAAAACAGCACATTAGTTGAAGTAGTCATATAATAATTCACAGCTCATGCACACTACCAGTTTAAAACCACCAGACCTCTGTGCGGCATTTTAGCATGTCAGATCCTTTTAAGTTGTGCGGCTTTATACATGATAAGACTGCAACTCTTTAGTATATCAGCCACAAAAGCACGAAGACATGCAGAAAAAGATACCCCAGAATTTAAAATTTTTTGGCTTTTGTTTGTTTTCAATAGACGGCAGTGCATATGCAACACTTCAAAGTAAAATCCCCCCAGTTGTCCTGCTGACGTACAATGCAATTCTGTCTTTCAAATAACATTGAATTTGTATCGTTTAACTTGCTATTTTATCCATTTTGCAGATATGCGATCCTCAAACAGACAACCTGGAGTACAAAAACTGGCACCTTAAGTTTAGACAGAACCAAAAGCACTATTACCAGTATGACTTGAAGTGCAGAGGGGCAGGTTTCCCCACATCACCACCACTGATTGGTTCATTACCCGTATACTCACTCTGAAAACGGACAACAGCACCAGTGGAACTGATCTACCCCAGACCAGACTCCAGCTACTTCACTCTAGCTGTTATGTGTGGCGCACTGTGTGTTTGTTCTCCCTACTCTCCTGACGCAGGTATTCAGCTGTCAATTTCCATGTGGCCTGGTATTGTGTCCTGCCTCCTCGTTCTGGCCAGGCCAACCAGAGACAGAGTGCCCCTTCCGGCCTGGCCAACCAGAGACGGAGAGCCCAAATTTAAAGATGCCGGATTTGAAGTGCACAGATTTTGATCTCGCTGTTTTTGACCCTTTGTGCTTTTCGCGGTTTGCTATTTACCAAACTTGCCTGTACCCTGTTTTGACTTTGCATCATTTGTTGACTTCGATTTTGGATTGTGTCTCGGTCTCATTTGCCTTCAGTTGTGGTGGGAGGAGGACAGGTAAGGTTAAGGGGACAATTAAGGTTAAGGGGACAGGTAAGGTTAGGAGGACAGGTAAGGTTAGGAGAGCAGGTAAGGTTAAGGGGACAATTAAGGTTAAGGGGACAGGTAAGGTTAGGAGGACAGGTAAGGTTAGGAGGACAGGTAAGGTGGGGGATCCCTGTGGCAGTGTTACACTTTGCATTAGGGTTAGGTTAGAGGCAGGTGCCACTTTTGTATGTTTTGGTCTTTAGGTAGTTAGTGTACGTTTAGTGTTAGTGTTTTGTTTGGCTCTGCCACCCTTTTTGTTTTCTGGTTGTGTGTTTTTGGTGGAGCTATTTACGGTTGTTTTGTTTTACTCAGTTTCCTTCATTGGTACCGTCTGGGGGGTATTCCAGAAAGTGGGTTTAGTGAAAACTCAGACTTAGTTAACTCAGAGTGAATAGTAAACTTCCTGATAGAAGAGACCTATGGCTTCATTCTCCAAGCAAGACAAAGCCATAGGGCTCTTCTATCAGGAGGTTTACTACTCACTAACTCTGAGTTAACTAACTCTGGGTTTTCATTAAACCCACTTTCTGGAACCCCCCCCCCCCCCCCCCCCAACCCCTTTTCCTTTGTATATTTGTCTTTGTAACCATTTTGTATGTATTTGTAATCATAGCTTTGTATATATTATTAATACATTGAACATTTTCTTGTACATTACTCCCATGTCCATGGTTTTTTGTTGTCATTGCACCATCCCAAGCCAGCGCCAGTGGTGGAATTCTTTATGCTGCATCCCTTACCATACTCCTGGACATCTGGGATGTAACACTAGCAAATGAGCCAAAGGCTTGAAAATAAATCCCTCAGTTGCCTGTACAACTTTTGAGCCTCGGGAAAAAGGTTTACCTGTGGAACACACCCATACAGCTAGTTGCTTTCATCATACTTTTCGAGTAATTTCAACTCTCCTGATTTGTCTTCAGAGGAAAATCAATTTAGCATATCCTAAAACCAAGCCACAGAAATAAAACTGCAAGTGCATAAGGAAAGAATAAATGCTGGTTTTTGATGCGCCAGAGCTGCAAAACTTTTGCAGCAGGCTATCCCTCAATACTGAACAAGACCACAGCATGGAGCAGTCTTAATTACATCGCTGAAAACATAGCACAGAAATGATACTGAAACATATTCTAAACACTGGGTTTTTTATTGTTCTTGTCTCCATAAAGTTGACATTGTACTGCTTTTGGTGCTGTTCACTGGAAAAATCAATAACTTCTTCAGTCTCTATACACCTACTGCATACAGTTTACAGCTATTGTCAGCGAATGTGTAGCCATTTTCCTCAGCATTAGCAGAATAAAAGTGAAGGAGCAGAAATCATCAATAGTCTCTCTACACACTCTCTGGCATTACTCTATTCCTGGTAGCACCATATCTCCCTTATGTGTTTGCAGAAGCTTCCAGCAATGAACAATATTCATGTTTTCAAAGGGACTCCCAATGTAGTAACCTGAGCAATGATAGAATGCACAGATCTCACCACCAACAAAAGGCTTGTCCAGTTAATTTAAAATGAACCTAATAATTCACCAAAAAGTCTGTATATTCGGCATTGCAATGCCGTAACTTAAGTCCACTTCCTCCATGGTAACTCTTCAAAGAATGCCCACAGCACCTTAAAAACACTTACCAATAAATAAGGAGCAGGTTTGTCTTGCTCCCAAGGGGTGTGTTCCAGAAAGCAGGATTTTTGAGGTAATGAGATCTTTTAAGTCAAAATTCACAGAAATCTGGAATTTTCAACTGCAGGTACAAAGATCAGAGTCTTGTCCAGTTACTATGACAACTTATGCTCTGAAACTAATCTAAAAAATGTCAGGTTTGTTTGAGTTAAACCCGTCCACACCTGCAGTATTTAAGTGGCAGAGAATTCAATCAGATGTTTCATCTGTTTTGATAATGTTGTGCCCTTTCATTCAAGGTCCAATTGACATGGAGGCTTAAATTTTTCGTTGAGCACTTTGCTGAGAACAAGTTAGTAGGCTTCGTTGTGATATTTTGTCATTTTCAGAAGAGTTTCTTTGCGAGTGTTATTGTGTTTCATCACGGTCCATAATCTACCTTAACAACCCCCTTCAACCACAAATCTCGAATGTCACTCATTGTGGATTTGTGCTCAAATCATTACAAAATCTGTGCATTCCCCTTTGTTTTTTTGCCAATGGCAGCTTTTTGTATAATAATGGACATGCTGAACACATCAGGAAAGCAACAGTGTGCAGATCCATCCGAGAAGTATGCTTTGCACTGAAGCACTTTCTGCACGTTTTCGTTGTTTTCCCAGGACATAAAGCAGTAAGAATTATCAAAGAGGAATTCTACAGTATGACAGGTTGGTTAATCTTATGTAAACATCTAAGAGAAGGGTTTAGGTACTGAGCTGTTTGAACAGTGAGTAATCACTATCTAACATTTCAGGATTTCCAGATGTAATTGGCATAACACAGATTTCTATTAAAGCCCCAAGTGTGAATGAAGGGGATTATGTGAATAGGAAATCTTTTCACAGCATCAATGTGCAGGTCATGACAAAGGTTTAAGTGTCTTAGGTAAATCTTCATTTCAGATAGTAATGCAACTCATCCTCTATTGTCAAAATAATATGTGATACCACCCCACAGCATCACAAATATGGAAGCCAAATGGCCAGGGTCTGTACATGATTCAAGGGCGTTTCGTGAGTCCACCTTGTACAACAAGTTTGAACAGGGTAACTTAACTTTCAAATAGTGATTGAGTCTTCCTTTCTTACTTTGATGGCTTTGTATGTTAAGTGTCATAACTAGGTATGTCGAGATCCGATCTCAAAGATCGGTATCGGGCTGATCAGGGCATTTTTTAACTGATTGGTATGGGCTTTATTGAGCATGACCCTGAGCCCGATCGTTACTTCAGCAGTCACATGGGTGTCGTAAATGGAGAGCATAATTTGTGACAGGACGCGGCTAAAATGTCTGCAGTGTGGGAATATTAAGTGGAATTTCTTCTTAAGAACGGTTGGTGAATGAGGCCCATTATTTGTACTTCTATTTGGATTCGGATGGAAACTGGATGTGGGTGGGGATTCAAGTGTAAGAGGTTCAAAACTAAAGAAAAGACTATTTTTAGGTGCAAATCCAAATCCTACAATCCTACACTTGTTCTTAACCAAAAGGCCGAGAAGCGATCCAAATCCATGTGTTGTATCCTCTTCGACGGATATTGAATGTGTTGTATCCTGTTCAAGGGCTATTGAAACTGTTGTACAGTGAGACATCAACTATCAACACCCTCTAAACCTGGGGACTCCGAACTGGCAGATAACAGACTGTCTATAAAAACGCTGAGCTGAAAAAAAAGAACATAGAAAATATGTACACTCTCATCATAAACTTGGGGACACATTTTTCATCCAAATACTTAAAAACTGGAATGTAATATGTAACAGACTCTCAACTGCTTGTAAACCATGTGCTTGAGGAGTGGAAAAAAACAATGCGGTGCATATGATTGCATTAGACAGAGTTAGAACATTTCAAACACGGCATATATAATTTATGTATGGTATAACTGAGTCACAGGCAATTCTACTTAACTGATTTGGCTCTGGTGTCAAGTGTTTGCAGGACAAGTTCAGACTGTGATAGAATTGCCTTCATTATCAAAATAGATTTATCAACGAGTCGCAATTCTGAAAGAAGGGTTGATTAAGATCAACACAATACTTTGTGCTATTTCAGTTTAAAATACCATCATTCCGACAGCACCACTGACCCAACTTACTGCTTCCCTGCTAGGCTGGTCATACACAGACACACAGACACAAACTCCTAAGGATGCTTTCTCCCTCCATCACTCTTTCTGCTTTTGCGTGGTAAGCCTGGATCTGGAAAATGTAGTACGTCACTATAACAAGCAACAATATTGTGCTGTAAAGATGGTCTTGTTTGTAAAAAATTTATATTTTTTATACTAGTTAGAAGTATTTGTTGTCCAATCCTTTAAAAGGGAGCCTGTCGTAATTACAAAGATGACTTTGATTGGCTGTTTAAGAGAAATTTCACAGTGTAGTATTTTGGTTGATAGATTCTAAACCTAGATAAAGAGAACCTTGTCTGGCTACTGCCCTCCTGTGGACAGAAAAGATGACAACTGACCACGGACTCTTTAGATCTCAGGGGCTCCTGACAGGCCTCTACCTGCTCTGCCTGCTGTCACCTTACAATGCCGTTCAGGTTTATGCTCACCTGTCCCTGTTTATCCACCAATGTCAGGGAGTTCAGGACAGCTGTATTTGCTGTCTAAGGCACTGGCTCAAATATCCAGGCACTATATGTCACTGGTTCAAATATCCAGGCACTACATGTCACTGGTTCAAATATCTAGGCCCTATATTGCACTGGTTCAAATATCTAGGCCCTATATCTTTATATGTTATAGTGAACCTTTTGGCAACCTGCTGATGAGAAGTTTCAGCAGTATGTATCTTACAGCAGAACTGGAATGTTCCCTAATAGTGATAATCCACATTTCTGGGAACATGTATAGTACCATATCATATACTTCAGTAGCCCAGTAACAGGAATGCCAGTGTTTGTTCATTGGGCATGTGGGCATGTGATATGGTGAAAAGTAATCCCTGCCAACCCATGGTATTCTGGGGAACCTTAGGTTAATTTGTGCCTCATACAGAGGTCAAACTCAAAACCACAACATCAGAGTGTGTACCAATGCCAGTTGCTGTTACTGGACCACAAACAACACTTTCTGTGCGGATATGTAGGAGTCCCTCTGGCGTGACAAAGACACCCTGCATATGATCAGTGCTCATATGTGGGGGTATTACATGTCCCAATAAACTGACTGGTTATGTAAGCTGTAATGAGGCTGCAGTTCACTGGGCAGTTAAACAAGCATTTAAGCACCTGAGAGAACAGAAAGAACAGACCTGTCATGGAAAGTGGGGGCAAGAAATAAATGTTGTTAACTAAGAAAGGATTGTTACAGGACTGGAGGAAGATGATATCCTGTCTGTAGAGGTGATTATTAAACATGCTCTCCACGTGCAGAGCAAAACAACCACTGGTTGCAATGCTCCCGAGAAGCTGTGCCAAACTAGATTATGACTCTAAATTTAGGATTAAGTCCCAACAGGGAATCGAACAGCCCTAGTGGGTGTGTTTTTCAGTAAAGGCCAAATGCAGACAGATTTACCTCAGGATTAATTCTAGTAAACTGATCATTTGATTAATGTTCAGGATCAATGCTGAGGGTCAAGGGTTCAGTAGTCTTTTTTGTCCAATGTCAATAAGGATGAACCCTGGCACATCACTTTAAGATCTGACATACCAGTCCTGGACTCACAGTGGACAGAGTTAATTCTGCCCGCCAGTCAGGGTTTGAGTCTTTCATTCTCTGCTGACAAACTCTCTGTAACTCCCAAAACAGACTTCGCATCAGGGCTGTGTACAGTTCTTTGCCCCTGATCCCAATCCAATGCAGTCAAGACTGCGGAATCTCTCACCATCTTCCGCAGGAAACTGAAAACCCACGTCTTTAGAACATACCTGTCCCCCAATGCCTAACCTCCCTTTCCTAGAGAAAAAAAAAATTGTCTTGTATCTGTGTTTGTCAAAGTATTCCAGGGGTGCAATACGAAGGGGCAATTTGACGCTCAGTCTTATTGTGATCTCTGCTCACGAGGTATTAGAAATCCGGCTGATGCACTGATTGTAAGTCAATTTGGTAAAGAGCATCTGCCAAATAACTAAATTGTAAATTGTAAATTGTAAATTTAATATAGTCCCGATCCGATACTTGTATTTTCCTAGATAATACAGTTACACAACTGGTCGTTCTCGGCGCTGGATGCTGGACTAAGGGAGATGTGTGCCCAGATGGGCCTTATACCAGAAAATATATACGTAAGTGTTCGGTTTTATTTAATCTTACAATAATTCAAGTGGTTAACTTGTCTAAGTGTCAGTTTGGCTGCTACTTTTTCTGAAAGCCTCTTTTTTGTATGCTATCGTTATCAATCCTTAGCATTTGTTAAGCGACTGTATTGCTCTCTGTGGTCGTTAGTTTAGGCTAACTCGCATGCATCACATACAGCTAAAGCTTTAGGAGTTTCAGTTTTGAAATGGTACCTGGGTTGTGGTTAGTAGCCTTGAGGATTAATGTCGTCGGAGTATGCTGACCTTAAAAACATTCAAATTTAATAGTTACACTTTTTGCTGATTGCTTACACACTGGAAGTGAATGCCACACTGTCTGCAAAACACTACACACTGTTTCTTACATTAGACACATTGTTCATGAATGAACCTCTTGCAATCATTGGGAAAACACTTGTACAGCAATTGAACACCAATCAGTCTGAGCCTTAGCACTACAAATAGACCTTAGATAAGCTTTTGGTGGGGGTGGGGTGTCAGTGGGGGCTCCTGCAAGGAGTCTGCAAGGTGTTCTCCATCACCATGCCACCCTAGGTCACTACAGCACAGCACACATAATCACATGTCTGGATGTACTACATACTTGTACTGGACCGACCAGAGCAGCCCAGGTTTGTTGTGATCTGGGATACTGTTAGTTTCCACCAGGCTGCTCTGGTCTGAGACTGGTTCACCAACAATAATAACTTCACAGTTGTATACTTGCCTCCTTCCTCCCCATCTCTCAGTCCTACTGAGGAATTCTTTTCGGCTTGGCTTTGGAAAGCGTATGACCACCAACCACATGCCCGCCTGCCTCTTCTGCAATCAGTGGAAGAGGCATATGGAGAGACTGAGGTGGGCTCAGTTTAGGGTAGGATACGGCACGCAAGGCGATATTTTCCCTGTTGCCCAGCCAGGGATGACATTGCTTGTGATGTGAACGAGGTGATGTGGCCAGACCCTAATAGAGGGCGAGATCCATAAACCATCCACCTCATCCCTTACAATTCCTTACAATACTCATTTTTTGTTTCCAATTGCACTGTAATTTTACTGTAATTATTTTTGAGTTTTGCGAAACATATTGTATTGATTATTGTACTGCAATTCTATTTTTCTTTGTGTTTTGGCGGAAAAAATAAGCTGTATATACTTTTCTTCTGAAGCTTTTCTTTTTTGTGTGTTCATTGAAATGAGAGTAGATGTACTGTACTGGAACAATCTTTCACAGGAGCCTGTAAGAGAAAATTAAAAAGGTATACGAAATACTAAAGACAGGAGTGTTTTGTATAAAAATGCCTTGATCGCCCCGATACTGATCTTTGAGATCGGATCGGGACATCCGTACTTTTAAATAATTATTCTCATTATTTTAAAAAGTATTATGGTCTTTTAAAATAAATAAAGACTACACTAACATTTCATGTAACACTCCAGAGTGTAGTGCATATTTATTCATATTTTTATACAATGAACAAAAAAAATGCAACATGAGAATATAATAGTTGATGGAGACTGTGATAAGTGAACAGTAGCCTAGTTTTACATACACTACTTATGGGTTATCTCATCTGAAAGAAGACAGGTTGTAAAGCAGGTGTGTGAGAATCAGTCAGTTTTACTTTTACACGTAGATAAAAATACCTGGACAGAGCAGACACAGCCATTGTAGTCTTCGCTCCTGTCTGCCACAGTACGCATGTTGCATTGAACCATTGAAGCCACTGTAGCCCTCACTCCTGTCTGCTACTGTACACTGTGTTGCATTGAACCATTAAAGCAGGAGCAGAATGATGGCTCAAGCTGCTTGTTAGAAAAGAACTCAGAATGACAAGAAATAGAGTCAGCATTGCAAGGGAAAACAGTGGAAATTGAGAAGGGAAAAAAGTCAGAGTTGTAAGAAAAAAAAGTCTACTGAACTGTATTGTTCTTTTTCCTTAGTGTGTGCATTCATGGCTGTCAGTGGGTTGTGATCAGTGAGTTAAAAGTAGAGTTAAAGGAACAGCACTCCTCTATCTGTGTCAATAACATTCAGAGTCTGTGGAGTGGAAAATGTGTAAGTGTATAAATTAGATTCTCCCAGGTCAGTGGACACAGTTTGCTAAGTAGGAGACCAGTGAGTGTGGCTAACTTCCCATTCCTCAATGGCAAAAGAGGGAGAGGAGAAAAATGGTATGTGTAGCAGCCCAGTGGGCCTGGAATTACTTTGGATCTGAACCAACCTGCAACTGCTCTCAGTGTCCAGTTTATCTCTTTAGCACTCACTCTATTTAGTGTTATAACTTTATGCTGACACTTTTGTGTTATGTTTGACTTCTTTTTTTCATTGGCTTTACCATGTCATGTTTTATCACGGGGTGAGAGTATTCACTCTAAGCACGCATCTGAAGGACCACTGCATGAGCCAGTCATTTTGTTATTGGATTAATCCTGAACTAATGAGTTTTATTTCACTTAGTTTTAAACTTACATAAAACGTTTAAGGAAACACAGTGCCAAAGTACATGTATAACCGTTTCTCAGAGCCTGGCGGTGAACCTGACGTGACACTTGGCGTGGATGATGATATGTCCACTTGATAATATGAGTTTAAGTCTCAAAACTCAAGTGACAGAAATCTGGATATGCTACTGCTGACAGGTGTTCAAACCATGATCCAGTTCTGAAGGAGCCAGAGGGGAACTGACACCAGCTGTTTGTCTGTCTTAAGTGGTTTTGTACACTGAGAAACCCCTTGGATCTGAATTACATAATAACTTCCAGTGATGTACTATCTTTTATAAGCTAAAATGTAAGTCAGGGTGTCTTTTATATGTGACAGTTTAGGTGAGGTGTGTGTAAGTTTAGGTCCGTGTTCCTCGGTTCAGTTCACTTGAAGAAGATGACAATTAAAAACTCACTGCCAAACTGGAACTGAGACTTCCCCAATGTTCGTCTTTTATTTACTCACATAAACAAAACAAAAAAGAGGCCACACGTAACCTAACCTGAGTTGAAAAGGTAAAAAAAGAGAAGAAAAAGTGGTTTATCAATGGGCATTTCTCTTGCCCATGTGCTGCTTAATTAACTAAAAAAAAACAAGGCGTTTGATGACACTGCCTCTCTCACATCTAGGTGCACTGTACATGGGTATTTTTTAAGATGTAGCTTTTTCTATGCGTTTTGGTCTTTTGTTCACACTCAAACAGCGTTTTACATCACTGAAAACGGACCGTTTTCAGGGTTGACGTGTAAACATGACGTGTGCTCTGTTATCTCCTTTGTTGGTATGCTCTTGACAGCATGTTTTTGAGTTTTCACGTGGACGGAGATTTTTTTTTAAGAACAAAGTAGGAAATCCCCCATTTTAAAAAATACCCGTATACGTGTGGAGTAGGCCTTAAAGGTATATATCATGATTTTGACTGTGACAGGTGCCTAAAGCCAAGTCTAAAATATGTCCCTTTGCACTGTCTCTCTTTTTGCAACCACTGACAGTAACACTAAAACATGACAATGCAGATTCACAGAGTCCTCCCGTTGGCCTTGACCAACTGTGCGGCGCTGAGTTTCTCCTCACTGCATGATGGCAGTCGTCCGTGTAGAGCCTGGAGTTTTCTAGTGTATTCCACTGTAATAGAATTTAGAATTCAGTGATTCCTCCTCCAGAGTGTTTCACCACTGAATCTACTGTATTGCTTCCTGGTGGCTTGAGGCAACATTTTGGCAGTGCGTGGGTTATTTTCTTTTCTTTCTTTCTTTCTTTTCTGTCTTTGTTTGTTTGCCTTTTTACACCAAAATTAACATGGTATCTGTATCACGCTTTTCGCTATGATAATGGAATGTTTTGATACATGTATCTCAGTTAATTATACAGGTGACATGAATTAAAATTTTAACATCAATCAGGTCAGTACTTGGTAATCATTGTGACATGGCATTGTTCCCATGGCCCATGTGTCAGGGCTGAGCTCGCTGAATGCAATAGGCCAGGGCATAGATTCACTCTCAGTATGCATCATTTGCATAGCTATATACAATATATGGTGAATGAAACTGAGCAGGGCCCAAGTAATATTTTGCCAGCTAAAACACTGTATCTTCTTGGTTAGGACCTTGTGGTAATAGGGGAAATCATATAGTCTCACTTCTATGTCAAAATGAAACTCTGCAATTAAAACATAACAATTCTTTTTCAAAATGGCATTTTTGCGACAAAATGATACACACATGCACCATTTGAATTACTCTTTGAAAGCAGCAACAACACACTGATGTACTTTATACAAAACACTTCTGTCTTTAGTATTTCATATACCTTCTTCATTTTCTCTTACAGGCTCCTTTGAAAGATTGTTCCAGTACAGTACATCTACTCTCATTTCAATGAACACAAAAACAAAAAGGCTTCAGAAGAAAGTATATACAGCTTATTTTTTTCTGCCATTGTAGGTTTTTACAACAACAAGAAAACACAAAGAAAAATAGAATTGCAGTACAGTAGTCAATACAATATGTTACGCTAAACTCAAAAATAATTATAGTAAAATTACAGTGCAATTGGAAACAAACATTAGTATTGTAAGGGATTGTAAGGGATGTGGTGAATGGTTTATGGATCTCGCCCTCTGTGAGGGTCTGGCCACATCACCTTGTTAACATCACAAGCAATGTCATCCCTGGCTGGGCAATATGGAAAATATCTCCTTGCGTGCCGTATCCTACCCTAAACTGAGCCCACCTCAGTCTCTCCACATGCCTCTTCCACTGATTGCAGAAGAGGCAGGCGGGCATGTGGTTGGTGGTCATACGCTTTCCAAAGCCAAGCCGAAAAGAATTCCTCAGTAGGACTGAGAGATGGGGAGGAAGGAGGCAAGTATACAACTGTGAAGTTATTATTGTTGGTGAACCAGTCTCAGACCAGAGCAGCCTGGTGGAAACTAACAGTATCCCAGATCACAACAAACCTGGGCTGCTCTGGTCGGTCCAGTACAAGTATGTAGTACATCCAGACATGTGATTATGTGTGCTGTGCTGTAGTGACCTAGGGTGGCATGGTGATGGAGAACACCTTGCAGACTCCTTGCAGGAGCCCCCACTGACACCCCACCCCCACCAAAAGCTTACCTGAGGTCTATTTGTAGTGCTAAGGCTCAGACTGATTGGTGTTCAATTGCTGTACAAGTGTTTTCATGCGTGTTTGGGTGTTGCCAATTTCAGGTATGTTTTGCATTTCTGATAGAAGAGTTTTTCCAATGATTGCAAGAGGTTCATTCATGAACAATGTGTCTAATGTAAGAAACAGCGTGTAGTGTTTTGCAAACAGTGTGTTACAGAATTGCAAACAGAGTGCAAAGCAGAAAATGTGTTTGTAGCTTGGGTTCCTTTGTTTAAGACATGGTTACAAAAGTTAAGGTTTTGGTGATTTGTCTAGGCATTCACTTCTAGTGTGTAAGCAATCGGCCAAAACTGTAATACCCTGCATGAAAACAATTAAACTCACGAGAGGCCGTCATTCACAAACTACGGAAAGCAGGGAAAGAAGTCCACCATTCATTCAAAACAGCTTAAAAGAGCAAGCGTCACTGAAGGAGGAGGCGTCAAGTCGAGATCCGATTGACGGAAGGCCAGGGCGTGTCTTTGCCCGGTCCGTGGTAGTAAGAGTCCCAGAAACCAAAGGAGAAAATTTGGCCAAAAAAACAAGAACGCAGGAGGTATATAGTCATTTTATAGATTTTCATGAGGATGATTCAAATGAAGATTCGACGACGGTAATCACCCTCCTTAGGTTCAATACGAACTATGCAAAAGGAAATGTAAAATCATTTGGCACGTAGTTCAGCATCGTACCAAATAGCAAGCATGGAGCACCTAAGTTGTCAAGCGAAAGCGGAAAAATGGATACCTGTGGCTCTAAAAAACTGACGATGGGATTCATCAGGATTGGGCTTTTACTAGTGTTTGGTGCTGTTTTGCAAGCCGAGAGGGGTATGTCGAGTTTTCTTTCATTTGTTAATTAAACATAGAGGTGTCGAAATCGAAAGTGAAGCGAAATCGAAAGAGAAGTGAAGTTTTGGACAGTTGCACCGTTATTTGCTATTATCAGCCTTAAAACATTTAACCTTTCATCAAAACTTATGGGTTATATTCAGAGGTGGACAAAGTAAACAACTTCATTACTTGAGTCATAGTATAGATACTCCTGGTCAAATATTACTCCACTACAAGTAAAAGTTGTTCAGTTCAATTTTTACTTGAGTTAAAGTACTTGAGTACTTGCTTTTAAAAATACTTAAGTATTCAAAAGTACATTTTCTTTTTAATGTCATCGCATTGTTGTATTGTTGCAACAATGCATTTACAGAGTCTAATGACTCTGAAACAACCTACTGAATGCACTGACTTGCTTGTAGAACCTGTAGAATAAAAAGCTTGTGGAATATGCTACAAAGCCTACAGAAACACAGTTGAACCAAATGCTTCCTCTAGAAAAAACAGTGTATAGCTTCAGTTAAACAGGCAATTGGTTAACTCAGATTGACCTTAAATGGATAAACATGTCATAAAGTTGTAGGCTAGGTTAATTTTACTTCTTCTACATAGCATTGTCTGAAATGTGAAACAGCTGGATGACCACCGTCACCGCTTGATTGATTTTTTGTCATTAACTTTAACTCGGCATTTTCGCAGGTGAACTATCAGTATGCGTCAGCAGTGGATACACACAGGACCCGGTGTTATGCCCCAAATGGTTTTCAAGCCAATTGGTTTCCGTACACATACGGGAAGCAATTAGCTTGGAAACCAGTTGATTTAAAAATGTCAGACATGGGCTGCGTCCAAAACCGCATACTAAACTTGCATTGAAGTACGTCGTGCGCAGTACGTACTAAAAGATTTTAGACAAGAAAGTATGCTAGAATTTGGACGCACTAATGAGGTAATCAAAATGCGCCACATTTTGCGCGTGAGCTTTATAATCGCGGTTTAATGACGACTACCTGTAAACAGACACAGCTGTACATTTAAACACCGCATCAGAAACGCCCCTTTTTTCCATATAGCCTTATGGGATTGAAAAGTGTCCAGTGCTCGCATACTTCGTTTTTCCAACGGAAGTAGTATGTCATCCGGGTACTATTCACATACTACTCTATGCATACTATGGCTGTGTCCGAAATGGCATACTACATACTACTCGCATACTAATTATGACGTAAAAGTAGTAAGTAGTATGCAGTACGTGAAAAATAAAAATTTTGCAGTACACTACAGTTACCCGGATGATGTACTACTCTGGCGAAAATTTCTAGTATACATCCCGAGCTCACTTCGCCGACTACTGCATCCCATGAAGCAACGCGGTGATTTCCAATTGTAAAAAATTTTAAAAACATGGCGGACAGCGACCGAACCAGCTTCAACTACAACTGCAGCTGCAGTTCCGAATATAAATGTATCAGTTGCATATTTCGGTGTAATAAATCTTCATACGCTTTCTTATAGGGCTACTTTTGATACATATTTGTGGTTGTCGTGTGTTGTTCGATTTTAACAGAACAGATAGCCCAACCGATAGCAAACGTGTAGTACACTACACGAAAGTTGTCATAATTGCGTACCATACTGTATACTAGTGTGTGGAGTAGTGCGCAGTATGCAGTGTATACTAGGCTAGTATGTAGTATGTAGTACGGTAGTATGCCATTTCGGACACAGCCTATGTATTTGGACGTACTACTAATGGTGGCGTACTGTTTTGACGTACTATTTAGTACGTTAGTATGCGGTTTTGGACGCAGCTATGGACTTAAGATATGGCCATGGCTGCTCTGGTGAGGAACCTTTATCTTTATCATCTTTATTTTCCATTGTAGTAGCCATTAGTAAAACCGCCAAGTTCAGTTGTTAAAAAAATGCAGCACGCACTTGACTGACCGCATTGGAGTAGTTTACTGTGATTGGTTTTTCCCCTGTGATGAACACAATATGGTCTATCGCATTTTAGAAAAGAGAATTCGTCCGCTGACTTCAAAGCTATGCGTTAAAGTAATGAGTAACGAGAACCTTCATAGAAATGTAGTGGAGTGAAAAGTACCGGTACAATATTTGTATTTCAAATGTAGTGGAATAAAAGTCATACGTTTCCAAAAAAAACACTCAAGTAAAGTACAGATACTCGAAAAGTGTACTTAAGTAGAGTACTCAAGTAATTGTACTTCGTTACTGTCCACCCCTGGTTATATTTGAACGCAGTTTATCGATTCATGGTGAAGATGCAATTTCTGACCATTGTGGATGAGACGGCCCTGACCTAGCGGCCATCTCCTGACCGCAGGACGAATTGTTATGTTAATTCCTGTAATCTGACGTTTTTATCCACCCATTTATCCACTTATATGCTGGAATTCTGTATACGTGTTCTTATTTTACGTTAAATTAGGTATAGTTTCCTAAAAGTCTCGTCTATTTGCTGACTCCTGTGAGATGGCCATTCATTACTTTCATGGTACTACTCATCCATCACAGTGTAAGCCACTTCACTATAAAACTGAGAGTCCGAAAAACAGGCCCTTAGAAAAACAGACCATACTTAAATGAGCAAAGATAGAATTGTACAGGTCTATGTATATATACATACCCTCCCCTAGGCTGAGCTGCACCTCACACATACACACACAAAATCACCAACACAGTGAACCTTTTTATCAGGGAGAAAAGTCTTGGCTAAGTATTAAACCACTTTATCACAGACAATTCACTCCACGATGCACTCCTTGTCCCTCATAAAGGAGGACATTCATATCACAAAATTAATTCCAGTCTTCAGTGTGATGCACATAACAAAACATTAAATGTTCGAAGTGATGTGATTGTACCTTGGGTCCTCAGATTCAGACTAATCATGAAGAAAGAGGGCTTGTCAGATGGCAGGGTGGTGCAGTGGGTAGCACTGTTGCCTAGCAGCAAGAAGGTCTCTGGTTCAGTTCCTGGCCGGGTAGCCAGAGTTCTTTCTGTGTGGAGTTTTCATGTTCTCTGCGTGGAGCTCTGGTTTCCTCCCACAGTCCAAGAACTTGCAGGTTATGCGAATTGGAGACACTAAATTGCCCTAAAGTATGAATGTGTGTCTGCCCTGTGATTGACTGGCAACTTGTCCAGGGTGTTTCCCTGCCTTTTGCCCAATGAGCGCTGGGATAGGCTCCAGCCATCCCACGACCCTAATTAGGATAAATGGCTCAGATAATAAGTGAGTGACAGAGTGTGTGTGTGTGTGTGTGTGTGTGTGTGAGAGAGAGAGAGAGTAATTTCCTCAGTTGATCACTTCCTTTCTTGTTTCTTTTCGTTCAGGTAAACACTCACTTTATAAACATTACATCATTCTTGACAAAAGTGTGGCAGCGCCTGGTATCTATGAGTTCAGTTACATGGGTCTGATTAATGACACAGAGATTGAGTCCTACAACAGTAAAGACAATGCCCTGACTCCTAAACTAGACTAGATGAGAGAGAATCTGAGAAAAGACTACTGGGAATCAGGCGCTCAAACGCTAAAAGAGGAGAATGAGGGGTGGTTAAGGCATGAATTGAACAAGATGGTCAACATCTTCAATCAGTCTGGTGAGTGACTTTTCCTTAACTCTCACATCTTCTCATTTATCCTTGTAGAGCGTTCTTTTGTAAAGAGTCATTTTTATAAGCGAATTCATTGTCTTCCTGTTCATGAATGTCAGATCCAGACGTCCACGTCCTCCAGAGGAGACGAGGCTGTGAGGTTGAGAGACTGTCTGATGGTTCAGTAAAGTTTCTCAGTGGCTCTGAACAGTACAGATATGATGGTCAGGACTTTCTCTCCTTTAATCTTCACACTGAGCAGTGGGAGGCCTTAAATGATCAGGCCCTGTCAATCAAACAGAAGTGGGACAGTAATATCCCCCTCAAAGGCATCACACTGAGTAGCATTAAAATAGCCTGTGTGGACTGGGCTAAGGTGTTAATGGAACATGGAGATGTCCACATCTGTGACTGTGAGTATTTCTTGTATCAATATGTTGGTTTTAATACATGTATGTTTGTAACTCAGAGGCTGGTGAGGTTAATCAAACAAATGAGACCTTTAGCAATGTCTCTTGATGTTTCTTTGGAAGAGAGCATATCTTTGTCAATTGACATGGAAAACTCCTAAATGGTTAATTCTAATAAAGAGAGTAGGACTGCATTTTAGGGATTAATGTAAATACAAGTGCTATTTGGCCTGTTTTCTGCATGTATTAATAACACTTTTTAAAAATTCAGCATTGTGCGTTCATTTGGTGATTGCACTTCTTATTGGCTAAGGGTGAAATTACTGTGAGTGTTTATGTAATCCGCTGTGTTAATTAACACTCTCAGAGTTAATTTAACACTGTTTTATTCTCTCTGTAGAACTTTTATATTACTGCTGTTGAGCTCATGCTCTCTCTCTCTCTCCAGCTCCTCTGAATATGACTGTATTTGCAAGCAGATCTAATACACCAGACACACTCATTCTGACCTGTATGGCCACTGGCTCCTGCCACAAAGATATTGCCCTTATTATCACACAGAATCAGACAGAACAGTCCAAACAACGACTGATATTATCAGTGATCAGACCAAATGGTGATGGAACCTACCAACTGAAGAAGAGTATGACGATCCCCAAATTAATAAAAGCAAATTATACTTGTCATGTGAACGACACGAACCTTGTGCTGATTTGGGGTAATTATAATCACGATTATCTAATAAAAAGCAAACATCTTATCAATTAGTAACTGATCTAGGAAATTCAGATTTTTTTGTGATAAGAAGATGGAGTTGAGAGGCTATGATTATTAGAAGACTATAATCTGCCTTTGTCCTGTTTCCAGATGGAAAGTGCAGTAACTGTGAAGCAGTTGAACCTTTTGGTGGTACAGTTGGAGGTGTGGCAGGTGGTTTGGTTGTGGTTGTGTTATTGGTCTTGGTACTCTGTATCCTTCACAGAAAGGGAGGTGAGTATATAGAGGAGCTGATACTCCATTTAGTCTCTTTTTAATAAGAGCATGTGAGGTTGTCGTGCATGGCATTCTCTGTAGTTTCTGCTCTTTTCATAAATATCTGACTATTTAGGGCTAAACAGCGATCATCCAGTCTTTGGGATATTTCTTATGTTGTTTGTTTGTTTAGGGATGTTTTTTCTTATTTTTATTTTTATCATTCTAGCCCTACCATCACTGCCTCAACCACGTCAACAAGGTAAGCAGTTGCTTTAGTCACTGACATTTTGTTTCCCAGTTTTTGAAAGTTTCCCTCAGGAAATTAAATCGAACTAGGTTAGTTGAAGAACAAACTGACACGTTGGCCCAGATTCTGTAATTGCTTGTTGAAAAATAATAATAACTCCTACTTTATGTGCAAATAAGGTAAATTGGACAGGAAAGACAAATGACTTTGTAAATTGATAATAACTGGTACTTAATTGGCCCTCTGAATGTCTTGGATTTGCTGAATTCACGATCAAGTCCAATATGTCGGCCATAAATAAAATATTTTATTATGAATCGTACTTGCACAGATGTGTATTGTGAATATTATGAATATGGGAGCAGTCTGTGCTTTGTGGCCATAGTGTAATCTGACAGTACAGAAAGACACACAGAAAACCTGCTCTTAGGTGTCTGTACAGCAGACAATAGGAGCACAGTGGATAATTTCACTAGTGAGGATACTTACAGATCACACAATACTCAGTACATGTATACATATGTAAATGATGATATTGCCATCTAACTAGTTGAATGAATTAGAAAATGTAACTATATAGCAAATAATCACCAGGATATGACAGCTAACATTTACGCTCCATTTCATTTCCTCTCATGTAAATACCGGTTAACAAAAAGAGTGGATCAGGTATAAACAAACAAACAAATGTTAAATTGCCCCTGTCTGAAAACAGAGCATAGAACAGGACTGAACTACTGTGGAGCCTCATCATAAAGTGTGTCAGAAAACAGAACAAATGCCACATTTCCCACCGAGAGCTTAAAGTGTAATACTAACATAACATTATATAAATGTGAAATGTATAAATGGATAGGTTAAAAGAAGCGGAGACTGGTTGCATTCTCTATTCAAATATAAGAGGCATTCATTTGCAAAGACAGCGTCCAATACTTCGGTTTATCAACCTGAGAACAACTGCAGATTCTGGTCAGTCAAAATAAGTAGAAAATAACATAGTTTCTGGGCACCATCAGTAAAACTGTGATAACTAAAATTTGTGTTTTATAGATATTGATGTAGAAAAACATGACTGTCCTGTGTAGCTTTGTATAAAAATGCTTATGAAAGTCATCTTCCCATTCACAGTACTTCATACATCATACTATTCACATAACAATGACAGGAAATTTCATTTTAATGACAAACTAATATAAGAAGTGTTCCTACAGGAAAAAAGAGAGAAAACAGGCTTCATTTTGTAGATGCTGCCTTTGTCATTGAGAGGATATGACAGCTAACACTCATACATGTGTGATACTCTCATCAGAAAGGAGACTTTAGGGTAAAAATTTACATATGGTGAATATAATTTTGAAAGTTGCGTATTTGGAGGATGCATAAGGAGCATGAAGTGTTACTGATGTCACTCTGGAAGAACAAAATAGATTAAATATTCTATTTAAATAACTTCCAACAAACCAGGCGCGGACTAGCCATTAGGAAGTTCGGGAATTGTCCCAGTGGGCCGGTCTCGTGAGGGCCAGTCTTTTTTCCCAATTCCCAGGGGATTATTATATAGTCTGTGTACAGATATTCAATAGGTCATCGTATCTGCAACAACACGGCTGCTGCAGTCTGTAAAAGCTGGTAGCAGCAATTGCATCACAACTGAAAGTATCTAGCACTCAGAGAGTCAGTATCTAGCACTCAGAGAGTCAGTATCTAGCACCCGGAGAGTTAGTATCTAGCACTCAGAGAGTCAGTATCTAGCACTCAGAGAGTTAGTATCTAGCACTCAGAGAGTCAGTATCTAGCACTCAGAGAGTTAGTATCTAGCACTCAGACAGTCAGTATCTAGCACTCAGAGAGTTAGTATCTAGCACTCAGAGAGTTAGTATCTAGCACTCCGACAGTTAGTATCTAGCACTCAGAGAGTCAGTATCTAGCACCCGGAGAGTTAGTATTTAGCACTCAGAGAGTCAGTATCTAGCACTCAGAGAGTTAGTATCTAGCACCCGGAGCGTTAGTATCTAGCACCCGGAGCGTTAGTATCTAGCACCCGGAGCGTTAGTATCTAGCACTCAGAGAGTTAATATCTAGCACTCAGAGAGTTAGTATCTAGCACCCGGAGCGTTAGTATCTAGCACTCAGAGAGTTAATATCTAGCACTCAGAGAGTTAGTATCTAGCACCCGGAGCGTTAGTATCTAGCACTCAGAGAGTTATTATCTAGCATCAGAGAGTTAATATCTAGCACTCAGAGAGTTAGTATCTAGCACCCGGAGCGTTAGTATCTAGCACCCGGAGCGTTAGTATCTAGCACTCAGAGAGTCAGTATCTAGCACTCAGAAAGTTAGTATCTAGCACCCGGAGCATTAGTATCTAGCACCCGGAGCGTTAGTATCTAGCACTCAGAGAGTTAGTATCTAGCACCCGGAGCGTTAGTATCTAGCACTCAGAGAGTCAGTATCTAGCACTCAGAGAGTTAGTATCTAGCACTCAGAGAGTTAATATCTAGCACTCAGAGAGTTAATATCTAGCACCCGGAGCATTAGTATCTAGCACCCAGAGAGTTAGTATCTAGCACCCGGAGCGTTAGTATCTAGCACTCAGAGAGTCAGTATCTAGCACTCAGACAGTTAGTATCTAGCACTCAGAGAGTTAATATCTAGCACTCAGAGAGTTAGTATCTAGCACCCGGAGCGTTAGTATCTAGCACCCGGAGCGTTAGTATCTAGCACTCAGAAAGTTAATATCTAGCACTCAGAGAGTTAGTATCTAGCACTCAGAGAGTTAATATCTAGCACTCAGAGAGTTAATATCTAGCACTCAGAGAGTTAGTATCTAGCACTCAGAGAGTTAATATCTAGCACTCAGAGAGTTAGTATCTAGCACTCAGAGAGTTAATATCTAGCACTCAGAGAGTTAATATCTAGCACTCAGAGAGTTAGTATCTAGCACTGGTTGCCGGAACATGCATAGAAAGAGAAAACCCGAGGCCGGTGGTGTAGAGAGGGTGTGCCCAAAAAGAGAGCGGCTTTGCTGGCTGACGCCGTAAAGTGTGCTAAGAGAACAGGTTTACTGAAGCAGTCTGTAGGATGATGATGAGGACAGTGATGATGAGGACAGTGATGAAGAGGCAGGAACATTAGAGAGGAGTGATTAGGAGCAGGTGCTTTGTCATTCTTACATGTCATGTTCTGTGAACTAGCTAAATGAACTAACTGAAGAACTAAATGTTTTTGTTAACCTTGGGGTTTCAAGGCCAGAGTCCCGCTGCAGGTTTGACCATTTCCACAGTTTAACTAGTCAGATTCAACCCACTAACATTTAGAGAAGTCGCAGCTAAATTTCTCTGAGGTGTTTTAAAAAATGGTCATCGACTTTGACTGTGAATGGGTAAAATATACAGTAAAATAAATTTGATCATTTTCTTCTAGACTATTCATCAATTCCTTTTCGCACTATAGTCTATAAGACATGTAATATTTGATAACCAGACAAGCAGTAAAAATGATTTGTTAAGTACTTACTCTACAATCTAAACAAACAGGTGAACGTGGCTCTGAAGCAGAGGAGAAGAGGTTGGAGGAGGGAGCAGGAACCAGCACAGCACTGAATGGTACTGTTTTCTGCACAAACAAACATGGGGAGGAAAACCTTTTACATATTAGCCTAACACAAACAAATTAACAGAATGTGTTTTTTGTTTGTTTTTAATTAATGATTCATTGATCAACAAACATGTTGTGTCAGTTTGAATTGGGTGTATTAAACTGGGCTGCTTTTTGTTGCCAGTCTGCCCATGTAACAAAAACCCTTAATCTGTCAAAATGTATTTGGTTATCTCTATTGTCATTAGGTTTATAAGAACCAACTTTTTGATTGCCTTGATTTAATGTCATTACATTGTCATACACTGTTAAATGACTGGGTTTGAGTTTAGGCAGCAGATCGACTTCAAAATGTCAAAAAAAAAAAATCCACACTCACTGTTTGAACAATGTCAGTGTCATTTGTCAAAAGTACATTGACTGACCACTCTCTTTCTCTTTCTCTCAAAAAGATGAAGCACACGGTGAGTCTAAAATACTTCAACATGTGAAAAAACATATATTAATGATGTCTTGACTGAGTTATAGGTGTTAGTGTATCCTAATTATTCATTCATGCATAATCTAATCTGGTTTATTGTGACAAATCGTGTTTGTGTGTGTGTGTGTGTGTGTGTGTGTGTGTGTGTGTGTGTATCCAATCGCTCAGACCCTGTTTGGTGCTTGACTGAGAAGGATATTGTCCCAGCCTTTTAGCAGCATGCACGTGAATGTGTCCTGGGCCACACTGGAGGACCGCCTACTCAACTGACATCCTTTTGCGTAAGCATGCCAACAGTGCCTGAAAATTTCGAAAAGCACATAGAGATATATTACAAGTGTGTCAAACACCTTGGCCGACTTGGTTTGCCTGGAACATGGCAAGGAATAGACCCAGCCTGTATTGTTTTGATTTCCTCTTCTTCTTTTAATTTCCATGACACAAGGCATGGGAAACACATTGCTACTTCTCACCGGTTAAAAACAACAACACATTTGGTCTTTGCAAATGAAAATGATGTACATGTTTATTTGTACGTATGTATGTTTATTTGGGGAAGTGGACGAGATGCATTCTAATGCCAGGTGTGAACTGATGTATTTAGAGCTGTCCAGTTGTGATGGGATCACCCAAGACACATGGTAATGCCAGATATGAACAGGGCCTGTGTGTGTGTGCGTGTGCGTGTGTATGCGTGTGTGTTTCTCTCTGCCTTTCTTTCTTTCTTTCTTTCTTTGTTATTACAACGTTTAAAATAACATTGTAAAATCGTTTTGCGGACATGTCATCACACAAACATCCACTCAAGGAATTTTCACTATGAAAGCACCATAAGTCTGAGCCTCATGTGCACTATCTCAGATCAGATGGATGGAGATGTGGATGTGTTAATTATACAGTCACCCCAGTTCTCCTGCTTCAGCCCAGGCAACACTGAGAGAATTTTAGGCTGAGAATAATTCAGACCATTTACATTTATGTTTGTTTAATTCAACTCGTGTCCTTCTTCAGGGCAGTTTGTAGAAGGTGCGTTTAATCATTACAATAGTGTGAGTGCAATTTCCAGCAGGCCCAGTTTTCCTATGGGAATTTTGGAACCAAGGTACAAGTATTATACCCCCTTTCCACCAGCACAAACCAGGTGCTAGTGCTGGCACTAGTGCCGGTTCTCAGTTGGTTCAACCTGCAAACCTTCTATGAATGAGCAAATTAAACACAACAGTCATACTCCCATAAACATTTGGTATTAGGTCAGAAACAAAGACAAACATCCAGCCCTAATTACAATGAGTATATCTGACACTGAATAGATTACTGAATAAAGGAGTAAACACAACACAGCGAGCACAATCAGACAGGACCCAGTCTGTGTGCAGTAACCAAGAACTAAACACTACTCAGGATTTTGACACGTCGGGGTTCATAACTCAGGACAATCACATAAAGTTCAGCGGTCCGTTAAGACTGAATGTAGACTGAAACTTAACCATATCCCAGCTCTTCTCCATTACAGTGTATACAGTAAAAGATCACTGACCACTGACAGCTGTGCTGGTGTAGACATGAGTAGTGTCATAACTCAAAAACGTGTCTGATCTTTAATTTTTACTGCATGTATATATGTTTGTTTTTGTTTTTGTTTTTGTTTTTGTACCAGTGTTACAACCTCTCTCAAGCGACACAACAAAAAGAGAAGGGCACATGCCAATCAAGAGAAAAGCTCAAGGATTTATTTAACGCAAAATACATATTTCAAATAAAACGCTGAGTAACCGTGGACGGTCAGTAAACTCAGTGGTGTAATGGACATGCATTGGGGCAGATGGGGTGTGTGGTGATGCACAAAGGAAACAAACTAAACACAATTAGGTGGCGCCTACCTCTAAACAAACAAACAAACCAAAAAAAACCCAAATAATCCCAGACGACCTTTTATAGGTGCGCAGGTGCACCAACTCAACTGCTAATCAACATAAATTAAAGGGGCAGATTGACATTATCCAGACAGGAACAAAAACCAGTGATGAACATTAGGGTCGTCAGAACCAGTATACCCTTGCTCTATTTCATGTTGCTGTTTTTGTTTTTCACAATGTTGTTTTTGTTACAATTCACAGAAATTTGTATAGGTCATATGCAGAAAATGCTTGAGGATGATTAAGAATTTAAAAAAAAACATTGTAAAAGCAATCTCTTGTACTGTTGAAACTTGTTGATTAAATGATATGAAAGATGTGAAAAAGGTCAGTCGGGGAGAGAAAAGAATCAAGATCGTGTCAGTCACTGAAGTCCCAGGAATTCATTACTGCATGCTGTACCAAGAGAACTGCACAGTTTCTGGGTTTTCACTACTGTTCTCACTCATAACAGAATTTTAGAGGTGTTTATATTTTTGTTCACAGATGTCACAAGTAACCATACAAGCAACTGTTACTCTATAAAGATGATAAGTTACTGTATAAAGAAGACACAACTGCATTGTTGAGTAGTTAAATTGGTTGTGTAGTAATTGTAAACAAAGTATATCATGATATTTCATGTGCTGATGCCTTGTGAAGTGCTTAAGTCTCGCAGAACAAACATGATTTGGTTGGTAGCATCAGTGTCCATACATCATCAACATATGTCACATCTCTGTCAGTGGACCACATGAGATTAATAAAGATAAAGGTAGCATTTCAAACAATTTCTCTCTCTCTCTCTCTCGCTCTCTCTCTCTCTCCCTCTCTGACACACACACACACACACACACATGCAACAGATACTTAATCAGTTTCAAATGTCTGACTAAGAACAATGTCTGACTAAGAATGTCTGACATCATATTTTCCTTTCCCGTAGCCTTTAGGTATGTATGAGACGTTGCTCTTCAGCTGAACTAATCTCTCACCTTAAGAAGCTTAACTGGGCATGACAAGTAAAATAAACTCTGAAACAACAATTAACAACCAAACTGCATGATCACGCACATATGATCCATCCATCACCCAAACCAAACCAAGACCAATACTCTTACAGACTTGACAGAGCAGAGGCATTGCCAAAGATCTCAAAAACACCCTTTAGTTATGGTCACACCTGCAACTAGCCTACCTCTGTTTTGGTCCACACCTAAAATTATTACAGGATGTTTACGTTGAAATAGATAATACCTTAAATGTAAAATTATGATCACAAAACATTTGATACAACGGAACACAAAACAAATCCAAGTAAATAAGGTGACAGACAGTGTCAGTTGGTGCATGGTTGGAATGGGATTAAAATGAGGTGACAGACAGTGTCAGTTGGTGCATGGTTGGTATGGGATGTAAATGAGATGACAGACAGTGTCAGTTGGTGCATGGTTGGTATGGGATGTAAATGAGATGACAGACAGTGTCAGTTGGTGCATGGTTGGAATGGGATTAAAATGAGGTGACAGACAGTGTCAGTTGGTGCATGGTTGGTATGGGATGTAAATGAGATGACAGACAGTGTCAGTTGGTGCATGGTTGGAATGGGATGTTAATGAGATGACAGACAGTGTCAGTTGGTGCATGGTTGGAATGGGATTAAAATGAGGTGACAGACAGTGTCAGTTGGTACATGGTTGGAATGGGATGTTAATGAGATAACAGACAGTGTCAGTTGGTGCATGGTTGGAATGGGATTAAAATGAGGTGACAGACAGTGTCAGTTGGTGCATGGTTGGAATGGGATTAAAATGAGGTGACAGACAGTGTCAGTTGGTGCATGGTTGGAATGGGATGTTAATGAGATGACAGACAGAGTCAGTTGGTGCATGGTTGGTATGGGATGTAAATGAGATGACACAGCTTAAAAACCCGTCTGTGATTTGTCAGCTCACATCTGACTTTCAGAGACAACTCATCATTTTTCCATCTCTAACAATACTGTACTCCATCAATACTCCTTCACAAACAGCAGAGTGTTTATAGTTCAGCAGCTTTTCAGGTTGAGGAAACATGCACAATAAAAGTGCACTATAGTGAGCAGAATCCGTTGGTTTATAAACAAGTTCACCTCAAATTGTAATTTGTTTGAATGTGGCAGGGACTTCATATCATAACTACTGACTGAAGCCCTGAAATCTGTTGGCAGTTCAGAGACAGAGGTGATAAGCTCTGTCCTACTCACAGTTCATGTCATAGCTGAATCTATTACCCCGTAACATTAATGGTATGGTACCAGGTATTGATTTCTACAGCTGAACAAACATGGCACAAAGAGACATATCACACTTTGATCATCTGAAACTCAGCAAAACAGGAACCAAACTAAACTAATCTAACCAAAACAAACTAAAACTAAAACTAATGTTCTGTTAGAGTACTTCAAGTAAACCAACAGACATCGAGTCTGTTCCACCAACAGGCCTTGAAAAACAATTATGCGTGTTACTGTTTCTCTGTGTTCTGCACAAGTTTAATATACCAGACTAAATCAGAGTGCAAGTTTAATATACCAGACTAAATCAAACTGCACAGACATCCAGGATTAATCCAATGACAGAATGAATACAGTGTGATTTAGCTGTCTGTCGAAACGATGCTAATTTTTGCACTCTCACTCCAACAAATGGAGATATCTTAAAACTTCTGAATAAAAATCAAACTTAACACAACAGTGTTTAACTAGAGCCATAACGTTTTGAATAACCCCAAATAAATGAATGGTATGAACTGAACTGGTCAATAAACAGCGGCTGCCAGTTTGTTCACAGCCAGTGCAATCTCACACCCACTTGTGATAAACAATTTTTCATCTCTTTCACCTCCTAACAGAAGAGCCTCATGGCTTTGTTTTGCTAGGAGAATGAAGCCATAGGACTCCTCTATTAGGAGGTTTTCTACTTGTTCTGAGGCAACTAACTCTGAGTTTTCATTAAACCCGCTTTCTGGAACACCATCAGTAGGTGGCGATAATACTCCAAAAGAGTTGTCCGCCTTTGAAGCAGAAGAGGACAAAAGCAAACTTTTTTTCTGACGCACTCCACTCCCTTGTCGTATGGGACTGGGTGTAGTGAACTAGCAGAGATTCCAACATCATACAGAAAATGATCATATTCGCCGTAGAAACACGTTTTGGTGGTAATGGAATTAATCGCCATTTGGGTTTTGTTACTCCAGCGGGTTGTTTCACCGGCTTTCGGCGGTAGGTTCAGCTGTGTTTAATGTGTTCAAAAACTTGCAAAAACATGTATACATTTTTAAACCCCGTTTTTGAACACCGGGGTTGTATAAACAATACAAAGTGAAACCAGTTTACCGCCGTCCGGCGCATAGGGCCAGCTGAAAATACGTGACTTGATAATTTATGTAAAAATGTTGATGTTAGTGAGTTAATCATCTTAAACTCGTTCTGTCTACGTGTATTTCCAAATGGAGTGGTTGACAAAGAACGTCAAAATGTGCTTTTGTGCTTTTCCTTCCTCCTCTGCGCGTGATTTCTCGGCTACTTCATAGGGCATTATGTTGAACTGACTTGAAAAATGACGTTTTATATTTGGGAGTAATGACTATCAAGGATGAACACAGAATAAATCTCTTTCTTCCAGAGACCGACCTGAAATGTATCAGTGGCTCTTAAGAGATCTCTCATTAAGAGGCAGAGAGGTAATCTGTAAAGCAGGGCTAATATCTCATATAACGTATGTCCCATTAACTCTGCAGTCTGACGGCAAAACAAACAGATCCACAAAATAGTCCTCAGCTTTATTTGGAAAAACAGGAGATGTTAGATAAAGAGTGGAGCAGTCATCTGGTCATTTTAATGGCGAAATTCCATGTTTGGAAAGGGAGGGGCATCATGTTTTCAGTTTGGTCCTCCTCAGAACAAAACTGTAAGAACTTGCACATTCCAAGAGGGAAGCATTTCTGACATTAATCCCAGGACAAGCACAGGCAATTTCTATATCAAATGAGTGTCAGTCTGTGCATGATCCCATATACCAGAGTTAAGTCTATTGAGCTCAGTGAGTCAATGCAGAAATAAGTTACCTATGAAAGTATTTTTTTATGTGACCAGTTTTGTTTCCTCTGTTCATCACTTGTTTATGATTCTGTTTTGCTCCTTTCTCCTCCAGAAAAACTCTCACATTATGAACATTACACAGTCCTCTCCACACCTGTCAGGACACCTGGTATCTACGAGTTCAGTTATATGGGTCTGATCAATGACACAGAGATTGAGTCCTACAACAGTGAGAACAGAATCAAGATTCCTGAACAAGACTGGATGAGAGAGCACTACTGGAAATCAGGCACTGAGAGATGAGGAGGTGTGGATGAGAAATGAATTTAATAAAATGATGACAGTCATGGATCACAGTCAGTCTGGTGAGTGACTTTTCCTGAACTCTGACATGTCATCTTTAATCTCTATAGATCATTCATTTGTAAAGAGACAAGACACAGTTTTTGTCTCTGAATGTTCAGTGTTGTGATTCATTGTCTTCCTGTTCATGAATGTCAGATCCAGACGTCCACGTCCTTCAGAGGAGACGAGGCTGTGAGGTTGAGAGACTGTCTGATGGTTCAGTAAAGTTTCTCAGTGGATCTGAACACTACAGATATGATGGTCAGGACTTTCTCTCCTTTAAACTTCACACTGAGCAGTGGGAGGCCTTAAATGATCAGGCCCTGTCAATCAAACAGAGGTGGAACAGTAACATCCCCCTCAAACAGGACACCCTGGGTTACATTAAGGAAACCTGTGTGGACTGGGCTGAGGAGTTAATGAAATATGAAGATGATTACATCAGAAACTACTGTGAGTACTTACTGTATTTGTTTTGGAGATTAATGCATCAAGTCATACCCCTCCAATTATTTTCATTTGTTTAAATTTTTTTGTTTTAGGGTGTTAGTGAAGTTCAGGTCTCTCAACTGTATATATACACAATTTTAATATGGTTGCACTAGGGGGCGGCATGGTGGTGCAGTGGGTAGCACTGTCGCCTCACAGTAAGAGGGTCTTGGGGTTCGATTCCTGGCCGGGCAGCCAGGGTCCTTTCTGTGTGGAGTTTGCATGTTCTCCCCATGCCTCTGGGAGCTCTGGGTTTCTCCCACAGTCCAAAGATGTGTAGGTGAATTGGAGACGCTAAACTATGAGAGAGTGATTACACTCGGGAAATAATTGTCTCTCGGTGGATTAGCTTGTTTAAGATATGGAGTATTCACATGCTTATATAAATAATTGACCAAGGGATATTAATGAACTCTTGTTGCTTATTTCCCCAGCTCCAGCAGATGTTTATGTATTTTCAAGAAAAGCTTCTATACCAGACAAGTTAAACCTGACCTGTTTTGCCACTGGTTTCTTACCTAAAGATATAACAATGAAAATTGGGAGGAACCGTTTTCAGGTGCGTGAAAAGCTGGAATCCACAGGAGTGAGACCAAATGGAGGTGGAACCCACCAGCTGAGGATGAGTGTGGAGATTCCTGAGTCTGATAGAGCAGAATTTCGTTGCTTTGTGAACCACAGGGCCCTGGAGACACCAATAGTGAAGATCTGGGGTAATTCTTATCACATCTGTTCAACACTGCTATAACTTTCTCATCAAGAGATTTTTTTAAAATACTGTCTAAAGTTTATTTTTAGTAGTATTTGAATATTATTTGTATTTCTGGTTTGATTCCTGGAATTTAATACAAAATTGTTGAATACGACTTTTTACAAGTAGAATGAACATGATTAGTGTAAAATGTAAAAATTCAGTTGCATACAAATGTGCTGGTTAGTGAGGTATGGAGGTGTCCACATGAGAGACTGCTGTGAGTGCTTGTCATCCACTGTAATTTATGTGTGTAGTGAGGGGGTTTTTGGGGTATAGCTCTCTGATTCTACTTAGATACAGAAAGTAAAGTAGGCAGTGAACTTTAGTTAAATCAGCTTTTTATCACTTAATGGTGTTTTGGAAACTAAATACATTACATACATATATACATATACACATACGTAATCCTTTTATTTATCAGTATTCACTCTCACACTCGCCTTATTGGACCATCATGATCAGCATAGATGATTGTCATGTTACTATCACTGTTATATCACAAACTCTCTCTCTCTCTCTCTCTCTCTCTCTCTCTCTCTCTCTCTCTCTCTCTCTCTCTCCCTCTCTCTCCTTCTCTCCCCCCTTCTGTCTCTCTCACTGCTGCTCCACCAGATGGCACTGTGTGTGTAATGACACTCTTTCACCTTTGTGTAGACTCCAACAGCAGTAAATTACAACAGTAACAAATGCCATAGGAATAAATTATGGTTTATTAGAATATGGTGAGTGTTGGTGAGAGTTGATGTGAATCCTGTCAGGTCTAAATTACTGAGTTACACATGAGAGACTGAATCTACTGAACTAAATGTGGATGATATGTGTAACTGTGTCTTTAAGAGCTTTTCATGTTTTTAGAGAGTGATGTCATTGAGTTGTGTGTATTTATATAAAATCTTTTTTCATCAAAATGTAATTCAGAACGCAGTTAATTAAATCATCTGTGTAGCTGTGAATGGAGTTCAGTGAAAAGCACCATCTACATGTGTTATGTTGTTGTGCAGTAGAGTACAGGTTATAATGTAAAAGAGTCTGTGTACTGGCCTTCACTGCACTGGCTATAATGAGACACAGAGAATTCAGAATATGGCTGATATGGGAAATGGGTAAAACAGTGATATCTCTGTGGTTTTTATAAATACACTCTTGTCCTGTGTTTTTCTGTTTACAGTGTGGGAAAGTTTGTTTCATTTTGGAGTTATCGTTGGAGCTGTGATCGGAGTTTTGGTATTAATAAGTGTGGTGGTGGGGATTTTGATCTACATCAAAACACATAAAAACAGTGAGTATCCTTCACTGAAATACTGTTTTCCTGTAACTGTATGGTGAGGGTAAAATGGTCATTATGATGCTGGTAGATTGAATTTTAAAGTGGTATAAATGTATTTGTGCGAGTTTTGTAAATGGATGTCTCATTTTGGATGTTTGAATGCAAAGTGAAAGTGGTCTGCCACACATCAGACAGGAAGAGTTCATTCTCATGAGCAAAGGAGACTGAACCAAAGACTGAACCTGTTGTGTTTGAAAGTTTTGTTGTTGCAGTTTTGAAATAGTTATGCATTTTTAGAGGTGATGTTCCACATTCGACACACCTGTCCCCACAGCCTCTTCCTAAAATCACTTCAGCCCCGCCCAGAGCATGAATGTTTAAGACGTCAGCATGTCAGTATGTGAATATCACTGCATTACAGGGGAGCTCTGACTCTTTTTCTTTCCGTTAGACAGGAACAACAGACAGGCAACAGGGAACCAATGCTGTGAGCTTCATATTACTGAAAGTAAGTTTTCATCTGTACTTCTCTCCACAAGTTTTTCTTTAAAAAGACAAACACGTCTTTTCAAATCAAACACATTTATTTTCTCTGAGAAATCGTCGGGAACAGGACAGAGAGAAGCGTGTGTGTTGGGTGGGAGCTTTGGGAGCATAGCCAGCAGGGGGAGACAGAGAGTAACCCAGCCCCGCCAACCCATCAGCATGCCCGTTGGAACTTCAGTGATCTTAAGAGTCTACTCAAGAAATGTTGTTCAGAGAATGTAGGCACCAATGACAGTAGCAGCTGAGAGCCTCAAACATACACTGTTATGCGAAGGACAACATTGTGCTTTTAAAAAAAATGCTTTGTGTAAGTTGTGAGGTGGGTAGGGCAGACTGTATGCAGGCCAGTACAGGGACTGTAGCGTTCACACTAGAGTCTCAGTCCAGACACTGGAGGCAGGGTAACGTCCAGTCCAGGGATGCACCGATCCGATGCTGATATCAGATATCGGTCCGATACTGACTCAAATAGCTGGATCGGGTATCTGTAACAATAATGCCGATCTATGGGGCAGATATATTCAATTCAGTTCTATTCTCCGTACACACTATCATTTTCATACCGTTTTCTAAATGTTCTACTTCCACAACAAAACGCCGAAACACCTTAGTGTTTGTTGTTAGACCATTACGAAGAGGTCTCACCAACTTATTGTTCGGCCAGGTCGTGTCTAAAATCTCTGCTCCATGTAGGGTTTGAACCGCCTTTGTGGTTGTTTTCCATCTCTTAAGCACAGCAAATATAAAGCTTGTCTTTTATGTTGGAGCAGTGCATGTGCATCGTACGGTATGATGATCTATAATTGAAGATATATTGACAAATTTGATAGACAAAGCAGCATTGACCGCATTTCACCCATCATATTTGATTTGGTGTCTCGAGCACAAACTTTCGCCAGTGTCATGGCAACAGTATGTCATTGTTTCTGAAACTCTCCATTTTCCCTGTCCAGAATACAGCGAGAACCTGGCGTTTTCAAATTTATGCAGCTCAGAGAGCTTTTTCAAAAATACCATTTTTGGTGACGGAAAACGCTGTTTTAGTCTGCACAGAAGGGCTAAACGGAGAAATAATTATGCATTTTCACATTTACCCGGGTTAGTGTGGACAGGGCAAGCACCTCCAGAAGCATCATGCCAAAGACCACGACGAGTTCAACCACACAAAAAAACGGGACGATTCGAAAAAGCAGATAAATCTGTCGGGTGCATCGCAAAGACGCAAGAAACATCCCAGTGATAGTGTGAAAGCAACAAAAATAACAGAAAACGTTCTCAAATTCAGTTGCTGGTGCACGATTATTTATTATTTTAATAATAAATAACGATTTTATATATATATATCATTCCGTGTCAAATCAGACAGAATCCAGGAGAGTGGTTGAAGCAGCGCTTCAGATTTTGTTCAGAGTTTGTCTATAAAATGTTTCGGTGCCAAAACTGAGACCTGTTAAATATTTTTGTTCAATTCATATGTAACTCTTCTCTGTTACTGTTATGTTACATATGTAACTCTTCTCTGTCACTGTTATATGTTACATATGTAACTCTTCTCTGTCACTGTTATATGTGACATATGTAACTCTTCTCTGTCACTGTTATATGTTACATATGTAACTCTTCTCTGTCACTGTTATATGTTACATATGTAACTCTTCTCTGTCACTGTTATATGTCACATATGTAACTCTTCTCTGTTACTGTTATATGTTACATATGTAACTCTTCTCTGTCACTGTTATATGTCACATATGTAACTCTTCTCTGTTACTGTTATATGTTCCATATGTAACTCTTCTCTGTTACTGTTATATGTTACATATGTAACTCTTCTCTGTTACTGTTATATGTCACATATGTAACTCTTCTCTGTCACTGTTATATGTGACATATGTAACTCTTCTCTGTTACTGTTATATGTTACATATGTAACTCTTCTCTGTTACTGTTATATGTCACATATGTAAATCTTCTCTGTCACTGTTATATGTCACATATGTAACTCTTCTCTGTCACTGTTATATGTTACATATGTAACTCTTCTCTGTTACTGTTACATGTTACATATGTAACTCTTCTCTGTTACTGTTATATGTCACATATGTAACTCTTCTCTGTCACTGTTATACGTTACATATGTAACTCTTCTCTGTCACTGTTATATTACATATGTAACTCCTCTCTGTTACTGTTACATGTTATATATGTAACTGTTCTCCGTTACTTTTCCAGTTACCGCTGCCACCGCAAGTAATCAGACTGCAAACACAGCCACATTGAGGAGCAGTGAGGAGTAAGGAGTACTTTCACCTCTGATGAAACACAGTCAGGACAATGAAGTAACACACTCAGAGTGTAAGAGCGTTTCAAAGGTCGTCTAATAGACGAGCCAAGTAATACAACGTTTTTTTGGGGGGGGGGGGGGGCTGTTGTTATTAGTTTTAGTGGTCCAGCTGTTTGTGACTGGTGATGATAGTGCTAGAATAGGGAAAGGCACTGACATACACATGAGATGCTGGAGGGTGCTGCCTACTTGTGTGTCTCTTTAAGAAGGGATGTGGCAAGTTCTGGCGAGAGGGGGTGAGCTCAAGAACCCTTTTAAGAGTCTGCTGTGAAGTGATGCGGCACTGTATTGGTTAACAGCGGTTGTCTGTATCCTCTCTACATGTATCGTCATTATTTCCCCACGGGGCAATAGTGGAGTCTCTCGCCTTTCACACACCTGTCGTATTGCCATTACCATAACTGAAGTGGAAAGATACGGTTTGGGCTCGCCGAGCGAAATGTACGGACACCAGAGCGCATTGGAACATCCCTCTGGAGACGCCACCTGCATTTCCCCCAGGTTTGGCCGGGTCATCCTCCCAGCAACTCCCTGGTTAAATACTCACACACGCACACAGGCACACAGGCAGGCATACTTACACATTATACACCACACACACACACACACACACACACTCACAGGCATTCTTACACACTATACACAACACACACACAGACAGGCATACTCACACATTATATACACCACACACACACAGGCATACTCACACATTATACACCACACACACACAGGCAGGCATACTCACACATTATACACCACACACACACAGGCAGGCATACTCACACATTATACATCACACACACACAGGCAGGCATACTCACACATTATACACCACACACACACAGGCAGGCATACTCACACATTATACACCACACACACACAGGCAGGCATACTCACACATTATACACCACACACACACAGGCAGGCATACTTACACATTATACACCACACACACAGGCATACTTACACATTATACACCACACACACAGGCAGGCATACTCACACATTATACACCACACACACACAGGCAGGCATACTCACACATTATACACCACACACACACAGGCATACTTACACATTATACACCACACACACACAGGCAGGCATACTTACACATTATACACCACACACACACAGGCAGGCATACTTACACATTATACACCACCCACACACAGGCAGGCATACTTACACATTATACACCACACACACACAGGCAGGCATACTTACACATTATACACCACACACACACAGGCAGGCATACTTACACATTATACACCACACACACACAGGCAGGCATACTCACACATTATACACCACACACACACAGGCATACTTACACATTGTACACCACAAACACACACACACAGGCATACTCACACATTATACACCACACACACAGGCATACTTACACATTATACACCACACACACACACACACACACACACACACACACACAGGCATACTTACACATTATACACCACACACACACAGGCAGGCATACTTACACATTATACACCACACACACGCACAGGCAGGCATACTCACACATTATACACCACACACACACAGGCATACTTACACATTATACACCACACACACACAGGCATACTCACACATTATACACCACACACACACAGGCAGGCATACTTACACATTATACACCACACACACACAGGCAGGCATACTTACACATTATACACCACACACACACAGGCAGGCATACTTACACATTATACACCACACACACAGGCAGGCATACTCACACATTATACACCACTCACACACAGGCAGGCATACTCACACATTATACACCACACACACAGGCATACTTACACATTATACACCACACACACACATACAGGCATACTTACACATTATACACCACACACACACAGGCAGGCATACTTACACATTATACACCACCCACACACAGGCAGGCATACTTACACATTATACACCACACACACACAGGCAGGCATACTCACACATTATACACCACACACACACAGGCAGGCATACTCACACATTATACACCACACACACACAGGCAGGCATACTTACACATTATACACCACACACACACAGGCAGGCATACTTACACATTATACACCACACACACAGGCATACTTACACATTATACACCACACACACAGGCAGGCATACTCACACATTATACACCACACACACACAGGCAGGCATACTCACACATTATACACCACACACACACAGGCATACTTACACATTATACACCACACACACACAGGCAGGCATACTTACACATTATACACCACACACACACAGGCAGGCATACTTACACATTATACACCACCCACACACAGGCAGGCATACTTACACATTATACACCACACACACACAGGCAGGCATACTTACACATTATACACCACACACACACAGGCAGGCATACTCACACATTATACACCACACACACACAGGCATACTTACACATTATACACCACAAACACACACACACAGGCATACTCACACATTATACACCACACACACACAGGCAGGCATACTCACACATTATACACCACACACACAGGCATACTTACACATTATACACCACACACACACACACACACACACACAGGCATACTTACACATTATACACCACACACACACAGGCAGGCATACTTACACATTATACACCACACACACGCACAGGCAGGCATACTCACACATTATACACCACACACACACAGGCATACTTACACATTATACACCACACACACACAGGCATACTCACACATTATACACCACACACACACAGGCAGGCATACTTACACATTATACACCACACACACACAGGCAGGCATACTTACACATTATACACCACACACACACAGGCAGGCATACTTACACATTATACACCACACACACAGGCAGGCATACTCACACATTATACACCACTCACACACAGGCAGGCATACTCACACATTATACACCACACACACAGGCATACTTACACATTATACACCACACACACACATACAGGCATACTTACACATTATACACCACACACACACAGGCAGGCATACTCACACATTATACACCACACACACACAGGCAGGCATACTTACACATTATACACCACACACACACACACAGGCATACTTACACATTATACACCACACACACACACAGGCAGGCATACTCACACATTATACACCACTCACACACAGGCAGGCATACTCACACATTATACACCACACACACAGGCATACTTACACATTATACACCACACACACACATACAGGCATACTTACACATTATACACCACACACACACAGGCAGGCATACTCACACATTATACACCACACACACACAGGCAGGCATACTTACACATTATACACCACACACACACACACAGGCATACTTACACATTATACACCACACACACACACAGGCAGGCATACTTACACATTATACACCACACACACACACAGGCAGGCATACTTACACATTATACACCACACACACACACAGGCATACTTACACATTATACACCACACACACACACAGGGATACTTACACATTATACACCACACACACACACACACACACAGGCAGGCATACTTACACATTATACACCACACACACACAGGCATACTCACACATTATACACCACACACACACAGGCAGGCATACTCACACATTATACACCACACACACACAGGCAGGCATACTCACACATTATACACCACACACACACAGGCAGGCATACTCACACATTATACACCACACACACACACAGGCATACTTACACATTATACACAACACACACAGGCAGGCATACTCACACATTATACACAACACACACAACACACACACACACACACAGGCATACTTACACATTATACACCACACACACACACACAGGCATACTTACACATTATACACCACACACACACACACACACACAGGCAGGCATACTTACACATTATACACCACACACACACAGGCAGGCATACTTACACATTATACACCACACACACACACACACACAGGCATACTTACACATTATACACCACACACACACACACACAGACACACACACAGGCATACTTACACATTATACACCACTCACACACAGGCAGGCATACTTACACATTATACACCACACACACACACAGGCATACTTACACATTATACACCACACACACACACAGGGATACTTACACATTATACACCACACACACACACACACACACAGGCAGGCATACTTACACATTATACACCACACACACACAGGCATACTCACACATTATACACCACACACACACAGGCAGGCATACTCACACATTATACACCACACACACACAGGCATACTTACACATTATACACCACACACACAGGCATACTTACACATTCTACACCACACACACACAGGCAGGCATACTCACACATTATACACCACACACACACAGGCAGGCATACATATACATTATACACCACACACACACAGGCAGGCATACTCACACATTATACACCACACACACACAGGCAGGCATACTCACACATTATACACCACACACACACACAGGCATATTTACACATTATACACAACACACACAGGCAGGCATACTCACACATTATACACAACACACACAACACACACACACACACACACAGGCATACTTACACACTATACACCACACACACACACACAGGCATACTTACACATTATACACCACACACACACACACACACACAGGCATACTTACACATTATACACCACACACACACAGGCATACTCACACATTATACACCACACACACACAGGCAGGCATACTTACACATTATACACCACACACACACAGGCAGGCATACTTACACATTATACACCACACACACACAGGCAGGCATACTTACACATTATACACCACACACACAGGCAGGCATACTCACACATTATACACCACACACACACAGGCAGGCATACTTACACATTATACACCACACACACACACACACACAGGCATACTTACACATTATACACCACACACACACACACAGGCAGGCATACTCACACATTATACACCACACACAGGGTGGCATTAGGTTAGGGGCCGGGGTCTTAACTGGATTGGGCAGTTTATTTGCCTAGACTGCGAGCATTGGTTCAGTTGAGTGTCGGACATTCTTTCTTCTAATAGTGACAGACATTAGGAGGGAGGAAATGTGTTTGTTTTTTCTTTGGCATTGCACTGGGAGAAGCTCCTATGAAATGCTGCTGCTCTTAAAACGTAACTTGAAGGTACAGAACTTGAATAATGCCCAAGTTTCTATACAGTCATACTACAAATGAAAATACATTATTTTTTATTATTTCTAATGTGTCAGTGGGAGGGGGGGGGCATTGCACTGTGATAACCTCATATGAAATGCTGCTGCTCTTAAACAAAACTTGAAGGTACAGAACTTGAATAATGCCCATGTTTTTATGCAGTCATAAAAATACATTATTTTTTATTATTAATAATGTGTCGTGGTACAGACCAAATATTTGAGAGTTTTTGATACATATTTGAGATTTTTGTATATTTACCTGAATATCTGCACTACCTGTTTTCCTTTGTGTTGTCTTTAAACTACATTGTGTGAGCTACTGGACACCTGAAATTTACCCAACTGGATGAACAAAGTATCTATCTATCCATCTATCTATCTATCTGTCTATCTATTGGTCTGTCTATCTATCTATCTATCTATCTATCTATCTATCTATCTATCTATCTATCTATCTATCTATCTATCTATCTATCTGTCTATCTATCTATCTGTCTATCTGTCTATCTACTCTTAATCTTCATTACACAGTTGTAAATGTTTATTGAAAAGTATTATTTCACGTTTTGAAAGGAATTTCACTTACTGTGAGAAAGTGTTTGTGTAAAATGAAGCTCTGTCTGTTTGAGAGAGAGCCTGGCGGATGTGAAATTTCAGAACTAGAGATGCTCATTTTGAATTCCATTAGACGAAACTTGTTAACTGACCATTAACTGTTCACCGACACAATTAAAATGTACTGTTCAGAGCAGACAAGTGTCTATGACACATTAAAAAAATGATAATACAACAAATGTTTTTGTTTTTGTGTTTTCATAAGAGGGGGTGTTGGAGAAATAAAATGATTCTTTGGTTTATGAAAATGTCGTGACAGTTATGTAATCATTTTTGTGCGAGTTAATCAACATAATCGTTTTCTCTTTATCAATAATCATTTTGTAGTAAGAATTCATTTGTATGAAAGTAAATGTATGAAGTTCTTTTATAAAGATCTGTAAATGGAGGAATAGAAATGTTTATTGAGTTTGTCTCTATGCAGAGAGTGCTGATGGTCAGACATTCAAGGTTACATGGTGTGAGCCTTTTTTAGAGAAAATGAGAAGACTGACGGTGTTGGAATATAGCCAAGGGCACTATGATAAGATGAAATAGTGCTCTCATTTATTCTTTGTGTTCTCTAACAAGCGCTCATTCATTTTTGTTTATTTATCAATGCAAGTGCTCATGTAGGACAGTATTGTCACTTATTTCTTGAAGTAGGCCTAGGTCCAGTTTTCAGTTTCTGACTATGTCATTAGGAAATGATGGAGTCTAGTAAGATAGGCAAAGAAGATGGGAAGTCCTCTAATGACTTTTTACCTTTGGATAATCTTTGATATGATTTTTATGTAACTATAGGTGATGTGTGTCAGTTAGTCAGTCACTCCCGGGACCGGCTTTGTTTGCTGTATGCTGCTTTGAGTTCATGCAGTAAACATATACTGCATCAGACCCTGAAAACTTTCATCGTCTTTTTTAAGAAGGTGAACAGTGTGGCTGGATTTTGCGGTCACTCTCTCTCTCTCTCTCTCTCTCTCTCTGTTTCATAATGAAACATAGCATCAGATGTTCAGTCTAACTGAGGTCATCAGAGGTCACTGATGGTCAGGCATCTATGTACTTGGCACAACTGACACGTGAGGTGATACTTTCAGCCAAGTGTATTTCATTGCGTGACCCATAGTGTGAGGGTATGATATACTGGTTTCACACGTCAGAGGAAGGGTGTGCCAGCCTCACTCATCCTGGACATGAATCAGTGACTGTATGATGTGGACACTTACAAGTATCTGGCCTCCTGCCTCCTTTGTTGGTGGAACTGCTGCCTTTCACTCGTGTGTACACATGAATTACTGTTTTTGTTCTTACTGTTTATGTACTTATGTTACTATATGTTACATATTTAATATGAACACTGATACCTCATGCTTTTCCTTCAGAACATTCTTTAGCTTTGAGCCTCTGATAAACATGAATGATTATGAGCCATATACAAATATAATATTAGACCAGAGCCCAGAGTAAATGATCATGTGATGTATGCCATCTGCCGGTGGCATGACACATGGTTATCAGCAGGACAATGACAACTCTTTGTAATCTCAACTCCGCCTCGGGGGCGTGCAGTACAGCGTGGTCCTGAGCCGGTCCCAAGCCCGGATAAAGGAGGAGGGTTGTGGTGGGGGTGTGGCTCAGTGGGAGTGAGCATGTTTTACATGTGTTAGACCCTGAGCTCCACCCTACACATCTTCAGAGGCCCTATGTCAGGGACTGAGTAACCCAAATGGACCTGAGGAATCTCTATGACAATGACAGCTGTTGTTCTTCTTCTCAGTTACATAAAATGAGTTACATAAAATGATGTATCCAATAATGGCATATATGTTCATTATACTTGAAAAATATTGCAAGTTAAACCAACGTAAACATATCCATGCAGCAAGTTACCTTAATTTTTTTTAAAGTTGGTTCCACTCTTCAGTTTTACAGTGCATGACATCTGCTAAACAAGGTCTTATTACTTCTGACTGTCTAAAGTTTAGTTAGTTTCAGGGTGATGTAGATTAAAACAGTTAAAATAAGACAAATAATTATTTCCTCAATCAATTGACAAAATGATTACTTTTCAAAAGAATTACTTTATGTTACCTACTGAACTACAGATTTGTCTCAGTTTTGCAGTGTTATTTAACTGGACCCATTTTTATAATTAACTTCGGGGGTAATAATGTTGCAATATCAGTGAATGGCATGACTAAGAGAGCTTGTGAACTCACTGAGAGGTATTCTAAAAATGTTTGTTGAGTGCAACACACGGTAATGTTTTTACAGTCATATAAATCAGGTTATTGAACTGTAAAATGTAGCATATGAGTCAAGGTGTAAGCACTGTAATATTTATATACCTACCATGAATAGCACAGTGATGGGCAGAGCGGAGGGTGACTAACAAATTATGCAGTGTAGTATTCAGCCTATATATATAGATTACTAATTTAAAATGGCTCCGTCAACAGGAACCTAGACCAGAGCCTCCATCTTTGTCAGACCATCTGCCTTCAGCTTCAGCATCTCAAACACCTCCCCTAATACTCCTTGCTCCAGCTTAATGTGCTGGATCCTCCTTTGTATTGGTCTTATATCCGGTAGTGGAATTTGCATTTCCTGGAGTGTTTTGTTGGCTGTTGTGCCTGTAGTGAAGTGGATTTTTATTGCTTTTTTTTACAGTTTCATTTCCCCACCACATCCTTCTTTTATTCTTTAGTCTAATTGCTCGGATTTGATCTTTTGTTAAAATTGCTGCAAATTTCTTTTGAGTCATAATGTTTTTCTGCCTTAGTGCTGCATTCATTCTTTTCTGCTGTTTCAGTGCTCTCTCTGCTCTTCTTCTCATTGCTTTCTCAATTTTGAGTTCTTCCTGCAGGTCCTCCTGGCTGACTGGCTCCTGACTGACTGGTTCCTGACTGACTGGTTCCTGGCTGACTGGTTCCTGACTGACTACATGCTCACTGACTACATGCTCCCTGTCTCCTGGCATATCCCTCTCAGTCATCTCACAATAACCTCAACCTGTGCCCTCTCTTCTCAGCCACCACTGGTATACACACACACACACACACACACACACCTACACACAGTATACACAGCCTCAAAAGCACTCTGCCTGTGCAGCTGACAAAGGACTTATGTTCAAAACATCCTGTTTCTTCTGAACATATATTTATATAATTTGCCCCCCACAAAATCTCTGTGGCCCACCCTGTTACCGAGAGCTGGAGCCAGGTCTGCATTAACATATAGGTAGTAAGTGTAAAGGCTGTTAATAATACACACAAATGGTTTAGTGTTTTAATATTTACCGTTTGATATCGCTTACGCTGCTGTCTGTCCTATAGAGAACTTGACAGCGCATGGTTTGTTTGGAACTATTGAAGGTGTACATGAACCACGTGATCGCGTGGCGGTGAGATCAATCAGTGTCGCAACACTCTCTCTCAACGGCTCTGACCTGGACTAACTCTCTCTACCTAGACACAGATGATATTGACGCAGGCGTAGACTATCATTGGTGGAGCGCCGTACACTATGAACACAGTGAAAGGCGTACACGACTCTTAGACTGTCGCCGTCCTCTGGAGAGCAAACCGAGAAAACAACGAAGACTCCATCAATACCGACGAAAAACTTGTTTTTGACTCGACTCTACAAGACTAAGTTTTATGGTGATCAGTGCTGTGTTACTCCTTGGCACTGTTTTGCAGGCCGAAAGCGGTATGTTGTTTTTGTGTCTGTGCTGAACATACAGGGTTGTGAAAGTGATCGAAAGTGAAAGTTAAAACGCTTGGTTTCCATTAGCCCTACTATGAAGACATACATGTGAAATAAGTTAAACAAGACGACAGTGAGCTATTTCAAATGCGATACGTAGCCGATTAGGCTCAGAGTTGTATAATGTACCAGATAGCAAACAATCATTAAATTATGTTAAATCAACATTCCGCTGTCAACGTTAAGTTCGTTGAATCAACCTCGAACTCCGATGTTGATACTTCATCACTTTTGCACTCTCGGTTAATATTGAAACAACGTTGAAATCATATCTAAAGATCATCGGGACTTCAATGGTATTTCAACCGATATTAAACCGTAGCAAATTATTATTACTACTTATTACTACCTATTACTACTTAAATATTGTGAAAAAATATGTCCTGCTCTACATCTACAGCCAGGATGTTATTAAATATATTAATAGCCCTACATTATTAAACATAAGGTTTTATCTATATGTAAATGACAATGGACAACTTTACATCAGTTAAAAAACAAGTTTATTTTAATTTCATTCTTTGCGAATTCCCTTCTGTCCAGCCCCACCCACCCGGTCTGGAGTCAGAGTATCTAAAACAGAAAACAGAGAAGAAAAAAAGTTATCAATTTCGGTTACTGTACAAAGTGTTCAATTACCAAAATAATACAATAGTGTTGATAATATAAGTGTTCGATACCAATTCATACTGACTTTATAGAACAATATCCGAGCTCCATCGGTAACTTGGTAGGATAGTTTCGCTATCATAATAGCAGAATGCTAACAGCGTGTATTTTATCTTATTTAAGATTTCGGGTTGTCTACGAAACATGCATGCCTCTCTCTTCCTCTCAACTCATCCTAGCCAACGCTATCCTGTCATCTAATGCTACCTTTAAAGTTATCAGTTGCGTTAGCGAGCTAATTTAATGCATCTGCATCTCTCAGTCTTGACATTTTAGCAGTAAAACATCTCCAATATTTAATGTGTAGCCACCAAGAATATATAAAAAAACCTACAGTAAGCTAAGTTTAGCTAACTGACTAAATTAACTTAGTGTAGGTGTTTGTGAAGCTGTAGGGTGAACTGTAGAGTCTAAATCTGACTACAGATGCTAACGTTTCAATGACATTTAAAGGTGTCTAAATTATAATAATGACCACTGTGACAAGCGCGAATGTATGACGGCATATAATTTTAGTCAATGTAAATAAACTATAAGCGTTTATGAATATTCAATTTGTTACAGTTCATACAAACATTAGATAAATAAAGCATGCTTACCTGATATGGATTCACAAATGAGATGTGTGAGGTGCCGTTGGTCTTCCACACTATGGTCTCCCGGTCAACTGTAATTCGATGACCTCTCGATCATATTGGTCAACCATAAATCGATGGCTTTTCAATGTCACATCATCATTTCCCGGTCAACTATAAATCGATGACTTTTCAACATCATTGTCCTTACTTGGTTAACTAGCCTACAAACCCATACTCAACCATTTATAAATAGGACAACTATAAATCCATGTTATTCCACTGTCATCAACATTACTATACTGTCGGGTTTCATCGGTATTGTAATGGTGATCCAACATTTATTAAGCATTGAGATTTCAACCTCAACCATAATGATGATTCAGATGGAAAATCAATATTTTTTCAATGTCGTCTTGCTGTAGTGAGGCCGTTTTCAAGTAAAAGTAAAGATAGCTTTTGACTCAAGTAAACGTTTAAGTAAGTCATAAAGACGACTCAAGTAGATGGTTTAACGTAGCCTGTCTGGTATTGCAAGTATTTACGTAACAAAGGTACTTGACTTACGCAGTGTAACATATTTGCAGTTTTATTGCTTTGAATTTAAGTTCAATATCATTCCTGCTACCTCGACCATGTCACCTCAGACGCCATTTTATCAAATTCAATTGTGATCCGATCACTCAAACCACTTGCTGACGTAGCCTGGGACGCATTTGACCACATATCTTTTGTAGTGTAAACAAAAGCAGGTGTGTAGGTAATTGGAACGAAACTGGCGGGCCACTAAACTAGACGTTTTCCGTCCGGACTGGCACGACTGCCTGATAGCTTATAAACACACTCTCTACTCAGCCAAATTGGTGTATTACTCGAAAATCATCAGTGTTAACAAAAATAACCCCAGATTCCTTTTTGATGCAGGATCTAAACTTACCCAGAATCGCTCCCTACAGTCTAGCCCTTTCACTGCAAACGATTTTGTTGTATTGTTCTCACTCAAAAATTAGGCTTTGTCATAATATTCAAATTAATTTATCAGATCAGACTGCCTGCACGCTCTGTATGAATGCTCCTGAAATCAATAATGATGTGCACCCTTTAACTCAATTTGACCTTATCTCTCTAGACGGGCTATCCAAATCGGTGCACTCTTCTAAACCAGCCTCTTGCCTGCTTGACTCCCTACCCGCTAAACTCAGAGCTTTTTTCAGTCCTCAGCCCAACAATGCTTAACCTTCTAAATATGTCACTTAAAATCTGGTGTTTTTCCCTCCGCTTTTAAAACGGCCGTGATCAGGCCTTTAATTCAAAAATCGAACCTTGGCCCTGAAGCCTTGAATAATTATAGGCCGATCTCTAATCTCCCGTTTCTCTCTAAAATACTTCAAAAAATTGTAGCTGCTCAGCTGATAGCCCATAGGCCTTCTAACAGTCTGTCTGAAATATTTCAGTCAGACTTCAGGTCTTTTCACTCTACTGAAAGCACACATACTAGAGTAACTAATGATCTTTCATTAGCTGTGGACACTGGTGCTACTTCTATTCTTATCCTACTTGGTCTGACTGCAGCATTTGACATGGTCGATCACACTATATTGTTAAAGTGCCTGGAAAATCAAATTGACATTTGAGGCCTGACACTCTCTTGGTTTAAATCTTATCTCTCTGAGAGAAAACAGTGTGTCCACTATGATAATGTGACCTCTGAGTACTGTGAGCTTAACTATGGTGTTCCTCAGGGATCAGTCCTTGGCCCTGTTCTATAATTTATTTAATTTATAATTTATTTACTGTTATCGCTTGTCTTATTTCTTACATACAGAAACAGTTGCTTTTCAGGATTAAAAAACAGCCAGTGTCAAATGCGTTCTCTTAGTCATTTCCCATAATTTCAGTCTTAGAGAAATATTTAATTCACATTTTATTTCCATTCCCGCACTAGCAAAGCCCTATTTAAGTTATCTAGATTTCAGTCATCTGTGAACAGTAAACGTGTTCACGTTAGCATTTCACTATTATGTCCCGTGAAGTCAGTTCTTTTTCTGAGGAATACATTAAAAAAAAAATCTCAGTGTGGCTCTGTTGGGCCTTTCCATTTAATTTTCTGAGCCCATTTAACTGGCCACAGAGCACAGTCTTCCCTTTGTAACAAGACTCCTACAGTCATATTGTGTTAATACTCGAAAACATTCTACTTACTGTTTGTGGGGTACTGATACTTTCCCCCTATATTTATGGACGGATAGATAGATGGACAGATAGACAGATGCTATATAGATTAAAGATACATAGTAATACTGTATTATATACTGTAATACGAAATAACGTAATATAATATATAATTACATTTTAGTGTCTCCCAGTGTTTATTACAGATTCTCTAGTACAAACACTTGAGTCATATAATTTCTGCCTGTCCTTTTTTGCATTCCACTAGTCTAAGACATGATACAGTTCTTACTCAACATTATTTGTCTCAGTTATATTTTTCTAAAGAACCCCTGACACAGTCATAACTGCTCTTAACTCAGTGAAAGGACTTTGCCAGGAGTTTTCAGATATTGACATACTCTCTTCTTTTATTAGTCGAGCAAACCATAACCACGCCCTCTTTCCTCTATCAGAAGCTCCGTGGAGAGACTGAGAGACCATGTTGACAAAGAGTATTCAGCAGTGATCGAGGTTTCAGGACTTGGGATGGGCTTTCAGGACTGGTGTGGTCTGAAATAACTTTACCAGTGATTCAAATTAACATCAGTCACAGGGGATAATAATCAGAAATGACCCAACAAGTGACGTGTATTTTTGCCCTATTGCTCCAATTTCTGGCAGCTTTTTCAGGTAAGAATTTTAGATACAATGTCTTTGCGATGTTTATGAAATTCAAACTTATTTATTATGTTTGGGGTACACAGATGAATACTAGAAATCGGAAACACAGGTCTTCATAGGATCGGCCAAGACTGTGTTTAAGATACAGTGACATTGTCGCAGTACTTACTCTTATGATAAACACTTACGCAGTTAGGCCTAAGTTCACTGAGACATGTGTATCTGTTCAATATTTCATTTTTTCTTTGTCCTTCCAGTTATTTTTACAACAGCACAGTTAAAAATACTTCAGCAATACGTAAAAGTGCCATTTAGATCACACTGTAATTGACCTGTAATATTCGTGCTAATGTGTCTATTTGGATAAAACAGTTTTGTTCAAAGAACTTCCTTCCGGAAAGTGGGTTTTTTTTTTCTGAGTGTTCATACTGGTTTTGAGTATTGGGTCCCCACCCACTGTAATGTTTATGTATATCTTTGGTAAGTTTCAATAATTTAGGCAAACAACCAACAAACAAATCAATAAACATACAAATGTGGGGAAGCTATACACTGACAATGATATTAACATAGATTCATAGATAAAATAATTACTTGTACCAATATATTAAATGCCTGTAAAGCTTATTCAGTGTTAAAAGCTTATGAAGTTTAGATATACAGCAGTTCTGTAAAATGTTTGTAACATAAGACATAAGCCTTTATTCCTGTTATCAGTTTGGTCATTTCAGAACTGAGAGTGTTTGATGACTAACATTGCCAAAGCAGCCAAATTCTGATAAAGAATATCTTAAAAATGCAGTCATACTCCTTAAGAGTGTCTGGCTTAATCTGCTCTGTTGGTAATGTGCGAACAAAATGTATACACTTTCATATGCTCTCTCTATTTTTTGCAGTTAGCAGAAGCAGAAAATAATGTTTGGTGAACCAGTTTTTTCTTAACCAACATATGCATTGATTTTTTTACATTTTCAACATTACACAATTACTGGATTCTCCTTAAGACCTTAGTTCAGTTATTTGGACCTGATTAATGACACAGAGATTGTTTTCTACAACGGTGAGGACTGTTGTTTCCATATGTTTAATATTTTTTTCTCTTTCCTCCAGAGAAATATTCACATTATGAACATTACATCATCTTCTCCAAACCTGTCATGGCACCTGGTATCTATGAGTTCAGTTATGTGGGTCTTATTGATAACACAGAGATTGAGTCTTACAACAGTGAGAACAAAATCAAGATTCCTGAACAAGACTGGATGAGAGAGAGACTGAGTGAAGACTACTGGAAATCAGGCACTGATAGACTGAGAGATGAGGAGAAGTGGATGAGAAATGAATTTAATAAAATGATGGTAGTCATGGGTCACAGTCAGTCTGGTGAGTGACTCTTCCTGAACTCTGACATGTCATCTTTAATCTCTGTAGATCATTCCTTTATAAAGAGACAAGAGTCAGTTTTCATATCTGAATGTTCAGTGTTATCATTCATCGTCTTCCTGTTCATGAATGTCAGATCCAGACGTCCACATCCTTCAGAGGAGACGAGGCTGTGAGGTTGAGAGACTGTCTGATGGTTCAGTAAAGTTTCTCAGTGGATCTGAACAGTACAGATATGATGGTCAGGACTTTCTCTCCTTTAATCTTCACACTGAGAAGTGGGAGGCCTTAAATGATCAGGCCCTGTCAATCAAACAGAGCTGGAACAGTAACATCCCCCTCAAACATGAGACCCTGAAATACATTCAGAGAACCTGTGTGAACTGGGCAGAGGAGTTAATGAAATATGAAGATGATTACATCAGAAACTACTGTGAGTACCTGCCTTACTGTATTTGTATTTGTGACATTAATGCATCAAACGCAGTTGTGAGCTAAACCACTGTAGTTGTTTTAATACCTAATTAGAGTGTTAGTGGAGTTCAGCAGTCTGAATTCAATACAATTCATTTTGACATTTATACCAGAAAATGATTGTCTCTTGGTGGAGTAGCTTGTTTAAAATGATGATTAGGCAAATATTTATGTAAATAATAGACCAGATAATATTAATTTGTTCTTGTTGCTTCTCTTCTCAGCTCCACCAGAAGTTCATGTATTTTCAAGAAAATCCTCTACTCCAGACAAGTTAAACCTGACCTGTTTTGCCACTGGGTTCTTGCCTAAAGAAATAACAATAAAGATTAAGAGAAACCATGTTCAGATGCATAGGCTGAAATCTACAGGAGTGAGACCAAATGGTGATGGAACCCACCAGCTGAGGATGAGTGTGGAGATTCCTGAGTCTGATAGGGCAGAATATTATTGCTCTGTGATGCACAGGACCCTGGATACACCAGTAGTGACGTCCTTGGGTAATTCTTATCATATCTGTTCAACATTACTTCAACTGTCTCATCAAGAGATTTTTTAAAAGTATAGTCTAAAATATGTTTTTAAATCTGAATATTATGTGTATTTTTGATGTAATTCCTTGATATTTAGAACAAAACTGTCAAATACAACTTTTCAAAAACAAAAGTGGATTAAAGAGATTACATGTAATAATTCAGTTGCATATAAATGTGCTGCTTAGAGGGATGGCCACATGAGACACTGCTGTGAGTACTTGTTGTCCAGGCACAGTCTAACACGGTTAATGTGAAAAACGCTTATTGTATTTTAAAGTACCAAATATGACAGGTAGACACTCCAAACTGCTCACATTTGTATCTATTACACAGTACTGCTAAATACATCTTACTCTTATTTATTTAAATCCCTACTGTACTTTTATTCTACAACTAGTGTGCTCTATTGCTGAGTTGACCTGTTTCTCTTATCGCCCACATTTCATTGTACCGTTGACCCTGTGTTAACCTACATATGACAAATAAACTCTTAAACTGGTACTGCTAAATACATCCAAAAGCTTGAGAATGTAATCAGAAGGGAAATATTTTAAATATCAATTGTGCATTTTCTCTGCGCATGTGTAAAAACGCTTAAGGAGCTACAACCTGCATAAAATGATAGCCAGGGACTCAAAACCTTCTGTGATTATAGCGTTCCTTCAGCACTAACTATATCCAAAAGCTTGAGAATGTAGTCAGAAGGGAAATACTTTAAATATTGATTATAAATATTGATTTTCTCTGCACATGTATAGAAACGGTTAACGTGGTGCTAAAGGGGTGGTACAGTGGGTACCACTGTCGCCTCATAGCAGGAAGGTCTCAGATTCGAGTCCTCTCTGCATGCTCTCCACGTGTCTGTGTGGGTTTCCTCCAGGAGCTCTGGTTGTCTCCCATAAACCAAAGACACACAGGTTAGGAGAACTGGAGACACTAAACTGCGCCTCGGTGTGAATGTGTTTGTCTGTGTGTCTGCCCTGCGATGGACTGGCGACCTGTCCAGGGTGTTTCCCCTTCCTTTCACCCAGTGAGTACTGGGATAGGCTCCAGCACCCCCCGTGACCCTTATTAGGATGAGCAGCTTTGAAAGTGAGTGAGTGAGTGAGTGAGTGGTGCTGAAGGACAGCCATGATCACTGTAGTCTCTATGTATCGTTTTAGATGTGTTTAGCTTGTTAAAATATCTCCCTTCTGACTACGTTCTTAAGCTTTTAGATATAGTTAATACTGAAAAACAGCTATATGCCCATCATTAGGAAAGCTGTCCTTTTATGCAGGTTGTAGCTCCTTAAGCGTTTTTACATATGCACAGAGAAAACGCATAATCAATATTTAAAATATTTCCCTTCTGACTACGTTCTCAAGCTTTTGGATGTATTTAGCAGTACTGTGTAATAGCTACAAATATTAGCAGTTTGGAGTGTCTACCTGTCATATTTGGTACTTTACAACACTTTAAGCGTTTTTCACGTTAAGTGTTTTAGACTGTCCCATTGTCCACTGTAATTTGTGTGAGTGTTATAGGGGTACCGCTCTGACTTGTGGACAGACAGTAAAGTGGGCCTGTGACAAAGGTGGTGAACTTTATTTATATTAGCTTCTTTCTCACTGGGTGGTGTTTCAGAATCTACACAGACACACATACAGACAGACATAGCCTAATCCTTTTATTTATCAGTATTCATTCTCACACTCACCTTGATCTTGTTGGACCATCATGATCAGCATGGATAATTGTCATGTTACTCTTACTGCTACATCACAAACTCTCTCTCACTGCCGCTCCATCAAATGTCACCGTGTTTATAATGGGACTCTTTCACCTGTAGACTGCAGCAACAGTAACGAATGCCATAGGCATTATTTGTGCTATTGGAATGTGGTGACTGTTGAATTTGGAATGTATGTGTAACTCTGCCTTTAAGAGCTTTTCATGTTTTAGAGAGTGATGTCACTGCTCCAACATTCTGTTAAATTATATAAAATCTTTTTTCCTCAAAATGGAATTCAAAATAGCAGAAGCCAACATTGTTAATTAATTTGAGCATAAAATTTGATCCTGCTTCAAATAATAGTTTAAAAATACAATGTTTTGACCGTGTACTACCCTCACAGTAAGAAAGTGTACCCTGTGTTTCCCATCTGTGTTCCCTGTGTTTGGATGGACTAATATCCCATGGTTCCTCTGCTGATCATAGTGCCAAAGCCATCTGTCTGACACACTGTTAATTAAATCATCTGTGTAGTTGTGGATGGAGTTCAGTGAAAAGTAGCATCAGTTATGTGTTATGTTGTTGTACAGTAGAGTACAGGTTATAATGTGTGTTATGTTGTTGTACAGTAGAGTACAGGTTATAATGTAAAAGAGTCTGTGTACTGGCCTTCACTGGACTGGCTATAACATGACACAGAGAATAAATAATATGGCTGATATGGGAAATGGGTAAAACAGTGATATCTCTGTGGTTTTTATAAACACTCTTGTCCTGTGTTTTTCTGTTTACAGATGGGGAACATCAGAATGTCCAAGACTCTTTGATCACCTCAAGAGATATCACTGCAGCTGCATTAGGAGCTGCAGTAGGAACTGCAGTAGGAACTGTGGTAGAAACTACTGTAGGAGCTGTGGTAGAAACTGCAGTAGGAACTGCAGTAGGAACTGCAGCAGGAGCTGCGGTAGTAGCTGCAGTAGGAACTGCAGTAGTTGATGCAGTAGGAGCTGCAGTAGGAGTTGCAGTAGTAACTGCAGTAGTAGCTGCGGTAGGAGCTGCAGTAGGAGCTGCGGTAGGAGCTGCAGTAGGAGCTGTGGTGGTAGGAGCTGTGGCGGGAGGTGCTGCAGTAGGAGCTGCGGTGGTTGTCCTGGTTCAGATCTGTGTTACAAAACTCAAAAGCAGTGAGTATCCCTGTTTTACTGCAACTGTATGGTTAGAGTAAAGTCAGAATTTTGATACTGGTAGGTTGATGTTTAAAATGCTTTAAAGATATTTGTACGAGTTTTCATAAATGGATGTCTCATGTTTGAATCCAAAATGAAGGTCTTTTGCCACACATCAAACAGGAAGTGTTCCTTCTTGTGGACAAAGGAGCGTGGGCCTGAAAATTGATGTGTTTGAAAGTTTTGTCTTTGCAGTTTGGAAAAAATATGCATGAAACATTTTTAGAGTTTACATTCCATATTAAAGACGTACATGCTAATAGAGGCTCTTCCCAAAATCACTTCAGCTCAAAGCATGAACATTAAACATGTACAGTATGTTACCATATGAAAATCACTGTATTATAGTTCTAACTCTTTTTCTTTCTCGTAGAGTGGAACAACAGACAGGGAGCCGGAGACCAAGGTGGTGAACCTGAAATCCCGGAAAGTAAGTTTTCATCTGAACCTCTCTTCACAAGTTTGTCCTTTCAGATCAAACACACATTTATTTTCTCAGATAAATCATCAGGAACAGGACAGAGAGAAGCTTATGTGTTGGGTGGGAGCTTTGACAGCATAACCAACAGGGGGAGACAGAGAGTAATCCAGACCCACCATCCATCAGCATCAGACAGTTGACATTTAAATGATCTTAAGAGTCTGCTTGTGAAATGTTGTTTAGAGAAGGTAGAGCAGACTGTATGTAGGCCAGTACAGGGACTGTAGTGTTCACACCAGAGTCTCAGTCCAGACATTGGTGGCAGGGTAATGACCAGTCCAGGTTCAGAAAAGGACATTACAAATGGATCTACAGCACACAGAATTCAAAGGCTAAGTAGTACCTGGGCTTGTCAGCTTGGGCACGTATGTGAGGGAGAGTGTTTGGGTATGTTATTCCTCTGTTGATTAATTACATTACCATATATAATGAACACTCACATGCATAACTACTGACTCTCACAACATGAGGGAGCAGAGCAACGATGAACAAGGAACTAATTAACACTGTTCACAGGATAACTGTACTTTTCTTGTTATTTTTCCCGTGGTACATAACAAACCTAACACTATTATGTAGTGGAAAGAAACAAATCATAACAACGTAGACAGAACTAGGGAACTTTTAACTTCAATCCAAAGCACATAGGTAACATAAAGAGCACTTCACACCTGAGGGAAACTAAGCTGAACTAAACTCTCTGATGTTACTGATCTTGGAAGGCAATTTTTTCTCTAAATCCACTTCTTATCAGTTCAGTAAAGTTCATAATGCTTTCCAAGTGTTTCAGGTCAGCTCTCAAAGGCCTGGTCTCTGCCTTTCCAACATAAACACTTATTTTTCTTTCCTTCTGTTTTACTGAAAACACTCTTATGTTAGGCAAAGACTATACCCTTATATTTACATTTACACGTATTTATATTTATTTAACAGATGCTTTTATCCATAGCAACTTCTAAGACAGGCAGAATACAAACCACCTTTGACAGCTGACACCTTGATGTATTCAGTGCCTAATAAATGTTCACTGTGGTTTGTTAACAAGCAGCAATTTGAACTACAAACCGTTTAGATATCCCCTCAGTCATGGATAGGTTCTAATTATATTTATCTCTCCACTAGTGAGTAACATCAAAGGACAGAACCAATGTCATGGTCTCAGTGCAGGTAAATCTCTTAGAAGATTTCAGCAACATTATTGAAGATGACATTATTATACGCCAAAAAATGATGAGCATATATGGATTCTGTGATGCTTGTAATTCTGGTCCTTATTGAGATCTAGAGAAGAAAGAAAAAATAAGTTCTGTTTTACAGTAACTGTAAAGTTAAAGTGATAACATGTGTTTGTTCTGATGCTTATCATTTTAAAGACATTGGACCAAACAGAGAAGCACCAGAGGACATGCCACTGATGAATCCACATGGTGAGATTTTAATACCCGAGTTCACAGACCAAAATTTAAGGTCACACTCAACTCCGTATACTTTATTTCATCAAACAAAGGATAGAAGTGACATTTCGTCCATTGCCATAATACAGATGGCACCTTTAAAAGACAGTTAACCAAATTAGTTCTGTCCAAAAATAACATTATTCTACGTTAATAACTCACCATCATTTCTTAAGTTTATTTTTTATTTTGTTGGAAGGTTTAGCTTGCAAAAACTCTTGCGTACAATCTGTCATACTGAGCCTTTGACATAGAGAGGAGAAATCTCTTTGAAACTGTTATATGATACAAATGTAGCTCTTCTCTGTCACTGTTATATGTTACATATGTAACTCTTCTCTGTCACTGTTAAATGTTACATATGTAACTCTTCTCTGTCACTGTTATATGTTACATATGTAACTCTTCTCTGTTACTGTTATATGTTACATATGTAACTCTTCTCTGTCACTGTTATATGTTACATATGTAACTCTTCTCTGTTACTGTTAAATGTTACATATGTAACTCTTCTCTGTCACTGTTATATGTTACATATGTAACTCTTCTCTGTCACTGTTAAATGTTACATATGTAACTCTTCTCTGTCACTGTTATATGTTACATATGTAACTCTTCTCTGTTACTGTTATATGTTACATATGTAACTCTTCTCTGTCACTGTTATATGTTACATATGTAACTCTTCTCTGTTACTGTTAAATGTTACATATGTAACTCTTCTCTGTTACTGTTATATGTTACATATGTAACTCTTCTCTGTCACTGTTACATGTTACATATGTAACTCTTCTCTGTCACTGTTACATGTTACATATGTAACTCTTCTCTGTTACTGTTATATGTTACATATGTAACTCTTCTCTGTTATTGTAATATGTGACATATGTAACTCTTCTCTGTCACTGTTATATGTTACATATGTAACTCTACTCTGTCACTGTTACATGTTACATATGTAAGTCTTCTCTGTTACTGTTATATGTTACATATGTAACTCTTCTCTGTCACTGTTATATGTGACATATGTAACTCTTCTCTGTCACTGTTATATGTTACATATGTAACTCTTCTCTGTTACTGTTATATGTGACATATGTAACTCTTCTCTGTTACTGTTATATGTTACATATGTAACTCTACTCTGTCACTGTTACATGTTACATATGTAAGTCTTCTCTGTTACTGTTATATGTTACATAAGTAACTCTTCTCTGTCACTGTTATATGTTACATATGTAACTCTTCTCTGTCACTGTTATATGTTACATATGTAACTCTTCTCTGTTACTGTTATATGTTACATATGTAACTCTTCTCTGTCACTGTTATATGTTACATATGTAACTCTTCTCTGTTACTGTTATATGTTACATATGTAACTCTTCTCTGTTACGTTTCCAGTCACCATTGTCAGAGAAAATAATGGAACTGCAAACAGCCACAGTGAGGAGTGCACTCATCATAGGAGAAGCACAGTCTAGGACACTGAAGTAACACACTCAGAGTGAGAGAGCTTTTCAGAGGTCATGCAAAACATGAACCAAGTAGCACAATGTTTTTGTTTTTTGGTTTTTTATTTGTTTGGTTTTAGTAATAGGGTAATATTTACCCTGTCAGAGGTCACTGAGCATTTAAATACCTTTTCCCACAAGTCAATATGTTAAATTACCAAACCCTGTAATGTATGGCACATCACACATTATACTGTAATCAGTCAGAATTACTTGAGTGCGACCAGTGTTAGGGATGGCTTTGGCGATAACTGGGTATAAGAAGCACCAAACATTTGTATAGAGTACAAAATTCATCCTGAGAGTAGCAGAGAGTGAAGGACCCAAACCCACACCACCCAGTAGAATTCACTCTGTCTACTGTGTGTCCAGGATCAGTATGTCACGTACCCAAAGCGATGTGCCTGGGTTTGTCCTGATCGACTGGACAGCCCAGACCACTGATCCCCTGATCCTCAGCATTTGACCTTGAGGTAAACATGTCTACATTTGTCCATCAGTGATACGACACTGGACTGCTCTTCCTGAGCATTTTATGAAGCAGTTGGTTTGCCCTGTGTGTGGAGAGCTTGTATAAGAATTGCTTCCACTGACAATCCTGGAACAATCTTTTCTTACTTAACAAAATTTACTTCTAAGCACCACTGTCTAGCCCAGCTCTGGATCCAACAAGTCTGTCTTGTCCTTAAACACCTTAAACACTACCTGCCTCATTAACTGTACATTATAAACTATTTTTCCAGTTGGTTTACTGGAACTTCTAATATCCCACGTCTGACTACCGATAATTTGATAGGTGCAGGTGTGAAAGGGGCTTTTGACACACTATAGGGACTCAAAGTGTTATCTGTGGTCCAGCTACAGCCATTGGCATTAGTGTATGTGCTTACAATGTGGCTCTGAGTCTGTCCTCTGTATGAGGCACAGATTGAAATAAGTCTCCTTAAGACACCATGGGGTGGGCAGGGATTATTTTTCCCACTAACAGAACAGTACAATATTCCGTGATTATGTTAACCTTTAATACAGTGCCTGGAAAAAACAAATTTATAATCTTTAAAATTAATTAAAAAAAACCTTGGAACTCTCTCTGAAATAGGCAGTTGAAAGTCTTTTTTTTAAAGTCTCTGAAAGGCTCTGTTTTAAGAGATGAACTAAGAAACTGCCCTTCGCTTTCTCATGTGCTGGGGTTTTTAAGGGGGGGGGGGGTGTCTGTCAACAGCAACGACTGGGTGGTCTTAATTGCTTTTCTGTGCCAAACTCCTATACAATCAATATCTCAAGGTGCTCCATCAGGCATAACATTGATCACATTATAAGAGGCACTGGGTGTAGGAATAAATTCTTGGTTTTGTTTCTGTTGACAGCACTTAGGATAAACTCTTATGAAATGCAACTGCTGCTCTTAAAAAAAGGACATAACTTGTTTATATAGATAAAAACTGAACACATTGTTTTTGCTGTTACTTATGTGTCATGGTACAAACAAAATATTTAAAAGAGAATTTTTGTACATATTTGATATTTGTATATATTTACTTGAATTTTTTATTTTTTTGCACATGTTGTCTGAATGTTGTATTTTTTCATGTTCGGCTGCCAAAGCAGAAAAGATAAGGATCAAATCTGTAAAGCTTTACAATACTGTGCGTTTGAGTGACTTCTGTATACTGTAACACTAATGTTTTCTGTGTGAAATTGAGTCTATATTCAGAACATGGCCATTATGTGACTGAAATATTTATGCTGTTCACCTCAACCTTTAGATATTTCAGAACATAAAATTGCACAATGATTGTAGACGCGTTTCACAAAAGGGATTTTCAGTTCTGTTTTTGAAAGGAAACTTGTCCTTAACACTGAGAATCACTCATACAGCTTTACAGTGAAAGTCTTCTCTTAATCTTCATTACATAGTTGTAAATGTTTATTGATAAGTGTGTTTTCATGTTTTAAAAGGAATTTCATTTACTGTAAGAAAGTGTCCATGTAAAATGAAGTTCTGTCTGAGAGAGCCTGGCAGATGTGAAGATTCTGAATGGAAAATAAAGCTCTGTACCATACAGTGTGAGAAGTTTTTTATTATTCTTATACATATAAGATTATATAGTGTACATATAGTATTATTAGTTATACATTTTGTATACTGTGCTTGCCCAGTCTGTAATCGATATCACAGGGTGTTTTCGTACTCACTCAATCGCTAGCACCCCTCTTAAGGTGTCGGGGGAGTGAGGTATACTCACTGCGCAGCACTCTACTCGCTGGCTACTGTTACACTCACCCCCCCTAAACCTCACTCCCATCCAGGTCACAGCACTAATGTTATCGCTCTGCGTCATGTTTCACACTGGACTTGAACCGGTGACCTTTGGGATGGGAGGCGGGCGTGCTAGCGAGGAGACCAGTGGCCCAGAACACCGAGGCAGCTGCTGTAAGAGGTAAAAAACAACACGAAAAAAACAGTTACCTACTCGACAAGTAATGTTTGACACCTGAACCTGTTCAGTTGCCTGTTTCTCAGCGTCATGTGATGACTTTGACGCCTTCCCCCTTCCAATTCCACCATTCAGCGATCCGCATCACCGGTCAACTAATCACCGGCTCATCCGTTCATTATCTCTCTCACCTGTTTTCACCTGTCTCCACCTTGTATTTACACCCCTTGCCTCCAGTCTGTCTCTGCAAAGTCTTCTCCTCCATGGTCATTACTTAGCGTGTCCTGTGTAAATCTGTAACGTGTTCTGTGTTCTGCTTTTCTTTATACCTGTTTGTTGTATCTACCCATCTGGAAGAAATTAAACTTTTCTTTAATCACATCTGCACTTGCGTCCTGCCTTTTGAAGACTGTGACACGTCACACTGAGGGAACTGTGTCTACAGTCACCATTCACACCTCTGTCTCATGCAATTAACTCCTCCCCCTCTCTCAGGGTGCTCTGAGGACATTTTCATTCCCGTCTTTAATCATATCAGGCTTTTTCTGGACTCCCACTCCACTGATCAAAGTCACACTTATCTGTGTCAAAAGTATTATGGAACTCACAGTATCGTGTCAGTCAGGTAGATTCCGGCATACCTTTCCGTCAAGGGTTCCTAATGTTGATTACATGGGATTGTCTCCATCTACAAGTATTGGTTTTAGGACATATGTACCTCAGTATTCACTGTAAATAAATAGCAAACAAAGTAAGATATTTTGATTCAGATTCATCATCTCAGTGACTGATAAAGAGACAGTTATTTACTCAGGTGAGGGTGGGCAGATAGAGATTTCACTACTGTTAGCAGTCTGTCATCGCTAACTTGTCATTTAACGAAGTTTCCCTTAGAATCTTGCACACCCTCACTTTGGTGCACAAAATTCTTTACAAGCACAACATTCTTCATGATCCAGTTGTTAAGGCAGGACAATGTGTGGAACTCTGTGTAGTTTCCAATTATTATTAAGATTAAAACAATAAATATAGCTGCAAGCAGCAATGAAGGGGCCAAGCAGCTCTTGGGCACCAAGCAGACAAGTAATCAGAGCAAGCCTTGAACAATAGACCAGTTCATCACAGGGTGAACAGACACATTGACACCCACTCTTACACTCATAAAAATCAACACCAAATGAAGACAGGGTGTCTAAGGCCTGCCATAGAAAGCCATCGAGAAAAGAATGACATTAAGACGGCTTTAGTACAAGATGGTAAACACAGAGAGCTCAAAATTTCTCAACCAGGGTCCTCCACTGTGATAATGCTGAGGATGTTTGGTTGAAATAGTCAGCTGCCATCTTAGAGTAATGGGAGATGTAATACATTGGTGCGCGTTTTTCTGCTATAGCGTCTCCATGTGGCCAAATGTTATGAAATTTGGTGGTTCCCCATCAAATTGCTCCCTAATGATGTGGAGCAAATTTGGCATTAATCCAAGCAAGCATTGCTGAGATATGCTCACTTCCTCTTTTGGAGGCTTCGCCATTGAAATTCATTGGACGACAGTGGCCATATCCTTTGGCCTAGCAAAATTCTTTTGATTTATTTTGCTCAGAGTGCTCTCTAGGTGATATGTACCAAATTTGGTGGTGATAGGCCCTACGGTTTAGGAGCAGTTCGCAAGAGTACAGCTTCCAGAAAATTCAAAATGGTGGACGATTCAGTATGACAGTTTTCCACCAAATTTGTCTGTTCTATTCATCATGATACAGGGTTTCCGAGACAGCACAGCTTCCTGGGCTAGGTCAAGTGGTTAAGAAGTTACAATCAAAAATGTCCTCTACAGTTTGAGCTGTTGGTGGCGCTAGAGACAATCATGGAATTGCACCAAATTTGGTGACGGGACACCTTGGGCCATGCTCTATGATGTTGCCAAATTTCTACATGATCCATTAACTGCTTCTATGGGATCCCATTAAAAACAACTGAAAATTAGTTAAAAGCAAGATGGCCGACAAACAGAATGGCCGACAGGTTAGGGTAATAATATTCCAGTTAGAGCTTGAACCTCTATAGACGATGTGTAACAAATTTGGTGTTGATAGGATCAACAGTCTAGGACTAGTTCCCAAAAGTAGGTTTTTCGAAAAATTCAAAATGGTGGAAAATCTAGTTAGGCGGAGATGGACGGCCATGGGTGCGTTTGACTCGTCATGAACCAGGGATTCAGAGAAAAAAAAAATATCATGACTCTAGGTCAAGCGGTTCAAAGGTTATGAGCAAATATGTACCAAAAAAGCACCTTGATTTTTGGCCTGTTGGTGGCGTGACAGGGATGCATGGATTGACCCCAAATTTGGTGCCTGGATACCTTGGACTGTCTTCTACCAATGTGCCAAATTTAACAAAATCCACCAAAGGGTTATATATAATAATAATAGTGAAAAACTGTAACAAAAACAATGGGGGCCTGCAGCTTCACTGCTTGGACCCCAAATTATCAGTAGAATAATTATGCCGAAATGTAACAGTTATTGTAACATCCGTAAATCTGTACTGTTTAACGCAGTGATTGTTGTGCCAAAGATCAGTGCAGCCCAGTGCTGTTCCAGGTTTTTCCCTGATATTTTTCCTGAAACAATTGTTATTCCGTTGTCTGCTTTATTTGTGTGTTACTCCGGCCATTTATGAAGTCACTGGGCAATTCAGTAGAGCTTGGCTAGTCAGATACATAGTGTGCGAAATGTAATAAGTGTTAATGTAACGGGGGGGGGGGGGAGCTGGGTGATTATACATAGGGAGAACTCGGGATTCGTTTTTTGATGCTTTATTGGCGGACACTTTTAGATTTATACACAAACACTGAAACAAACGATAATGTGGTGAGTGGCAACTACAGACCTGCGCATACGAACTAAAACAATGAACTGGGTCTTCATACATCGACCGACATACATCGTTATATCTCCAGCAGAGTAGGTAATGACTTGACAACGCTTAAAGTGATGGAAGGTTCATCCAACAAATATAACGGACTCTGCACGCCGTAAAACACATTGCGTTTTTATGAATAACATGCGCAGAAAATGTGTACATAGATTAAAAACATTAAAGAAATGAAGCGATCGATGCTCCTAAGTGGGACTTACCTCTCAGCACGTGTACATGCGCTTTGCTGAGGGAGCGCGCAGAACAAGTAGTAGCCTATAGATCTAAAGACGTGCGGTTCACCAGAAGAGCTAGTACAGACTTGTGATGTTTAAGTATGCAAAATTTACTATTCTCAAAGAAATCAGTTTGAACTCTGTTATATTAGTACAGAGGTTTCGGCTAAACAGGTCATGTTTAGTCAGGCGCATTTTAGAGAGATAACAGTTACGTGGTGCGCCTATGTTTAACACAATAGCCTTAATATTCCGTAGGCTATAGATTGTCAGTCAGCTGGTTGTTACTTAACTCGTTAAGTGAGAGATTGCGCTGTTTGTTACTGAACTGCAATGAATATTATTAAGCCGGTGTGTGACACTGGGTGCGCGCGTGCATTGTCGTTTGCTAAACTGTGCTAGTGCTGTACTGTTAACAATTTAAACAAATGCCCTTCTCTGTGTATCTAGTAGAGCCACACATACACACAGAAACACACACATACACACACGACAAAGGGACATGTACATTTCCTCGATGTTGTGGTGTGACTGGAAGTAGAGTAGAATGAATAAAATTTTTCTAATAAACTGCATCTTCTGTATTCTTGCCTGTACACTCTTTTTGAAAAGTACCAAAGAATAAAAGCGCTCTGCTGGAAACCAGGGTCTTCCTCAGTTCAGCGACCCTGATGAAAAGCACAGACCCAGACCATACGTAGGCCACTCTTAGTGACTCAATCAGTGCATTCTTCCGAATCATGTTCTGTTAACCTGAAATCCAATCAACTTTGTCAAAGCAGAGACAACTAAGGGCCACGGAGAACTTTACCTGTTCGCTGCACTGCCATCGTCGGCTACAAGAAATCTTTACACAAGTGAAGTGAAATTTAATCCTCATTCCATCAAAATAAATAAATATAAATAAATAAAAACCTCTCTGGGTGGGGTTAAGCCCTTCGGTTCGAAATTACCCACCCGTTAGGAATAACGCAGTTCACATTTTGAACTGGTCGCTCTTTAAATTTTCACATTTTAATTGTCGCTTGTGCTGATAATAAGACAATGGCAATATTTACCCGGTTTATCTGTCTCTTCTGTCCGATTTTCGCGCTCTGCATTCTGCAAGTTCAGAGTGGTAAGTTTTTTTTTCTTTGATTGTTTTTTCAAAGTTTTGTTGCTTAGTTGTGTTGCTTTGTTTTGAGTGCAACTGCAAAATCTCATGATGTCTCTACAGTAAATTACTGACGTTATATAGCGTCATATAGCGAAATATTAACATTTGCAGTGGGAAAGAAACACCGAAAAGGTTTCCTTGTACGGATTTGTTTTTCCAGGGAAGAGACTAACCAAAATGGAGTCCGAATATCTTCCCCAATCCATTAATCGCGCATCACTTTTTATTAACTGAATCACAAACAGATCAAAAAGCTGAAGTTAAGACGACTGAGGTTCTCAGATCAGTGTTGTACACAGTGTTTAAACGTGGTTACTGTCATTCACTCAGCTTTTTACCTTTTGTCTTTAAACGTTATGCAACTCCCAGTTTCGCTTTCACTTTAGAGTTGACAGTACAGGATCAGATTTGAATACTCATCGTGAAAAATGACAAAACTGAATTCATGACTCTTTTCTCACTTTGTTAGACCTATAAGTTAATAAAAGCATTTACATGATCTTTCTAATCTTCTGTACTGTTTCCCTGTAGAAATACACTCTCTCTATTACATATACACCGCCCTCTCCAAACCTGTCTCTGTACCTGGAATCCATGAGTTCACTGCTATGGGTCTGCTTGATGACAGAGAGATTGACTACTACAACAGTCAGGACAAAGTCAAGATACCAAGACAAGAGTGGATGAGAGAGAGTCTGACAGCTGACTACTGGGAGAAAGGCACTCAGTCACGAAAGAGTAAAGAGCAGTGGTTTAAAGTCAATGTCAATATTCTGATGGATCGTATGAACCACAATCAGTCTGGTGAGTAACTGTGCGTTAAAATCAGTTGATGGGGACATGAAATCTGAAAACTATGTTTAATCCTAAAGGCATATTTAATAATGCTTTAAGATGCTCCTCAGATTTGAAACGTCCTTTAACACTGTGTCTAAATGAATAATGTTTACCTCCCCCACAATACGTTAAATGCATGCTAAATATCGTGAAAGATACTGGAAAAAAAAATAATAAAGTCTGAAGCACAAAACTCCTCCTTCAGCAAATTTTGTATTTCCTGATGAACATCATCGTTCTTAGACTGCTGTTCTTGATTTTACTTTCAACGCAATATGAAGATATTTTTTAATAGGGCAGTTGTGGTGTAGGGTGTAGGTTTTCGAGTGAAACAGAAGTTTGTTTTGCTTTCTCAATGTCTTGTTTTGGTTTTCTTTTATTTTATTTTGGTTTTTTTTGGTCTTATTTTTCTTTTCTTATATTGTGCTGTTTCCATTTCTGTTTTGAATTTTGGTATTTCCATTGTTTTTTGTCCTTTGATTTGAGTATGCAGAGTTCAGCTACAAATATTACAAACCATGACAGAGTAAGATGAATGAAGAGTTTTCTGCAAAGAAAGCAAACACATGGGCAAGAGGCTCAGTGTAGCTCAGTTGTGATTGTGGATTTACTTACATGTTTGTAGTTTGTTTGTTTGTTTGTTTGTTACCCTCTCCTTTTCACACTCATAAGTGAGTATGAGATTCAGCCCCCGTACCCTCAGTCATCGGTATATCAGAGCTGTGTGTGGCTGCTGTTGTAAGGACTGGATTTTCTTTCACTGTTTATTTCAGATCTTCATGTTCTTCAGTGGAGACACGGCTGTGAGGCTGAGAGACACTCTGATGGATCAGTAAGATTTGTGAGAGGTGTTGACCAGTATGGCTACGATGGTAATGACTTCCTGTCCTTTGACTTGGACACTATGCAGTGGGTGGCCCCAGTTCCTCAGGCCGTTCCCACCAAAAGGAAGTGGGATGATGTGCCCATTCTCAACATGTACACTAAGGGTTACCTTGAGAAGGAGTGTGTGTACTGGCTCTCCAAGTTCCTGACTTATGGTAAAGAGGACCTAAATAAGAACTGTAAGTTTGTTGTCACACATGAAATATGCATGAGCATGTACCTAGTTTTTCACTACTGTACATTCAACTTCACACTTTTAAACTACTGTCACACTTGGTGCCGTTCACCCCATGTTTACAGACTCATCAGAATTTCCACGCACATCTTAGTGCTCCAGCCAAACTCACACCCATCTGTCAGAACCCATTTCAGACTCAGTGGGTGAGCAGAGTTGAACTCACTTAAGTGTTCGGATGAAGTTCTCTTTATGTGTGTTTGCGCCCAGAACCGCTTTTGGTATAAACATTTTGGCATTCATACCTAACGCTGCTGACCCTCATGAAATGGATGTAAAACATGTAGAAAACACAGTGATACAAAGAGAGACCCGGGCAGCCATTGCATCGCCTCTTGGTTCACATGAAAGAGGGACTGAGTTTGTGTTTATCAAGAAAAACAAACAAACATTGATTTGCTGCATGTGCATTAATATGTATGTATAAGCTCAGTAGAGTTGTAGTCTCAGTCTGTAGACTCCACACAGGTGACACAAGCACACACCAACAACCTCCCACTGAAATCTCTCAGGCAGACCCTTTGGCCAGTTTTCTGTGTAGATGTTTCATGTCACTAATATTGAGCTCATGGTCTCTCTCATTCCAGTTCCACCGGATGTTTCTGTATTTACAACGAGATCCCTAACACCAGGCCGGCTGTTTCTGACCTGTATGGCCACCGGTTTCTATCCCAAAGACATAACCATGAACATCAGAGAGAAACAAATTCAATTACCTTTACAAGAACTGTCTTCAGGAGTCAGACCGAACAATGATGGAACCTACCAGCTGAGGAAGACTGTGGAGATCCCTGATTCTAATAAAGAAGATTATGAGTGTTATGTAGATCACATGACCCTGAAAAAAACAATGAGTAAGTCACTGGATTATTTCATCCTGTGTTGTTGTGATGTCTACATTGAAATATATTTTCATTTTTCTAAGCCACTTATCCTAATTAGGGTTGCAGGTCTATCTATATATATGTGTGAGCTTATTCAGACATCAGATACACAGGCTGTTAATCTAACCTGTTAATGTTAATGTACGTGATAAGTATAGGTAATGTCTCAGTTTTAATGGGTTATTTTTCAGTTTAGTTTGTCATGTTTCCAAAGTACATGGGATAATTTCAGTTATGGATAATTTACACACACACACACACACACACACACACACACATATATATATATATATATATATATATATATATATATATATATATATATATATATATATATATAAATTATCCATAACTGAATTGTTGCTTTCACTTCAGGCCAAATTCAAACATCAGATATACAGGCTGTTAATCTCCCCTGTTAATGTTAACGTATGTGATAATTATAGGTAATGTCTCAGTTTTAATGGGTTACTTTTCAGTTTGGTTCGTCTTGCTTCCATAGTACATTGGAAAGAGGTTATTTTAATCATAATCGTCGTTTTTAATCATTTTAATCATAATCGTCTTTGCACAACGTGTGTCAAATGAAAAACATATTGTTTGTGTACAGGCTGACACAAGGTCCTTAACACCTATACGTTTCCTTCTTTCCAGTCAAAAATGTTCAGTGTTGAATAGTAAAATGGTTCTATAATAGTCTTCATTCACAAATCCGTCCACTCAGGAAGTTCAAACATGAAGCCCAGCAGGAGCCTATGAGACTGACATCTGGATGTCCTTGGCTTTGTGTGTGTGTGTGTGTGTGTGTGTGTGTGTGTTCACACTTTTGATTACTTCTTCTCTTTTTCCTCAGAGGAAACTGGAGTCTCTGTGACTGAGCGCCCTCCCAGCACTGGGAACACTGGTAACACTGTAACTTCAGTCTCTGTTTGTTTTAAAAGTTGGCTTTCATGGGCTTTAGGTTTTGTAGGATTTAAATCGATTGAGCTATATGGCTTCAGTAAGTGTCAAAAGTCAAAATGTACTCAGAATGAGTTAGACAGCAGATGTAGTTCAGTCCCTCCCTGTGAACGTGTCAGCGCTTCTGATAGTGTTTGATTGTAAAATGTGTTGTGTGCGTTATGCTCATAGCATAGTGAGATCCTCCTGCTCCTGGGCAGTGATGAGGTAGCAGCCTCCTGATGACGCCATCTCAGACCAGACCTCTCTGACAAACCTGTTCCATGTGGTTCCTATTACGAGTGTTTATCAGAGGACAGTGGTAGTTCAGTATTCATTCTAAATAATGAGTACAGTTAGAAGTGTACATAATTAGACATGTATGTTGCATTCTTCCACTCAGGGATTGATAAAGAGACACTAACTGACTCTAGTGATGGTGCACTGCTGATAATAAGACAATGGCAATATTTACCCCGTTTATCTGTGTCTTCTGTCCGATTTTCGCAGTTCGCATTCTGCAAGTTCAGAGTGGTAAGTTGTTTTTATTGTTTGTTTGTTTGATTGTTTTTTTCAAAGTTCAAACTGCAGAATCTCATGATGTCTCTACAGTAAATTACTGACGTTATATAGCGTCATATAGCGAAATATTAACATTTGCAGTGGGAAAGAAACACAGAAAAGGGAAGAGACTAACCAAAATGGAGTCCGAATATCTTCCCCAATCCATTAATTGCGCATGGTTTCGGCCCACATCACTTTTTATCAATTGAATCACAAATAGATCAAAAAGCTGAAGTTAAGACGACTGAGGTTCTCAGATCCGTGTTGTACACAGTGTTTAAACGTGGTTACTGTCATTCACTCAGCTTTTTACCTTTTGTCTTTAAACGTTATGCAACTCCCAGTTTCGCTTTCACTTTAGAGTTGACAGTACAGGATCAGATTTGAATACTCATCGTGAAAAATGATAAAACTGAATTCATGACTCTTTTCTCACTTTGTTAGACCTATAAGTTAATAAAAGCATTTACATGATCTTTCTAATCTTCTGTACTGTTTCCCTGTAGAAATACACTCTCTCTATTACATATACACCGCCCTCTCCAAACCTGTCTCTGCACCTGGAATCCATGAGTTCACTGCTATGGGCCTGCTTGATGACAGAGAGATTGACTACTACAACAGTCAGGACAAAGTCAAGATACCAAGACAAGACTGGATGAAAGAGAGTCTGACAGATGTCTACTGGGAGAAAGGCACTCAGTCACGAAAGAGTAAAGAACAGTGGTTTAAAGTCAACGTCAACATTCTGATGGATCGTATGAACCACAATCAGTCTGGTGAGTAACTGTGCGTTAAAATCAGTTGATGGGGACATGAAATCTGAAAACTATGTTTAATCCTAAAGGCATATTTAATAATGCTTTAAGATGCTCCTCTGATTTAAAACGTCCTTTAACACTGTGTCTAAATGAATAATGTTTACCTCCCCCACAATACGTTAAATGCATGCTAAATATCGTGAGAGATACTGGAGAAAAAAAAAAAATTAAAGTCCGAAGCACAAAACTCCTCCTTCAGCAAATTTTGTATTTCCTGATGAACATCATCGTTCTCAGACTGCTGTTCTGGATTTTGCTTTCAACGCAATATGAAGATATTTTTTAATAGGGCAGTTGTGATATAGGGTGTAGGTTTTCGAGTGAAACAGAAGTTTGTTTTGCTTTCTCAATGTCTTGTTTTGGTTTTCTTTTCTTTTCTTTTGTTTTTTTTTGTCTTATTTTTCTTTTCTTATATTGTGTTGTTTCCATTTCTGTTTTGAATTTTGGTATTTCCATTGTTTTTTGTCCTTTAAGTTGAGTACGCAGAGTTCAGCTACAAACATTACAAACCGTGACAGATTAAGATGAATGAAGAGTTTTCTGCAAAGAAAGCAAACACATGGGCAAGAGGCTCAGTGTAGCTCAGTTGTGATTGTGGATTTACTTACATGTTTGTTGTTTGTTTGTTTGTTTGTTACCCTCTCCTTTTCACACTCATAAGTGAGTATGAGATTCAGCCCCCGTACCCTCAGTCATCGGTTTATCAGAGCTGTGTGTGGCTGCTGTTGTAAGGACTGGATTTTCTTTCACTGTTTATTTCAGATCTTCATGTTCTTCAGTGGAGACACGGCTGTGAGGCTGAGAAACACTCTGATGGATCAGTAAGATTTGTGAGTGGTGTTGACCAGTATGGCTACGATGGTAATGACTTCCTGTCCTTTGACTTGGACACTATGCAGTGGGTGGCCCCAGTTCCTCAGGCCGTTCCCACCAAAAGGAAGTGGGATGATGTGCCCATTCTCAACATGTACACTAAGGGTTACCTTGAGAAGGAGTGTGTGTACTGGCTCTCCAAGTTCCTGACTTATGGTAAAGAGGACCTAAATAAGAACCGTAAGTTTGTTGTCACACATGAAATATGCATGAGCATGTACCTAGTTTTTCACTACTGTACATTCTACTTCACACTTTTAAACTACTGTCACACTTGGTCCCGTTCACCCCATGTTTACAGACTCATCAGAATTTCCACGCACATCTTAGTGCTCCAGCCAAACTCACACCCATCTGTCAGAACCCACTCACTTAAGTGTTCAGATGAAGTTCTCTTTATGTGTGTTTGCGCCCAGAACCGCTTTTGGTATAAACATTTTGGCATTCATACCTAACGCTGCTGACCCTCATGAAATGGATGTAAAACATGTAGAAAACACAGTGATACAAAGAGAGACCCGGGCAGCCATTGCATCGCCTCTTGGTTCACATGAAAGAGGGACTGAGTTTGTGTTTATCAAGAAAAAAAAACAAACATTGATTTGCTGCATGTGCATTAATATGTATGTATAAGCTCAGTAGAGCTGTAGTCTCAGTCTGTAGACTCCACACAGGTGGCACAAGCACACACCAACAACCTCCCACTGAAATCTCTCAGGCAGACCCATTGGCCAGTTTTCTGTGTAGATGTTTCATGTCACTAATATTGAGCTCATGGTCTCTCTCATTCCAGTTCCACCGGATGTTTCTGTATTTACAACGAGATCCCTAACACCAGGCCGGCTGTTTCTGACCTGTATGGCCACCGGTTTCTATCCCAAAGACATAACCATGAACATCAGAGAGAAACAAATTCAATTACCTTTACAAGAACTGTCTTCAGGAGTCAGACCGAACAATGATGGAACCTACCAGCTGAGGAAGACTGTGGAGATCCCTGATTCTAATAAAGAAGATTATGAGTGTTATGTAGATCACATGACCCTGAAAAAAACAATGAGTAAGTCACTGGATTATTTCATCCTGTGTTGTGATGTCTACATTGAAATATATTTTCATTTTCTAAGCCACTTATCCTAATTAGGGTTGCAGGTCTATCTATATATATGTGTGAGCTTATTCAGACATTAGATACACAGGTTGTTAATCTAACCTGTTAATGTTAATGTATGTGATAAGTATAGGTAATGTCTCAGTTTTAATGGGTTATTTTTCAGTTTAGTTTGTCATGTTTCCAAAGTACATGGGATAATTTCAGTTATGGATAATTTACACACATACACACACACACACACACACACATATATATATATATATATATATATATATATATATATATATATATATAAATTATCCATAACTGAATTGTTGCTTTCACTTCAGGCCAAATTCAAACATCAGATATACAGGCTGTTAATCTCCCCTGTTAATGTTAATGTATGTGATAATTATAAGTCTCAGTTTTAATGGGTTACTTTTCAGTTTGGTTCGTCTTGCTTCCATAGTACATTGGAAAGTACATAGTACAGTCTCTGTTTGTTTTAAAAGTTGGCTTTCATGGGCTTTAGATTTTGTAGGATTTAAATCGATTGAGCTATATGGCTTCAATAAGTGTCAAAAGTCAAAATGTACTCAGAATGAGTTAGACAGTAGATGTAGTTCAGTCCCTCCCTGTGAACATGTCAGGGCTTCCCTGTGAACAGTGATGAGGTAGCAGCCTCCTGATTATGTGATCTCAGACCAGACCTCTCTGACAAACCTGTTCCATGTGGTTCCTATTACGAGTGTTTATCGGAGGACATAAGTAGATCAGAATTCATTCTAAATAATGAGTATAGTTAGAAGTGGACATAATTAGACATGTATGTTGCATTCTTCCTCTCAGGGATTGATAAAGAGACACTAACTGACTCTAGTGATGGTGCACAGACTGGACTGAGTGCTGATAACCATGGACGGTGAGTTTCCCAGGGATCCCTACACCAGTCAAGCCACTCAGCAGAACAACATCTAAAACTGAAGCAAGAGCACATTTTACTGACAACATTCTGCTATTTTTTTTCATTAATGCCATTTTACTGACTGTTTAAAAATTCATCTTCAATAATCACTGTAAATCTTAATTTGTTAATAGCATAATATAAACTCCACCTTCGCTCTCGTCAGCCCACCATACCCCTCTGTAGTGTGTGACCATTTATTCCCATCTTTTAGAGAGATGTGACCCGAGACCAACACAAAGTCAGAAACCATCCAAAACAAGGTGACCTCTCTCACGCTCTGTCTCTCTCCATCTCTCTCTCTCTCCCTCTCTCAGTCTAACCTTCCTCATGTTGTTTATCAATGACATTAAAATTCTTTAGCAAGTAAAATTCTTTAGCAAGTATTTAACCTATGCGTTACTTGAGATAAGTAAGAAATTTTAGCTTTAGCCTGGCTCATGCATCATCAGTTGAACAAGTAAAGTTTCGCGTTATCTCTCTTCCTTCAGCCTTGGCCAAAGGTGAAGACCGTTGACAGCCGTATTCTCAGACGGTCAGGCAGCTCCAGCGGTCACCGCGTTTCATGGTCTGGGTTTCTGACATGTTGTACAGTCAGTTCACACCTTGACAGCAGTATTAAGTCATGTGTCTGAAATCGGAAAACCTTTTTTTCTTTTTACAGATTTTTGACATTAATATACTCTCATTTAGCTGATAACTACATCTAGCGTGACTTGTAGTTAGGTGTTCAACGGCATACTCAGCACAGAGCTGCAACACAACCCCACACACCTAGGGCTGTTCCTCTTGCTTCCCTTCCCACCACTGCACCTGACATCAAAGTCTAGTACTGTTCTCACACTAATCCCACTGTGCTCTGCCTGTCAGCACTGGACTGAGCTTTGTATGTAGTCCATGTTGTCTCACATTTTTACTATGGATAAAGGTTCTGATGTGCCCTGTGGGACTGATTTAGCATTTCAGAGAGCTTCAGTTTTACAAGCGTAAAGACCAGATGTAATGTGCAGAATCCATTATGAATAAACGTGCTTTGCTAAAATAACTTGTGAGAATAGTTCATTCGGTATTCATGTGAAAGACACTGCTGAGTGCTGCGATCTTTGTTAATTAGGCTTATCATTACTGATAATGATGTCCATATTGTTATCTAGTAAATGACAATAAAACTTGAAACTTGAAGCTTTATTACTGTGTGATAAGCCTCCATAATCAGGGAGGAAGAGATGTGAGGCCGCAGTCCAGGGGACAGTCTTAAACTGGTATCGGCTCCGAGAGTCTGTCTGGGCCGCTTCCTCCTCTGGTTCTTTGCCTCATGAGTGGAACCTGGCGATGATTTTTCCGTGGCGCGATGTAACTCCTACCCAACTACATTAATTCTGGTAGTATGCTGGAACATCTTCAGACAACCTGATCTACATAATAACGGCAATGGTCCAAATTGCTTTCTTTATCATTTACTTGAATAACTCATCTAACTGCACGATTGATTTGGCCCAATTCATAGCAAATCGTAGTTGTTTTCGGGGACAATATAAAACGTTTGACGTTTTAGATTGTTTACAACGCTCAACGCTTCACTTTACCACATATGACTGATAGACACTCCAAACTGCTCACATTTGTAGCTATTCCATAGTACTACATATATCTATTAAAGCTTGAGAACGTAATCCGAAGGGAAATATTTTAAATATTGACTTGTTTTGTCTATATGCGCTTAACGAGCAAAGACATACCTAAAATGATAAATAGAGACTCAAAATCTTCGAAGATTATAGCTGTCGTTCAGCACTAACTATATCCAAAAGTTTGAGAATGTAGTTAGAAGGGAAATACTTTTCATACTCATTAAGCGTTGTCTTCGGACACATCCGCTAAACGTAATACACAACATACTGTATATGCTACAAACGCTTGCGTGTCTAACTATTTGGTACTTTAAAACACGTTAAGCTTTTTTCATGTTATGCGTCGTTAAACGTTTATGACTGTCCCTTGTTTTTGTAACTACTTTTAACACATGGGGACACATGCACGTCATTGGACGTGCACAAACAAACAACCCACATGACCACACCCCTTTCGCTTGCGGAAACGGAAGCGTGTCAACATAGAGTGGATTCCAAACTCACGTCCAACTGACCGTGAGTGTTTCTTGTCAGTAAATACCGATGGCGGCCACGGATCCTCGGTCCTCGACTGACGGCGGACCGGCCAGCAGAGAGGGAGTCCCAGCCGGAGAGAGCAGCAGCGACCGAGGCGGTGCGGGTGGAAGTAGTGGAGAAGGGGAGCGCGAGCGAGACAGGGCCACATTTGAATGTAACATTTGTTTGGACACTGCCAGAGATGCGGTTATCAGTTTATGTGGACACCTATTCTGGTACGTCGCAGTTTCGATTTTTTATTTAATCTGTAACGATATATCCACGATTTGACTGTGAGGAAATGTGAATAACTGAATTAAGGGTTAAAGTTAAAAGTTGACACCGACTGACTGTCAAAAGGGCGGAAACCATCGATAAACTTACGAGTAAACACGGCTAGATACAAAGATTACCAAGCTTTGACACTTGGCTTCAGTTTATATGTAGTGCCAGCTAAGAAATAATATGGAAATCAGCAAAATGGTTGATGTTGAAGGCAGGTAAACCTCACCTCACAACTCCAGTTAGCAGTTAGTCCTCGTTCCTACGGGATGTTGCTAGCATCCAGTGTTTCACAAATATGTTAATTGAAGTAGACTAGTAAAAAGGATATCATTCCGCAGAGGATGGAAGTTAATGCATATTTACAGGTTTCTATGTGTGTGAGGCTTTTTTTTCTTTTCTTTTTGTGGCTGTCATATGAACCATACCCTGCTAGCTGGGTAGCAGTTGCAAGCTAACGAGTGGCAGTCAGTTAAACTGTCAACATAACCTGCAGGGTTGGAGCGAAAGCAGCCCATCTGGTTTTCAGCGTTAACGTTCACCTATGTTTAGTTATTTGGAAACCTGAAAGTGAAGCACACTGTAGTTTCAAAATAGGTAACGTTTTTATAACAGGTTCTGATCAAGAAAGTGACAGGGCCTCAGGTTGACGCTAATTCACGTTTTATCACCGAAACTCGACTTTAACGACAAAAAACTGGACGACTCAACTTTGTCTTTGTGATAATTGACTTGATTTCAACAGTATATCACAGTCCTGACCTCCGTAGATACATGACACTTGTATCAAGAATTGTAACCTTCAGAGTGACAGCATGCTGTCAGTATGTACTAGATAAACGGTAGTTAAACTTTATCGAAGTCGTCACCCTTGGGAGGCACGAAAAGATAACAATCTTACACTTGGGTTCGCAACGTGACAGCGGTGTGTGTGTGTGTCGAACATGTGACTGTAGATGTCAAAAATACCATAGTAATGACGATTTGCTTCGCTTCTACGCATATGATCAGTTGTGTAACAGAAATCGTATGAAGTGTTCAGTATACCTAAGTGCGTTCATTTAACTTTGAAGTTGCATCTGAGTGTATTGCGATCCTGTTTCTCTGTGCACAGGTTTTCTGCTATGATAGTTGGTTTTTGTTGTGGGCTGGAACCAGGTTTTATGTGTGTACGACTCAGTCGAGTCAATCCATGATAAATGACACTTTCCTCTTTGAATTACTTCAAGACATCTTGGTGAATAACAAGCCTAATCGAGAAGAATGTTCTCTGGCCTTCTATGCACCTTACTCACTTGTCGGTCAGTGTTTATATGTAAGCTTGGCCCTTTGTCTTTGAGAATATGAGATGAAGCTAATGACAGATTAGTGAAAAGATTGAGGTCACAGGGACTCATTGTAGTAGAAGTGTTACAGAGAGAGAGAGAGAGAGAAAGAAAGGTATCAGCAACATCTCTCTCTCTCTCTCTCTCTCTGTCTCTCTCTCTGTCTCTGTCTCTCTCTCTCTCGTTCTCTGTCTCTCTCTCTCTCGTTCTCTGTTCCCTTTGATGTGATCACTCATATTCACCTCTAGTACATTTGAATAGTGTGAAACATTGGCTGTGGGGTTTTGTCAGGACTTGACTGTTGACAGCGTTAAGGCTTTATGGCATTAGTGAGTTAAATTTATCGACTGTGGTGTTTTCTCTGGCATTGATTCAAAAGGACATAACCACTGCAATTCTAGTGCAGATTTACCATCAGCGAGCACACTCAGTGGACTCTAGGGAAAAGAGATGTCTGTATATTGTGTTAAACCAGTGAAACTCTCGTAATTTCAGTTTGGCATGTAAAGAGCGAAGTCTTGTCTGCACTGTGTTTTTCCTGCTCCTCTGTCATCTGGTCACCTGTGAAGTGCAGTGAGGAGTCCTGTAGGGTCACTATTGGGACATGACTCTTGTTTTTCACTCTAAAACGGGGCTGCAGGCAAATTATCCCAATTATCCCTGCGTCCAGGCGAGGTCAGCACACAGATCCCACTGGACACAGGCTGTCCCTGTGCTGTGTTCTGTGGGACTGTGTTCTGTGGGACTGTGTTCTGTGGGACTGTGTTCTGTGGGACTGTGTTCTGTTTGACGGTGCTGTTGTGTTGCTGTGTGGCTTTGGTTGTGCTCAGAGCGGTTCAGGTTTAGTTTGATTGATGACCTGTGAGAGTGACCTGTGCAGTGCTGTGTTCTGTTTGACGGTGCTGTTTGACTGTGTTGTTTTGGTTGTGCTCAGAGCGGTTCAGGTTTAGTTTGGTCGGGGGCTGGAGGACAGTCAGAGAGACCTGTGCAGTGCTGTGTTCTGCTGGACGGTGCTGTTTGACTGTGTTGTTTTGGTTGTGCTCAGAGCGGTGCAGGTTTAGTTTGGCCGGTGACTGGAGGACAGTCAGAGAGACCTGTGCAGTGCTGTGTTCTGCTGGACTGTGCTGTTTGACTGTGTTGTTTTGGTTGTGCTCAGAGCGGTGCAGGTTTAGTTTGGCCGGTGACTGGAGGACAGTCAGAGAGACCTGTGCAGTGCTGTGTTCTGCTGGACTGTGCTGTTTGACTGTGTTGTTTTGGTTGTGCTCAGAGCGGTGCAGGTTTAGTTTGGCCGGTGACTGGAGGAAAGTCAGAGAGACCTGTGCAGTGCTGCCTGTTATTACTCTTCTCTATGAGAGTTTGACACCAAAGCCATGAGAGCTGCTCAGAGCAGGATCAGTATGCTTATCAGTGCCTCAGCTCTCATTCATATAGACACATTTTCTCTTATAGCCATTCTTTGGAAACAGCCAAATCAAACTGTATCAATCTGTATCAAACTTGTGTTTGTTTCAATAAATATGCTTATAATATCAGTCCCTTCTGGATTTTTCAGAACAAAGTAATACATTAACATACACCCTGAGAATGTCATTACTGTAAGTAAATATGTCTGAGCGTTTCCATGGAAACTGATTTTAAACCCATAACCTTTATGCGTCTCACCTCTCTCTCTCTCTCTCTCTCTCACAGCTGGCCGTGTCTCCATCAGGTAAGTGTCTGTGTTGGTTTTCCTACCTTCTCTTGAATGCCGTAGAGTTATGGTTCTGTCCACTCACATAATCCCTGGCTCCTTTAGTCCAGGCCTTTGAGAAATCTGGTCAAGTGTTGTGTAATTAGATTATGCTTCAGTGCTCATTCGTTCAGCGTTGACTCACAGGAACTCGCAATCTCCCAGTATCTCTTTACCACGCTAATGAGCTAAAGCTAACTCTCATTCACTTAGCTGTGTCTTATGCACAGAACTGTCATCTACTCACACAGTAACTCTCATTCACTTAGCTGTGTCTTATGCACAGAACTGTCATCTACTCACACAGTAACTCTCATTCACTTAGCTGTGTCTTATGCACAGAACTGTCATCTACTCACACAGTGACTCTCATTCACTTAGCTGTGTCTTATGCACAGAACTGTCATCTACTCACACAGTAACTCTCATTCACTTAGCTGTGTCTTATGCACAGAACTGTCATCTACTCACACAGTGACTCTCATTCACTTAGCTGTGTCTTATGCACAGAACTGTCATCTACTCACACAGTGACTCTCATTAACTTAGCTGTGTCTTATGCACAGAACTGTCATCTACTCACACAGTAACTCTCATTCACTTAGCTGTGTCTTATGCACAGAACTGTCATCTACTCACACAGTGACTCTCATTCACTTAGCTGTGTCTTATGCACAGAACTGTCATCTACTCACACAGTAACTCTCATTAACTTAGCTGTGTCTTATGCACCGAACCCTCCTCCACAGAACTGTCATCTACTCACACAGTAACTCTCATTCACTTAGCTGTGTCTTATGCACAGAACTGTCATCTACTCACACAGTATCACAGTGACAGTCAGTCACTTCTCAGCTCAGCTCAGCCTGTCTGTCTGCCTGTCTGTCTGTTTGTCTGTTAGTGGTTAGTAGACAGCAGTGGCCTCTCTCTCTCTCTCTGTCTGTCTGTCTGTCTTACTATATCTCCCTTTTCTGTCTGTCTGTCTGTCAGTGGTTGGAGAGAAGACCCAGCAGACAGCAATGTCCTGTCTCTTTCTCTGGCTGTCTGACTATGTCTCTGTCTGTTGGTGACTGGAGACAGGGCCCAGAGTCCTCCCTCTCTCTCTCTCTCTCTCTCTCTCTCTCTGTCTGTCTGTCTGTCTGTCTGACTATGTCTCTCTTTGTCTGTCTGTTAGTGGCTGGGGAAAAGGCCCAGCAGACAGCAGTGTCCTGTCTCTCTCTCTCTGTCTGTCTGACTGTATCTCTCTTTGTCTGTCTGTCTGTGTGTCAGTGGCTGGAGACAAGGCCAAGCAGACAGTAGTGTCCTGTCTCTCTCTCTCTCTCTGTCTGACTGTATCTCTCTTTGTCTGTCTGTCTGACTGAATCTCTCTTTGTGTGTCTGTCTGTCTGTCAGTGGCTGGAGACAAGGCTCAGCAGACAGCAGTGTCCTGTCTCTCTCTCTGTCTGTCTGTCTGACTGTATCTCTCTTTGTCTGTCTGTCTGTCTGTGTGTCAGTGGCTGGAGACAAGGCCCAGCAGACAGCAGTGTCCTGTCTCTCTCTCTCTGTCTGTCTGTCTGACTGTATCTCTCTCTGTCTGTCTGTCTGACTGTATCTCTCTTTGTGTGTGTGTGTCTGTGTGTCAGTGGCTGGAGACCAGGCCCAGCAGACAGCAGTGTCCTGTCTCTCTCTCTGTCTGTCTGTCTGACTGTATCTCTCTTTGTCTGTCTGTCTGACTGTATCTCTCTTTGTGTGTGTGTGTGTGTGTCAGTGGCTGGAGACCAGGCCCAGCAGACAGCAGTGTCCTGTCTCTCTCTCTGTCTGTCTGTCTGACTGTATCTCTCTTTGTGTGTGTGTGTGTGTGTGTGTCAGTGGCTGGAGACCAGGCCCAGCAGACAGCAGTGTCCTGTCTCTCTCTCTCTCTGTCTGTCTGACT